>NC_046372.1:42529519-42854839 GCF_011125445.2 Fundulus heteroclitus | reverse complement strand
CAGATAATAAAAAATAACAACATCAGCTACCATAACTATGCAGACGACACACAGCTCTACATCACCATGTCACCAGGTGACTATGAACCAATTCAGGCACTGAGTAAATGCCTAGAAGAAATCAATACGTGGATGTGCCAAAATTTTCTCCAATTGAATAAAAACAAAACTGAAGTAATAATATTTGGACCAATAGAGGAAAGATCAAAAGTTAGCACACAGATTCAGTCGCTTCAGCTAAAAACCACTAATCAGGCCCGAAATCTGGGAGTAGTGATGGACTCAGACCTGAACCTCCAAAAGCATCTAAAGACAGTTACAAGGTCGGCTTTCTATCACCTGAAGAACATTTCTAGGATTAAAGGACTAATGTCTCAGCAGGATCTGGAAAAACTAATCCATGCGTTTATTTTTAGTAGAATTGATAACTGTAACGGTGTTTTTACAGGTCTGCCTAAAAAGTGGATCAGACAGCTGCAGCTGATCCAGAACGCTGCTGCCCGCGTCCTCACTAAGACTAAGAAAGTAGAGCACATAACACCAGTTCTAAAGTCCTTACACTGGCTCCCTGTATCTCAGAGAATAGACTTTAAAATACTTCTGTTAGTCTATAAATGCCTAAATGGCTTAGCTCCTAAATACATCACAGACTTGTTATCAGCGTATAAACCCTCCAGACCACTCAGGTCTTCTGACTCCAGCCTACTCTGCATACCTAGAACCAGAACTAAACATGGAGAAGCAGCATTTAGTTCCTATGCTCCGCTTATCTGGAACAAACTTCCAGAAAACTGTAAAAGTGCGGAAAGCCTGAGTTCTTTTAAATCAAGATTAAAAACACATTTGTTTAAAATTGCCTTTGAATGTTCTAGTTAACTGAATCACCACTTTTTTGTTCTATTTTCTATCTATATTTTATTCCTACTTGCTTTTATTCTGTTTTATTTGCTATATTTTAATCATGTAAAGCACTTTGCATTGTCTTTGTACTGAATTGTGCTATATAAATAAATTTGCCTTTGCCTTTGCCTTTAGCTATTTGGTCTGCTCTTTCATTTCCATTTATTCCTACATGGGCTGGAACCCAACAAAACTTTACATTTATATAAAGTTTTTGTATTCTGAATAAACTTTGATGAATTTCTAATAATAAATCTTCTCTTTCTGATTTCATATTTTGGATACTGTGAAGGGCTGCCAAAGAATTGACATTACAAACTACTCTATCCGGTTTTACTTCCTCTATCCATTGTAGTCCTATAATTATTGCCATCATTTCTGCTGTGTACACTGACATCTGATTAGGTAATCTCCTTGCAATGCTTACCTTCATCATTGGAATGTATATTCCTATACCTACTTTTTCTTTTTCGTCTTTAGATCCATCTGTATTTATATCTAAATAGCTATAATATTTGGTTCTTACATAATGATTTGCCATTTGACCTTTCCTGCTGTCTATCTCAGTATTTGGAAATAACCAAATAGGGATATTACTAATAGGTCTAGATGAATTAAACCATATATTTCCTATTTTAGATTCTTCTGATTTATCTTTTGTTATCCATCCAAAACCTTTACCTTTAAAAGAATTATATTCCCAACACTCCTTTATAACACTTTTTGCCATATTTTCATTTCCACATCCAAGCGACACCAGTATGTAACCATGAGCTGATCTGTTCTTAAATCTAAAGTCACTTCTCCTAACTCTACCTGCATTTCTTTAGTTGGTGTTGTTCTCATTGCACCAGTACAAATTGTCATTGCTTTATTACTCTATTTTCATTAAATTTGTTTTAGCAGCTGCTCCATATACATAACCCCCATAATCTATTGTTGAACTCATTAATGCCTTATAGATATGCACCAATGATTGTTTACTTGCTCACCAATCTTTTCCTGCTACTGCTCTCATGAGATTTATGATTTTCTTAAATTTCGTCTCTACTTTTTCTATATGTGTTCCTTATGTTCCTTTTTGATCTAGTCATATACCCAGATATTTAAAACGACTTACTGTCTCCATTTTGTGACCATATAATTCCAAACTCTGTTCATCCATCTATTTCTTTTTTGTACATATCATATGACAAGATTTACTTGACGAGAGCCTAAAGCCCCAGTTATATGACCATTTTTCTATTTCTCCCATTGCCTCCTTGATTCTATTTCTTACTGTTATATAATCTCGTCCTCTTGTCCAAATGGCCCCGTCATCAGCATACAAAGCTGATCCAATCCTTCTATCCAAATTCATAAACATATCATTAATCATTATATTAAATAATACTGGACTAATAACACTTTCTTGTTGGATTCCATTATTTATTTCAATTGTTCTGAGATTTCAGATCCTACTTTAACTCTAATTCTTCTGTTAGAAAATCTAGAACCCAGTTATAAAATCTACCTCTAATTCCCATCATGTTTAGTTTAATTAATAATCCTTCCCACTACATTGAATCGTAAGCCTTTTCTATATCTAAGAAAACAATGCTCATTATTTCTTTCATTTTAAATGCTTTTTCCATTTCATTACTTACTTTCACCACAGCATCCATAGTAGAACGGCCTTTTCTAAACCCACTTTGATATAGTGCATATATTCCATTTTTCTCAAGAGTATAATTTAGTCTTCTTACCAGTATTTTCTCCATCAATTTACATAAATGCGATGTTAGGTCAATAGGTCTATAATTTCCAACATTAGGGTTTTTTCCCAGGCTTATTAAATGGCAATATTAACACACTTTTCCACCTTTTTGGCATTTTACCTTTCCAAATATAAATGTAATATAATTTCAAATACCTTCTCAGGTAATTTCTGAAACATGATATAACTTAACCTATTTTCTCCTGTTGCACTATTTCTGATACCCTTTAATGTAAAAGCCCTGAAAAGGGGGTATAACTGAGTGAATAAGCCGCAGACAAGTTTTTCCTCTGCTCCAGCATGTATTTACTGAACTATCACAACTTGCATACATACAGAACCACCTCAAACCCAAAACAACTGCATGGTTTCCCCACGAATCATCGTGGCACACAAACATGAAAACAATAGTGCACACAGTACAACGCTATACACTGACACAGTGCTGCATTGACTGCTATGAGCTATTAGCTAACTGTGACGAAACATTCTTTACAGCAAAATATAAATATATACATATAGTATGCCATGAAACATTGATGAGTTATCCAGTAGCCAGCAAACCCACTACTAATTGTACAGGTGTGTTTATGTGTAAACTTACACCTGAAAAGGGGGTATAACTGAGTAAATAAGCCGCAGACACGTTTTTCCTCTGCTCCGGCATGTATTTACTGAAAAGGAGGTTCCGCTGCTCTTCACTATGGCATACTCGCGCTATGCTCCCCCATCTGGTCATATATGGGTACTACATTTCCTTAACCAAATAAACATGAATATGTTCAAACTGCCGGCAAGAAACATTGTACATATAAAGAACAACATTTTAAGTATGCAATGCGTAAAATGCGCATATACAATCAGAAACAGCAGATAAACCTCTGATTTATGATGACCACATTTCAGTCCATTACATTAACACAATTTTTAATTTGTGTAATGATCAGAGGCAGGGGACCCAGAATTCAGCCAGACCAGCAGAGGTTTCTTTAAAACGAAGGATTTTAATAACAAAAATGGCAGAAAAACAAACAGTCCAGTTGTGCAGGCAGGGCAGGGCAGGAACAGACAGAACAGGATGGCTCAGGTAACTGGAGACAAAGGGGGTCAAAAATCCAAAAGCAACTCAAAAACAGAATCTTGCAGAAGTAGACTCACCCATAACTCAACAAGACAACCTGGCACTGATGTCTGGTCTCAGCAGTTTATATGGAGGTGGAATCAGGTGAAACCGGTGAGAGGTGATTGCAGCAGGGGTGGAGTTAAGCAGGTGTGCAGAGTAAGTAATTAGACCAGACATCAGTGCTGAGGCTCAAAACAGGAACAGATCACAAATTCAAAACCAAAACTAAGAAGCATCTGAAGACATAACTAAAACAGTAAGCACAAACCTAAACAAGAATCCAGACTAGACAGAACTCAAAACAGCCAGATAATAAAAGACAGGAAAGAGAAGGAAAACTAAAACTAACAAACCATAACAGAACTCAGAATATTACAGAGCCCCCCCCCTCAAGGGCGGATTCCAGACGCCCTCCACGTGTATGAAAGTCCAAAACAGAACAAAAATAAATAAATAAACCCGGGCGGGAGGAGGGGGTTCCAGGACGGAGGGTCAGGGTCTGAAACAAAAAACGGTTAATAAGGTCCAAAAAAGTCCAAACAGAAAACAACCCACATAGGGCGAATCCAAACTAACTGAAAAACTTCAAAAACAGTTTCCTGAACAGAGAGTCTGGTGGGCGTCCCGGCGGGCGGCCCCGGCGTGACAGGTTCTCCGGCGGGCGGCCCCGGCGTGCCAGGAGGCCGTTGGCGGGTCAGGATCCTCGGAGGCCGTCGGCGGAGCAGGAACCTCGGAGGCCGGCGGCGCGGTAGGACCCTCAGAGACCATTGGCGGGGCCTGGAGAGGGAGAAAACAGAACCTGGCACCGGACTACAGGCTAAGGAAGGCACCAGACTACAGGCTAAGGGAGGCGACGCCTGGTTACTGGCTACAGGCGACTAAAGAGGGAGCCTGGCTGCAGGCTGTTGACGAGGCCTGGCTGCAGGCTGTTGACGAGGCCTGGCTGCAGGCTGTTGACGAGGCCTGGCTGCAGGCTGTTGACGAGGCCTGGCTGCAGGCTGTTGACGAGGCCTGGCTGCAGGCTGCTGTCAGTCCCTTGAACAAAAAGAGTCTTGTGATTAGTCTCTGGTGAGGGTCCGGGAGTGACAGCCAGTAACGCCTCTCGCAGAGCTGGCTGTCAACCAGAGCAACCAGGGACTGAGGCTTCAGAAAGGCGTTAAGAGGATCAAAATCTCTAGGGGGGCCCGGGTGTTGGGCCCTCTCCCGAGGCCCGGGGTACCCGAAGGATGAAACGTCCACCTGGGTTTCCACCTCCTGGACCAGTGGTAACCCCCCCTGGGTTCCCACTTCACAGTTCGGCGACGGACCCCTCTGGGTCCCCATGTCGCAGGACGGCGACGGACCCTCCTGGGTTCCAACGTCGCAGGACGGCGACGGACCCTCCTGGGTTCCAACGTCGCAGGACGGCGACGGACCCTCCTGGGTTCCAACGTCGCGGGACGGCGACGGACCCTCCTGGGTTCCAGCATCGCGGGACGGCGACGGACCCTCCTGGGTCTCCGCGTCGCAAGTCTCCAGGACCCCTTCTTGGGGCTCGGACGGAGACGTTTCCTTCTGGGCCCCCCCTCGGGGCTTGAGCAGAGGCAGGTCCTCCTGGACCCCCTCGTCGGGCTTGACAGGGGCCGAGGCGGCGACCAGACCCTCGGGGACAGATTCGGGGGCCGAGGCGTCGACCAGACCCTCGGGGACAGATTCAGGGGCCGAGGCGTCGACCAGACCCTCGGGGACAGATTCAGGGGCCGAGGCGTCGACCAGACCCTCGGGGACAGATTCAGGGGCCGAGGCGTCAACCAGACCCTCGGGGACAGATTCAGGGGCCGAGGCGTCAACCAGACCCTCGGGGACAGATTCGGGGGCCGAGGTGTCGGCCGGACCCTAAGGAGCAGATTTCGGTCGGCTGTAGAATGCTTGGAGGGCTGACCTGTAGTGCCCCTCCACCTCCTTTAATTTCTGCTCCAGATCCTCCGAATATTGGGCGAACAGGGCCTCTCTGAGATGCTTAATTATGGGGGCAAAAGTTCTTATTTTATTCTCCAGGGCCACATACTCCCCCTGGTCACCCGCTGACGGCGGACCCTCCTGGACCTCCACGTCACCCGCTGGCGGTAAAACCTCCTGGGTCTCCACATCGCTTGCTGGCGGCGGACCCTCAGGGACAGAAGCAGAGGCTTCAACCGCTCGACGACGTCTGCGGCGGCGGGACGGCTGCGGCAATGCGCTCCGCCCTTGGAGGTGGCGTCCTGGACCGTACCCGGGGGGGGCAGAGCACCAACCTGGAGCCCTCAAAAGATGCCCCCTGGATTTGAACTCTGCAGGGAACAGAGCTACGGGATTGCAGCCGGCTCATCTTGAAAAAAAAAAAAGATAATTAAAGCAGGGAAAAAGTAAAAAAAAAAGAAACGTGCTGGTCTGGCGATGGATCCTAAACTGGCCAGGTTGTACTGTAATGATCAGAGGCAGGGGACCCAGAATTCAGCCAGACCAGCAGAGGTTTCTTTAAAATGAAGGATTTTAATAACAAAAATGGCAGAAAAACAAACAGTCCAGTTGTGCAGGCAGGGCAGGGCAGGAACAGACAGAACAGGATGGCTCAGGTAACTGGAGACAAAGGGGGTCAAAAATCCAAAAGCAACTCAAAAACAGAATCTTGCAGAAGTAGACTCACCCATAACTCAACAAGACAACCTGGCACTGATGTCTGGTCTCAGCAGTTTATATGGAGGTGGAATCAGGTGAAACCGGTGAGAGGTGATTGCAGCAGGGGTGGAGTTAAGCAGGTGTGCAGAGTAAGTAATTAGACCAGACATCAGTGCTGAGGCTCAAAACAGGAACAGATCACAAATTCAAAACCAAAACTAAGAAGCACCCGAATACATAACTAAAACAGTAAGCACGAACCTAAACAAGAATCCAGACTAGACAGAACTCAAAACAGCCAGACAATAAAAGACAGGAAAGAGAAGGAAAACTAAAACTAACAAACCATAACAGAACTCAGAATATTACAATTTGTTCATATTGTGTTCTGCATCTAATGCATTGTCCTCATTTTCTTTGTGAATAAATATATCTCTATTTTCAACTAGTATCTTTTCCATATGCTGTCTATGATTATTATCTAAATGGTCCCCTTTATGCAAACTAGCAAATTCCTGTCCCAATGCATTAACTTTTTCCTCATTTGTTATTGCAATTATTCCATTGTTCTCTAATACTTTTTAACAAATACTTTATTCCCATTAATTTTCTTTAACATTGACCAAACCTCTCCTATTTTAACTTCCCCTCCTATTGTAGAACAATAATTTCTCGATGTATTCGACTTACTGTGCTTTATAACTCTACGAACCTGTGCTCTTTTCCTCTGATAATTAATCAAATTTCCCTTGGTTTTTCAGGTTTTTCTTTAACATTCTGATTGCTTTATTACATACTTTAATTGCTTTTGTACATTCATCATTCCACCAAGGTATTATTTTTTGCTTTCTCCCAACTGATTTATACGGTATACTCTTTAATGCTGCATTTAAAAATATCTGGCTTACCTCAGAAGAACATTCCTCAATATCTTCCTCATTGAAATTGATTCTACTAATGTGTTACATATTTCTTTAAATTTTTCCCAATCTGCTTTTTCAAACTTCCATTTCTTATGAATAGGCATTTCTTGTATATCTATTTTAACATTAAAAGAAAATATTATTGGATAATGATCACTTCCAAAACTTGTGCTTTCCTCAACATTCCATTCACATGAATTTGCCAGACTATTAGATACTATATTGAGATCGATACATGTGATCGTGTTAGAATCTATATCTATTCTAGTCCCTTTTCCATTATTTATACATACTAGTTTTCTAACATCCATTAAATATTCTGCTACTTCTCCATTACTTTCAGTATACATACTTCCCCAAAGACTATTATGTGCATGGAAATCTCCACACCATATTTCTTTCCCATTTCCCATTCTTATGTTTTCTAATGTTTCTAATTTTAATGGTTTACAGGGGTTATATAGATTGATTACTGTACATTTTTTCATCTGATCTGTATATTTCAATTATTACAAATTCTATGTCTGTTGAATTTAATATTCTTTGAAATGGTATTTCTTATTTACAAATGTTGCACATCCACCACCCAGATTCATACCCAGGTATAATAAAATCAAGATGAGGTTTTAGCCATGTTTCTTGTACACAAATAATATCAGGTTTAATTTCAGAATCTATTACATACTTTTTAAATTCTTGTCCATTTGCAATCAGACTTCTGGGATTCCATTGTAAGAAGTGGAGTACCGTTATAAGTTTAATTAATACTTTGACACCCTCCATCATTATTGATACTAAGCATTGCATGTATATCTTCAGCTTTAATGTTTTTGATGTCTAGAAACTCCATGGCAGCTTCTACCACTGTTTTGATTCTATCACTTTTTCTTTGTTGTCTTGATGTATTATTGATGACTTTGTATAATGAAAGAAAATGAAATGATTGAAGAAAAAAAGGGCTTTATAGCTTTCAAGTGCACTTATGGCTACATGTCTGCTGTGGAATCTGTGTTCTTTCTGGTTGAACTCTCCTTGTGTGCATTCTCTGGGGTAGTCCTCCTTCCTGTCTCGTACCATCATTTAATTTTTGTTGATATTCTGTTAATCTGTTGTGTTCCATTCCACCAACGCTTCGTACAGCCTCCGCATGTGACACCTTGTTTAAGATTTTTTATTTCTGCACTTCTTTTGCTGGTTTCTGAACCTCACATCCAGCATAGGCAGCACTATGTTCTCCCCCACAATTACAGCATTTTAATTTAGCATCCTTATTGTACTCACTTGTTCTTAATAAAACAAACAAACCTAAGCCACAGTGAGGCTGCTGACTTATTACATTTGCCATACTCATGTTCTCCCCCACATTTTGCACATTTTTGCCTCCATTTACACTGCTACGCTGTGTGTACCATTCTTTGACATTTAAAGCATCTTAACGGTTGTGGAATGTATTCCCTAACTTTATAATTTATCCAACCAATTTTCACTTCTGGAGGCATTGTTTTTTTCAAAGACTAGCAACAGTTTGGAGTCTTTTGGCTTCTGTTATTTTCCCACCTTTTATTTCTTTCTTCAATTCTTCTATGGATATTTCTAGAGGGACATTCGAAATTACTCCTCTTAATCTAGCTGCCATTTTTGGTATGTGTACTTCATTTTTTTCTCCACCGAGGTCCTTCATTTTTAACATAATTTCTTGCTGCTTTTCACTTACTGCTCTTCTTCGATTCTTCTATTATTCAAGAGTTTAGCATATTTAATCATCCCTATTTCATTCTCTATTGCTTTAGTGATTTAAACTGGATGAAAATGTCCCTTCTCGCTATTTAGCGTAATTATAGCTTTCCATTCTTCTTGTTTTCTTTCCACGTAGGCTATCATGAACTTTAGCTTTTATCTTTTAAGAATTTTTCCTTGAGCAACTTTGTTCTCCACTACTCACTTCAGACCATGATTTCTTTCTTGCCATTTTGGTTTGACTTATCTCCATATCTGAAGGCCATTCATCATAATCATCACTATCAGAACTATTGCCCATTGCTACACTGACAGTACAGCTGGTTGTAACCTGCTTAGTCCAAGTTACTTCCGTCAAATCTCCCGCCGATGTCTTTCAGCGGGAGATGTCTCGCTAGCTCGTCTCTCCGCTCAATCCTCTCTCTCCTGTGGTGTAATCTGTTATAAATTATATATTTTGTTTTATTGTGTAGGGCCTAACAGGAAGCACTTTGGGTACTTCTGGGGTGTGTTGTGAGGCTCAATAAAAGAGACGAAGTTGCGCTACAATGGTTGCTTGGCTTCTTATAAAACCGTGAACGCGACATGGTGTCAGAAGTGGTGAGGATTGCCTGAAAGACCTATCATCGGAGTGACTTTGACCAGTTCTGGGAGCAAGAACGTGAGTTTTATCAAGTTAAAACAATGTCGGATGTTGAAGCGGGAGCTATCGTGCCTGCTGCGCCGCCTCGAGTTGTACCGCCCCAACTGCCAGCAAATGGCAGCAACGATGCTAACGCCAATCCACATCCTAATGCTACATTCACCATTCAGCCTCCAGAAGCATTTGATTTTGCAAAGCCACAGGAATGGGAAAGTGGATACGCAGGTTTGAAAGATTCAGATTAGCTAGCAACCTACACCTCAGCTCCGAGGCTAATCAAGTGAACACACTCATCTATTGTATGGGGGATGAAGCAGGCGATATTCTGCGGGGCCAAGCATTACCAGATGCTCAAAGACACCAATACCAAGCTGTAAGAGACATTTTGGATGCATATTTTGTACCCAGAAAAAAACTCTATTTACAAGAGAGCTAGATTTAACCAGAGAGTGCAGCAGGTTAATGAGACTGTTGACTCGTTTGTCACTGCGCTTTATGCTTTGGCTGAAAACTGCAACTACGGTGCATTGCAAGATGAGTTAATAAGAGATCACCTCGGTGTGGGATTGAGAGACACCAGCCTGGCGGAGAGACTTCAAATGAATAAGGATTTGACGCTGGAGAAAGTGATAGAAACAGATGGCTGTAATAACACACCCATGTTCCTTGGTTCTGTAGAGGCAGGTTCTAATCCCTGGTATGCAGACCTTACTATCACAAATCACAAAGTCAGATTTAAGATAGACACTGGAGCTAATGTATCAGTTATTCCAGCTCAGACATACTTCTGCATTAACCCAAACAAGATAGAGTTATGTAAACCAGTGGTGGGTATGTTTACGGAAACTTTGTGTAGAGTGGAACAGGTAATCCAAGAAAACATGTATGTTATAGAAGATTTACATGTAGCTGGGAGTGGTGGCCTAGTGGTTAGGGCAGTGTGCTTGCACTCAGAGAAGGATACAAGTACCTGGTTCAATCCCCACAGCCTTTGCTGGGAAAAGGGATGGGCAGGAACTGGGGAAGATGGCGTCAATGGGAGTCATCAGCAGAGTCGAAGAGCCAACTGAATGGTGTTCAGGTATGGTCCCAGTACCAACTAAAAATGGATCAGTGCGCATTTGTGTGAACCTACTTCCTTTTGGAATTGCTTCAGTCCCTGAACATTTTCAGCATAGAATGTCAGTAATCCTAAATGGACTGCCAGGTGTGGTTTGTCACATGGGCGACGTTCTGATTTGGGGACAAGACCAGCTGGAACACAACACCAGACTTCACACCATGCTTAAGAAGCTACAAGAGGCCGGAGTCACATTAAACATGGATAAATGTGAACTGACCAAACAGGAAGTAAAGTTCCTAGGACACATCTTGTCTGCAGATGGAGTTCAACCCGATCCGGACAAAATAAAAGCTGTGAAAGTAATGAAGGAACCAATAAATGTCAGTGAACTTCGCAGTTTCCTTGAGATGGTTAATCAGTTAGGAAAATTCATTCCAGGACTGGCAGACAAACATAAGCCCCTGCGTGACCTCCTGTCAAAGAAAAACCAGTGGGTTTGGAGCTGTGCACAACAAAAAGCATTTGTCGCCCAATCGCCCTGATGTACAAACTGTCTCTGTGCCAGCAGTTCAATGACTTTTCAGCAGCCTATGGTTTTAGACATATAACCAGCAGTCCAAGATTTGCTCAAAGCAATGGCAAGGCTGAACGTCATGTCCAAACTGTAAAAATGCTATTAAAGAAAGCAAAAGACCCCTAACTTGCACTTTTGGCTTACCATGCAGCCCCATTGGCAACTGGATATAGCCCGGCCCAATTATTAATGGGACGGAGACTTCACACTCCTGTACCTCAGCTTCCCTCCTTGCTCATTCCCAGCTTGCCAAACAAAAATGCAGTGGAGAAGAGAGAGAAAGAGAGGAGAACAAAGGTCAGCAAAGTGTTCAACAGGAGACATTGGGTGAGAGACCTTCCTCAACTTTCCCGTGGACAGCCTGTGTGGATAACAGACACCAAAACTGAAGGGATTGTCATCTCACGTCACACCACTCCCTGCTCATATGTTGTGGAGAGTCCTTCAGGTGCCATCAGGAGGAACAGACATCTCCTATTGCCACTGCCTGACTTCACACCAAAGGTACAACTCCCCAGTACACCCACAAGTCCTACAGAGGGCGCCTCGCCCACACCAAACCAGTCTGAGAATGAAAGTCAGACGCCTAAGACAGTTTCCCCAGCCCCTGTCAGAACAAGATCTGATAGAGTTCTTTTTAAACCTCAAAAACTGAACTTGTGACTTTGAAAAGGGTTCATATAAAGAGAGGTAGAGAGAAAAAAAAGTGTTCAGCTCACATAAGGGAAGAAATTTGTTATAAAATTGATAAGCCTTCAAGAATGATGTGAATGTTCATGTAGAGCATTGTTTTCTAAGAAAGGGCGATGTGGTGTAATTGGTTATAAACGGTTTTGTTTTATTGTGGAGGGCCCAACAGGAAGCACTTTGGGTACATCCGGGGTGTGTTGTGAGGCTCAATAAAAGAGACGAAGTTGCGCACAAATGGTTGCCTGGCGTCTTATAAAACCGTGAATGCGACATCTCCCACCGTCCCGGCCTGTCAGCTGATTAAAGTCACTACTGATAAAGAAGCTCCTCCTTCTTCTTCTTGCATTTTATGCCGATCGGAAAACAACTTTTGGTGCATTACTACCACCAACTGTACATTGGACTATCTAACATGTGAGTTTTAAACACTTGAACTTTCAACAACAACAATAATTAAAGCTGCTAGTAGCATTGGCGGCCCTTGCAGTTCACCGCTGCTCGGACTATGTCAACACCGCGGAAGCGTCGCTTGACGACCATCATGCCAACCGCGGGATTGGTGCTCCACCTATCACCACCATTGCAATAGTCATAACAAGTGATGGGTAGGTGAGGCGTCATGAAGCGTTTGACACAGTGCCAAACTGTATTGATACTGTGTCAATACTGTGTCACTGAATATGGATTCTGCTGGAACTTAAAAAGAATTTAAAATTCTTCTTCTAACGTATAAAGCCCTTAATAATCAAGCTCCATCATATATCAGAGCTCTGATTACCCCGTATGTTCCTAACAGAGCACTTCGCTGGTGGTTCCTACAGTCTCTAAAAGTAGAATGGGAGGCAGATCCTTTAGCTATCAGGCTCCTCTCCTGTGGAACCAACTCCCAGTTTTGGTCCGTGAGGCAGACACCCTGTCTACTTTTAAGACTAATCTTAAAACTTTCCTTTTTGACAAAGCTTATGGTTAGAGTGGCTCATGTTACCCTGAGCTATCTCTATAGTTATGCTGCTATAGGCTTAGGCTACTGGAGGACATCAGGGCCTATTTTTCTCACTCTACTGATTTCTTCTACTGTTCTCCAGTTTTGCATTGCTTGTCATCATTTCAGCTTTTAACTTTTTGTTCTCTCTCTTTTTTTTCTTCATAGTAGGTACACCTGGTCTGACCTTCTGTTAACTGTGACATCATCCAGGGAAGACAGATCACCCGCTTTTACCATCTAATGTAGAACAGATTACTGGATCAATGTGTGCTTCTGTGCTTTTTTGTCTGTCTTGTTGTGTCTCTGCTCTGTCTTCTCTAACCCCAGTCGGTCGAGGCAGATGACCGTTCATACTGAGCCCGGTTCTGCTGGAGGTTTTCCTTCCCGTTAATGAGGAGTTTTTCTTTCTGCTGTCGCTTCATGCTTGCTCAGTATGAGGGATTGCTGCAAAGCAGACAGATAAATAACCACCAAGACTAAAACTAAATAGTATGCCAGGGTAAACTAAAATACACAAGCTATTGTAGAAACCAAACAAGACAGAACCCAAGACAGAAATAGAACCTAAGACAGGGAAGTATACTGACTAATCAAATAACAAACATAAAACAAAACAAAAACCCAGAATATGACAAAGACATGTTTTTCTTTTGGAGTAAAAAAGCACCTCGTCTCTACCACGTTTTTATCGGTCCTAGATTATGGTGACCTTTTTTATAAGAATGTTACTTCTTCATGTCTTCAAATATTGGGCCCTGTTTACCATGCTTCCTTAAGGTTCATAACAAACTGTAGAGCCATGACACATCACTGTGACCTTTACTCTCGGCTGGGTTGGCCTTCCTTCTCTACGAGGAGGGAGTGTCATTGGTACACTTTTATTTACAAGGCCCTTCTTGGATTACTGCCCTCTTACATTTGTACCTTACTTACACAGAAAAGCGTGGCCTCTTATGCCCTGCGATACAAACGATCAGCTGTTGCTCACCATTCCTTTTGCCCGCACAGAGCTAGGGAAGAAAGCCTTTAGCTATGCAGCACCTTGTGCATGGAATTTTTTTACAAAGAGACTGGAAGTTGACTGAGTTTTTATCCTTAAATGCTTCTAAGTTGAAAGTGAAAGAATTTG
This sequence comes from Fundulus heteroclitus, assembly GCF_011125445.2. Classification (NCBI taxonomy): domain Eukaryota; kingdom Metazoa; phylum Chordata; class Actinopteri; order Cyprinodontiformes; family Fundulidae; genus Fundulus; species Fundulus heteroclitus. Next base: position 42,840,679 of record NC_046372.1, on the reverse strand, counting down.
AAACAGCCTCAATTATCTGTAATTGTTTTACTTGATATGTTTTTTATGTACCTGTCTTTTAATTTAATGTATCTCTGTTCAATATGTAACATTGCTGCCTCTTGGCCAGGACTCCCTTGAAAAAGAGGTTTTTAATCTCAATGGGATTTTCTCATGGTTAAATAAAGGCTTAAAGAGCCACTTGCAGGTCTGGAGGGGCAGATTGCTAACCACTGATCTAGTAGATGAAAACTGTGATCCTAGCTCAATACGGTTCAGGCTAAAAGTGCAACACAGTGATTTATAAATCATTGCTAAAGTAAAACTGTAAAGGTAAAACATGGAATTGGACAAATGAATCAATCAGGTACGGTGCATTTCATCCAGTGCATATCATCATAAGAAACTGGCTTAGTATTATGACCTAAGCAGGGCTGAATCTTCTTAGTTGAGTTCATGACAAAGTTCTATATTTGACTCATTGTTTTTATTTGTCAAATGTTCTTGGTCTCCATTAATAAAATGTTCCCATTGCATTCAATAACAACTACCGTATACTGGGGGGGGGGGGGTCACGTGACGCAAATGGCGGAGTAGGCAGCTCATTGCTTGTGCTCCCGCAGCTCTGTATCCTTCTGACTATTTCTCTGTGGAACACGGTAGTTTTAGTGGGCGGTCTTCGATGTCTAGACCTAAGAGAGCGCCTTCTAGGCAAAACATGCTTAACCTGCTCGCGAAACCCCGTTATTAGGTGTTCAGTTATCAAACTCACCAGCTAGCAGCCAAGCTAACATGGTGAACGACACGGGACCGCTTCTGGGTCAAGTCGACGCGGATAGTTTGGTGGAAAGAATAACTGTTGAAGTGCTTAAAGGTGTGGAGGCTTCCTTTGACAAGAAGATCCACCCCGTTTAGAATAAACTTCGTCCAAAATCACAGCAATAGATACACATTTTACAGAGGCTGAAGACCACATTACGAACACTGAGGACGTTGTTGCAATCCACATCACTAAACTTTCCGACATCGAGAGTAAGCTGGAGGTGGCTATGGAGAAGATTGACGATTTAGAAAACAGAAGTCAGCTTTAATGTTTTCCAACAAGCTAGTTCAGTTTAGCTAGCAACAGTTTAGCTACGATACACCCTTCCAAGATGGCGACTATGACAACACGTGACCCTTATGCATCACCTTGCGTGATGTGTAAGGGGAGGCCTAATGGCGTAACCAACGCTTATGCTGATGTGGGGTGGTACCTCGATCAGAGAGGGGACCTGGATGATGAGTTCAAAGGAAGACCGCAAACTGACCCCGCTGAAAAATAAATGTGCTAAGTGTACTAAAATTTAGCATACTTTTGTGTACTTGAAGGCACACTAATCATTACTATACTTTAAGTGTGTTTATGATTAGTTAACTTGAAGCATGCTATTTTGGAACAACTAATTTTGTACTAAATATATTTTAATTGTAATTAAATTGTGGACAAGCTCAACTTGAAGTGTATTTAGTGTACTTTGATGTACTAAAGTGGAACAACTTAAAGTATATTTTGTATACTTTAAGTATATGAGTTCATATGTACTAATATATGCTTAATTAGTCAAATTAAAGTGCACTATGGTTGTATTATAACTACATTAAAAATTATTTGTTAGTGTCTTAAAAATATATAAGCTTTATACTTTTAATATACTCTTACTGTGGTAATAATATGCTTAATTATACTGTTGGCTTATTCCAATTACTAAAAAAGCATACTTTGCAGTTAATAGTAAATATACTTTATCATTACATTGCTATACTACTTTCTACCTTGCACATTCTTGCAAATGTATTAACAGTATACTAAATGCTGAAAGACTTGTAGATATACTTCCATGCAGGTGAAAAAATATACTTTAATGTATTTGAAACATGTCCAAATTATAGTACATTACAAATAATACAACAACTTGTAATATCTCTGAATGTATAAACATTTACATATCGACTTTAACCATTTTCATTATAAAACTTACAACACAATTTCAAATATTGGTACTTTAGTACACTTTGTAGAAATATGTCAATGTCAGGCAGCAGACCTAAACATTACAAATAAACTTTAAAGAACACAGAGGAATACTGAACAATGAAAAACAACATTCCTTATTATTGCACCCCTAAACCCTCGCACCATACAAAAAAACGCCCACCACACATTATTTTCCTTTTTTTTGGCTGAAATGCTCATTGTTACATTTTCGTCTGATGGCCGTGCGCACTAACCTGACGCCGCCAGATAGATTTGCTTCGCATATCCATCTGGAAACCTTCCGTTGAAGTAATTTTGGGAAGGGGCGAAAATACTGGTTAGCTGATTGGCCTATGTTGGTGATAGACAAGCCAAATAAACCAATCAGATCAACGAAGCATATCACGTACTCGTCAACATGCTTCGTCGTCGCTCGTAACAGAGCGACGACGAAAACACAACCACAAGCCAAGCTACTCTTGCTGCTGCAGGTAAAGGCTCGTTAGCTCAGCAAAGAAATACTCTGTAATTCCGATAAAACTTGCTCGATAGCCACGCTAACGCTAGTTTCATCGGCTGAAGCCGCCATGTTCTTTAGTCTGAACTGTCGATCTTCTCGTTGCGTCACACCTCAACCCGCCTCAAAGCCAACGCTGATTGGACGTTCGTTTGGTGAACGGCTCCAAATTTTCTTTAACGGAGAGTAGCCAGACTGATCTGCGAGTGAAACCTTGAAAGCTCGCGAGATCAGGATGGTCTCACGAGGCTACGTGCGCACATCAGAGACACTTGTCTGCGGAAACTCCAGAAGAACAGCGTCTGTTAACCAAACAGAGAGATACTGTAAGTCACGCAGCATATTCATAGTATTTTTGAACAGTACATCAGAAAAGTCTGACAAATTGTATCAGTATGATATACCAATATCGCTACCAGTACACAGTCCAACACATAATAATAATAACTGGTTGTCTGTTTCCACATGATATAGCTGCTATCCACCTTATTTTCAATGGAAATACGGAGTCAGCGAGTTGACGTTTTTTTGTGCGAGACTTCCAGCCGCTCACTTCCTGTCACTGGGTAGCTTGCTAAAAAGCGACTCATGCAGTTACTTTGTCTGAAATGAATCGTCATTATGACTTTGAGGAAGACTGGGATCGTTAGTCCAGTTAGAGGCTGTCATAATAACGGGTGTAAAAGAAAGGTTTACGTGGAGCAGTAGTGTTTTAATCATCGACCGTGTACAAGAGCTGCAGATATGAGGCGCCCTACTTCCTCCACCCCCAGCCGAGCAATGAGAAATCCCTTCGCCTGTGGTTAAAAGCTTTAAATCTGAAGAAACCACCGAAGCGACCGTACGTTTGTTCTTTTCATTTTGTGGACAAAAAGACCAACAGAAGACCACATGATGCCAGAAAAGTGGCTTGGCTACGAAGTTCCATTAAAAACAAAAACAAGGAGATAAAGAGGAGAGCAGACACAGGTAAGCTAAGGGATGTTTACGTTAGCCATCTTTAACTAACTCCTTAGTTTGTGCCGCTCCTGATAAAACATACGCTTTCATGAAGCCTGCCGTCTTTTAGCTTTGTTCTCTCTTTAAATTATTATCTGGATATGTTTCATCGCTGCTGGTAGGCTTATGGGGTTCCGTTTGTAAAGTTATACAAAGAGAGAAAAAAGGCAGGGTTAATTTTTCATATTGTTGTTATTCATAAAATTATAAATAAGTCAAAGTTCCAAGTTAAATATTTAAAAAGCTTAATATTTAGCTCCAATGTAAATGTTTAGTTTGTAAACTAAGCATTTCATTTGGAGTTAAATATTTAATTTGAAAACTAAATGCTTGGTTTGCATCTTAATATATAGTTTACAAGCTAAACCTTTAGCTGTGTAATATAATATTTAGTTTGGAACTGTGACATTCACAAATGTATAATGTGGTGGAAATCTGACTTTAAAAATGAAAACCCATTTTTTTTCCCATCACAGTAAAGAACCCAAACTATTGCTGTTATATCTTATTGTGTAACCTTACACATGGCATCCCAGACACTAACACAGGCTGTTTGTAAAAACTAGAAGGAATGTATGTGATATGAATATTTGAATGAGTAATGATGCAGGTGGTGCTCTATTAGCCTGGTGTTAGCGTAGTTTTAGGTAGTCTTAATATGTTTCATGCTGTTTAATAAACTGATTGTGGTCTTGCGTTTGACAGATGACAGCCACTGTGATGCAGAGGCTAAACAGACCGCTCCATAGTCAGAGTCGCCTATGATTTAAGATGCTGATACTGCAGACACCGATAGAGAAAAGAAGAAGAACGCATGTGGCTGGGAAAACACCTGGAGTATCTTCGTCCTGGTGATGAAGTAATGGCAGACAGAGGCTTTACTATCGGAGATCTGCTGTTTGAGAGGAGATATAACCTTATTCTACCAGCATTCACTTATAAAGGAGAGCAGTCCTCTGATGGGGATGCAACTGCCACAAGGAGGATAGCAAATGTCCACATACATGTGGAAAGAGTTTTCACAGTAATCTCCCAGACTGTAACCATGAAGTTGGTTCATAAAATAGAAACAACGTTTAGAATCTGTGCAGCTCCTGTGAGCATGCAGCATTCCTGAATAGTTATATTTTACTGTAAACCAGAGGAAATATAATACACAAGAATGTGTTTTGGATTTCTGCTTTTAAATATTCTTTATTTAGCACCTTGAGGTTTTACATTTTGGAGTTACTTTTCATTTTTAATAACTTTAAGTATTATATATTATTTGCAGACTATTTAAATGTTTACTTATACAAAAATTGTGTCCAACTAAAGGGGGTATTATTACATTTTGCAATCCATTTCACTTGCTTATGTTATTTGCATTTATTCATATTTTGATCAAGTGGATGTTGACTTCGAACATGTAAAGAACTACAGTGTATCTTTAGCAGAAGGTAGGCTAATAATTAATTAGCCTACCTTCCATAAGTCGCCGCTGCCTGACTGAAGGCTTCCCCTGGAGCTGCAGCATCAGAGCTCCGGTCGTCGCGGTGGAGCCGGTTGATGTAATCAGGATTCAGCAGAGTGAACGTCAGACTTGCTTTGGCTTTAACGGACATCAGCCTCCACGGATACCACGTCATCCGTGTTTATATTTATTAACACCGTGCTAACTTTTCCAGTGTGGAGGTTCACCGCAGTACCCATCTGCACCAAGTGACAACACAAACAGGTTAAAATGTCCTTGTTTGTTATATGAAGCCACTTCTTTATGTCATCCTTTCAGTCATGAATAGTTAGAGGCTGTGGCACTAACCTGCCACTTCGATCACTCTGCAATTTTTGACAATGTTGCCGCGACAGTTTATCATTTCAGTCAAACTAACGTTATTTGGCCAAGGGAAGCGCTGAAACGGAAGTTCCGCACAAAAAAACGGAAGCTGGACCCATAGTTGCTTCCGCGTTTGAAAATAAGGTGGATAGAAATCACAGAAGCTTTTAAATAGACTGCATGTAACTCAAGACAATTACATACCTGTAATAGCCTGCACTTTGGCAACATCAAGCTGTGTTTTTGGCGGCCCCCCCCTCCCAGACTTTCCAGTTAGGGTGGACTGTGCGAGGCCCTCCTTTGTGAATACCAGGACAGCCAGCTCCTGGGCAAAAATGCTCATGCGAGATCTATTCAACCGCATGAAGGCCCTCTTTGAAACTGTCACTGTGCTGCCTGCCAAGTGGTGCTGCATATGGGAGAGAAAGAGAGGAAAAATTAGACAGATTATCTCTACCTACTTATGAGGAATGACCAACAATGTGCTGAATTCAATCTTTACTTTGGACACAGTACTAGTACTTTTTTGTTGCTGACAAACTTCTGCGGTCTGAAACATAATGTAAATATGAATTTAAAATATTGTAGTTTCTGCATTTATTGTCAAAGTATTTATCATTTATCATTAATACAGTGCCATTGAGAGGAAATGTGAATATTTACTTTACAAGCCAATATAAAGTGCGCGCTCCTAAAATTTTAAGTTAGCGGCCACTGTGCTCTTAGTAAAAAAAGTTAGTCTGGAGTCCTGTAAACCACTAGGGAGTGCTATGATCAGTGGTGTTGAGGTTCCCACTGACAGCAATATAATTCATATGGCTGATTTGTGAAACATGTAAAAATTGTGAAAATTGTAATTTTTATTAAGGATCCCCATTAGCTGTTGCCATGGCAAACAGCTAGGAAGACTAGCTGTTGGGATTTAACATGTAACCTGTTAAATCCCAACACTATATCGCTGACCTAATCACCAACACAGGATGATGCTGCCAAAGACAAAAGGTCCATAATGCAAATATAGAATACTTTGTGAATGAACTATCAAGTAATGAATACATACATTCATCCCTCAATTATAACATACCTGTTCAATTGCACTGTCCACAGGAGAAGATGATATTGCAGATGAAGGGGTCCCCCCGAACGAGGACATCAATGCCCTGACACACTCCACACACTCCCTCATTGATTTAATCATTTCTGGCAGGTCTAGGTGAATGTAACAATAAGGGGGGAAAACATTTGGTTTGTTAGTTAGTCAACGTAATGGTGCTTAAGTTCAGTACATGACAATAATGTGGAAACACCCTGAATCATTGTTTAGTAAATATAGTGTGTTTTGACATGTCAGCCCCTCTAATTCCAAACTGAACACCAACCATGAAGGGCAGACATGATTTCATTCATTCCAGGTGCCATGCCATGATCAGTATTATCGCCCGTCAGTTCCTTCAAGGGAGAATGAAATATTTGGCAGAAAAGAGAAAAAAAGAGATTAGAATCACATTGAACCTCATTAAGGTACCACAGACATTTACAGAACCTGATGTGAAGAATCGTGGGAGGAAACAGCGGCAGATATAATGTCGTGTTTATTTTGCATGTTATAGATCGTGATTATTTTATGCTTGTTTTTCTGGATCCCAATAAACACAACAGACAAACACTACAGTTTGTCCAGCTGTCATGCTGACTGATTGAGATCTGTGAATGACAATCTAACAGCTGTGATCCCATCCTGTGCACACTTTTAATTGTAATAAATGCTAGGGCTGCACAATTAATCGCATTTTCAATATAATCACAATTTAAAAAAACGCAATTTCCAAATCGCAGAGGTCTGCAATTTTTGGCTATGTAACAATCAGGGAATTAGACACGTCCATTAGGTGTCAGTAAAATGTTTAAAGTGGGTTTGCCTCCACATGGAAGGAAAGACAGATAATCAGCAGTGAGATAATCTAATTGTATTACTTGTTTTAGAGTTTATATAAAAATATTTAGCATTAGGTTCTGGTCAATCAGTTTAATACATAGACTTGCTTTTTGGTTGTACTTTATGTTCAACAAGGATCGATGTCTAAATCAATTAAAAGCTGTTCTGTTGAAATATATTCTGATTAATAGAAACCTCAAAAATTATTGTTTTAAATAGTTCTTGTTTACAAACATTTTTGTTTAGAGGCCATTTTTGTTGCTTGTGGTTAATGCAGAGAAAAGTCAAGATTGCAATATATTGAATATATTGAAATATATTGTAGGCAGAACGCAATAATTTCTGCTCCGAGTTTAGATGCTGTGGGTCTTTTAGCACAGCCTTTTTTTACAGATCCGTTGTGGTGAAGAGAGAGCTGAGCCAAAAGGCGAAGCTCTCGATTTACCGGTCGATCTACGTTCCTACCCTCATCTATGGTCACGAGCTTTGGGTCGTGACCGAAAGAACGAGATCCCGGATACAAGCGGCTGAAATGAGTTTTCTCCATAGTGTGACTGGGCTCTCCCTTAGAAATAGGGTGAGGAGCTCAGTCATCCGGGGAGGACTCAGAGTAGAGCCGCTGCTCCTCCACGTCGAGAGGAGCCAGTTGAGGTGGCTCGGGCATCTGGTCAGGATGCCTCCTGGACGCCTCCCTGGTGAGGTGTTCTGGGCACGTCCCACCGGGAGGAGGCCCAGGGGAAGACCCAGAACACGCTGGAGGGACTATGTCTCCCGGCTGGCCTGGGAACGCCTTGGGGTTCCTCCTGAGGAGTTGGCCCAAGTGGCTGGGGAGAGGGACGTCTGGGCCTCCCTACTGAAGCTGCTACCCCCGCGACCCGACCCCGGATAAGCGGAAGAAGACGGACGGACAGACGGACGGACGGACGGACGGAGCAGATAATTAAAAAAAAAAATTTGTTGGCAGACACCCCTTCTGCATTTCACTTCAGACTTTCTTGTACACAATTAAAAAACAAAACACACATTAGAAACAAACACATTGTCTGATGCGATTAGGAGAAAACTTTCAGATTAAAAACAATCAATATTATTATTAAACCCCTAGGATGTTAATTGTTTTATGTCAGAGCAGTTATTAGTGAGCTATAAGAGAGTCAAATGCATTCGGACAAGAGGTTCTGGTCTGAAAACATTTGGGATTAGGCTCTTAATATGAGGGATTTTTCTTTTACTTTTTACTTAACTCATCTAAATATACATATATAGATATGTTTTGGAGTTTATTAACCCCACAAGGGGTTTGAATAAGATTCAAAGAGGCACCTTTAAGATACAATAATCATCGCAAAATACAACATACATGAGAAGAAATAGGGGACAACCAAAAAGAAATTCATTTTGCACCAAAATATAAATTTACGTGATTAAAGCATGGAGCAGCTTAAGAAATTATTCAAATGGCTACAAAAGGATTGTACCATTATTGTGACCATAGGATCCTAACAAACATACCCTTGATAGCGACCATTTTTCCAATAACTCCCAAGAAGGACACTGGGTTTGAGCTGATGCATGTATAACATTTACCTTGATGTATTACTGTTTTTTGGGAAAAAAATTGTTTTTCCCAAAAAACACATTTCGCCCAATATTCCCAGGGCAACGAGAGTTTTCTCCAGAGGCCAGGGAGGTCCTCCATTGAAGCAGGCAGGTGTGTGTAGGTCCAGGCACCTTCCTTCAGATGCTGGCTTGTGTATCGTCAGGCTCGCCAGGGCCCATTGTCTGAAGCAGCTCTTTCCTGGTCTGAGCAGCTTGGAGAGGAGAGTGAGTCACAGAAGAGGAGTCTTTTGTCTGTGGGGGAAAACTTTATAGCAAGAGGGAACCTCTGCTGGTGAGAAGGGCCGTCCCAGCTGACTATCCCTCCCTCGCGGCTGTGTGAAAGTTCTTTGCTTAAAATGCATTTGATTCCTTCCCCATCGTACATGTTAAATTTAACACAATTCAGCCATGGTGTGATAGCACTACAGATATAAGAGGTGGATTAGGAAAAAACACGATTAACATAACATTATTATTATTATTATTATTTAATTGTACTAATAAAATAAAAATTACAAAGCCCGAAAGGTCGACAGTTTCATGATACATCAAGCTTAGGGACTGGCTAATATACAGCAGGTATAAAAAGGCCATATTTAACTGGTGGTCTTGCTGTATCTCCCATAGAATCCATATTGGTAAATAATATGCAACTTAAATGTTTTTTGAAGAAAGCGTATAAGAACCTGAGTAATCAATTCTCTTAAAGTAAAAAGCAAATGGGAATCTGACTTAGGTACAGTAGAGTGTGAGGACTGGGATTATCTGTGCGGCCAGCTCTCCAGGGTCCAAGTATCTAACTCTACATGGGAAAGGCAATTTAAGATTTTGCATAGGCTTCTTATCACTCCTGTAGACAGACACAGATTTAATCCAAACCTTTCAGAGTTCTGTAATAAATGTCAATCTGATGCAGGTTCATTTATTCATTGTTTATGGAGCTGTTCTCATATCCAACAGTTTTGGAGTAGAATTGTTCAACAGTTAAGTCTGATATTCAAGTGTCATCTACATCTGAGTGCAAGGACTTGCCTATTAGGATTGGAGGTGATCTGCCTGTCGGTTTTCGCCACAGAGACCTTCTACACATTCTGCTGCACTGTGCCCAGAAATGTATCTTGACCTTGTGGGTCACTGAAAAAACACCCCCTCTAACTCAGTGGAAACAAACTGTGACTGGTATCATTCCATTTGAGGCTTTTTCTATGGCATTAAAGGACCAACCCTATTCTATCGGACCTGGGACCCATTTCTGGACTACCTTGATGTCGCCACATCTCACAGATTGAGGTCAGGGCCTATAGACCTGGCCTGGGAGAAAGACACTGAGTTATAGTGTGACAAACTATCATACTTGAATGTATATTATTTTATATTTTATGGTGCCCTTGATTACTCGATAGATTTTTTTTGTTTTGTTTGTCGATATTTTTTTTAATTTAATTACCTTTGTTTTGTTTCTGTTTTGTATATGCTTATTATCTTAGGCCTGATTGTTTGTATTTTTATGCACTATCAGTGCTTGTTGGGCTTTGTTCCTGTTGCTTCTGCTTTGCAAGAAAAAGTTGAATAAAAACAAGGTTGAAAAAAACTACCGTATACTGTGTGAATGCAAATGTTTGGTAGATGAAAGGTCACTGTGTGCCCACCTCCAGAAACTGGACCACAGCAGTGAGTTCAGGTGTTTTCAGAGGAGAAGTGACCCAGGAGGGTAAGAAGGAGAAAGAGGTCAAAATAGCTGCTAACAGGAGGAGACATGACCCACTGATCTCTATTTATTCACTGGAGTGCACATTGGCCGTATATAATACACGTCGCTGTGAAGCCACCAGCCGCCATATTGGTATTCCCTAATTTCCTCCAGTAACTAGGGAATATGTGCGCTACAGCATCGAACAACGATGATTTTCTCATGTTCAGGGGGGGCTTAAGACTTTTAAAATGTCAAATGCCATATACTTTTATTGTCATGGTGCAGCTTTGTCTGCTGCACCATGCACGTATTCAGGACACTTTTTCACCTTCCATACAGCTCCAGTCCCACAGTTCAGTTCACACGTACACCTGTCAGTCACTAATCAGCCAGCACTCAGCACACCTGTCAGCCTCCCTATTTAAGCTCCCTGCATTCAGTCCTCCCTTGTCAGTTTGTTGTGTTTACTTCTGCTCACTACTGCTCTTTGCTGCTCACCTCATTCAGCCCGAAGTCCCTTTATCTCCGCCTGCCTGCTGTGGTTCTGGTTCTGATCTCATTCTGGTCCTGCAAGTATTCTCATAGTTGTGCTGCTGGTCTTGCTGCTGGTTCCCAAGTTTCCACTCTGCTGTGCTGCTGGTCTTGCTACCTCCGTCCTGCTTGTCAGCTCCAGCCACTAACAGCCTCCTGCTCCAGCCTGGTCTGAACTCTGGTCATCATCCTCCACTATTCGTCGTCTTCAAAAAAACTCTCTTTAAACTGAACTGTGTGGTGTGTTCGGGTTCAGTCTACAAAACATGACATTTATCTTATGTACTAAAACTATCAAGTACTGAGAAAGATATGTGCTGAAATACTTTGCATGTTTTATTTATATATATATATATATATATATATATATATATATATATATATATATATATATATATATATATATATATATATATATATATATACACACACAAAAAACATGCAAAATATTTCAGCATAATTTCCTAGTAGTTGATAGTGTTAGTACATCCACTGACTGTAGAATTACCCGTGAAACGTTTTCACACAACCAGAAAACTGCTTGTTGTTGCAACCAAATCCTATGGGATTCTGTGAGAGTAGGGAGGAGCAAGATGGCGGCCAGTGACTTCAGTTTTTCGGGCAAATCAGCAGTCCAGTGTATAATAGAGATCAGTGATGTTACCCAGCAGGGTAAGAAGGAGAAGGAGGTCAGAATAGCTGCTAACAGCTCTAACAGAATGAACTGAGAATGAAATAAGGCGTTTAGTAACTAGTTACATTTACTCAGTGAGATTTACTTTATTAACCCTTTGAACTAAAAGCACTTTTAGGAGTAGCTTTACTGCACTGTACTTTTTACTTTTACCAGAGTCCTATTATTAAAAGGTATCGCTCCTACTTGAGTAAAAATGTCCACTGAGTAACTACCCAGAACAGACTAAATGAAAGGAAGAATCACTTCTCCACGACCTGGTTCAGAGTTCTGCTGTCGCTCCTTACCGCTCTCCCTGGTGCTGGGCAAGGCAAGGCAGATTTATTTGTGTAGCACACTTCAGTACAGAGACAATGCAAAGTGCTTTATGTGATTTAAATATCAGAAAATAAAACAGAATAAGAGCTAGTTGGAATAAAATGTAGAAACAAATTAGAACATGGGAAAAATAGAAACTAAAAGCAAATATTAAAAACAGTTGGACTACAAAGTTAAACTATGATGTTTCAGTAAAACAGTTTAACTAGAACAGCCGAAGGCAATCCTAAACCTCTTTTTTTTTTTTATCTTGATATAAAAGATCTCAGAATTTCAGCACATTTACAGTTTTCGGGAAGTTTGTTCCAGATAAGTAGAGGATAGGAACTAAGCTGCAACGCTCGAAGCACAGAAGTTTTATCTTTTCATAGTATATAATCAGGTGTTTCTGATCTCCTCTGTCAACTTGTTTTTTTCCACTGTCACACCCAAACTTGCGTCATTAACCGTTGCGTTGATTTAATTTTCCACGGCACACCTGACGATCACCCACGGCACCCTAGTGCACAGTGGTTGAAAGACACTGTACTAACTGTCCTGTTGACTTTAATTGGGACATTTTCTACGGGTGGAAGGACATTAAACGTAGTGGTTCACGTTTTGAAGGCTGGTCGCTGATATAAAAGCACCTGGCTGCGATGGAAGAGAGGGGAGAGGATCAGTAAGAGCGCTGAGGCACAGAAACACGGCGCATATAGTTTAAAAAATGCAGAATGATTAAAAACAAAATTTATAAACAGACTAAGTGGCGTTTTAGACTGCAGCTGGTTAGCAGAACTGTTTTCTGATCCAGCCTGCAGCCATGACTGGTTGTGAATGAAGGCTTCATCTGGCAGCAGCTCCCCCGCCTTGCCTCCTGTGTACGCGGTACCGGACCCTACCGGCTTATTTCCACCACTGGTTAAGACCAAAGTGATTTATAAGTCTGATCGCTCTTCCTGCTGCTCTGATAACACGAACTGTAGCAGGAATAATTACTGATGGAAAGAAGCTGAAACAGCTCCGCAGAATTAGGCAGGGTTTAGACTAAGTTCTGGATGGACAGTGCTGTGAACGGATCATCCGCAGCTCAGATAACCCATTGTTGTTACCTCATTATTTGTTTCTAAATGCGCAGCATTTCCCTTTCTGAGAAGTTATTTCTCTTCTGCTGCAGCTTAAATGTAGAAGTTCTATCTTTTCATAGTTTTTAATCAGGTGTCTGGTCTCTTCTGTATACTTTTTTTTTCCACCGTCACACCCAAACTTGCGCTCTGCTAGAAACAGGGCAAGTAGAAGCAAGAATTAAAACAAAACCCCGCGGCCACTGTGCGCCGTGTCCTACCCCTAAATGTTCTTCAGGGAAGAGAAAACAAATCATTTTTTCAGCCACATGACTCTCTGCGATGTCCACGGAGCAGCGGCTCAGTTTATCGGCTGTTGGCTCAGAAGGAGAACCGGCGCTGCCAGCGTCTCTCTCCAGCTTCTCCCTCAGTCCCATCTGATTCTCATATTCTGTGAATATGTGTTGGTGTGTAGAAAGATGGACAGACAACCGACACTTTTCATTCTTTTATTTTTCATTTTTATGAAACAACGATCAACCGTTGCGGTATAGGTTGGACTCACGATAACGCGCCGTCACTTTCCATCCACTTTTCATCACGCTTACCTCATTACGCAGAGGTCGCGCGTTGTGCTGGTGCCTATCTTCAGCCGTCAGTGGGACAGAGGGGGTGGGGGTACACCTGGCGGAATCGCCAGTGCATCACAGGGAGTCTTGTTTCTAGTTTTCTGTCAACCACTTCCATCTGTGTCCTCTTCGGTCTCCCAAATCGGGAGGATTTCATACACCTCACCTGCGGGTTGTTCTGCCGAGCCTCAGCGCCTCTCAGCTCTCTCTCCGTCTGTGGAGAGAGAGCTGAGAGTGGAGCTTGTTATCGTCATTCATCCAGATTGCGCTAAGGTTGGGCTCTTCTGGAACGTAACCAAGTCCAAATGGACATGAGGATCGTACAAAGGTTGTAGTCGCACCGCAAATTAAGCCCGAGGTTCTCCTCGTAGCGCAACTGGATGTTCAGGAGGGGATTGTGCAGAGGAGAAGCATTAACTGCTACTCTGTCTCCGTCCATAGTTTGTTCAGGTCTTCACCGGTTGCAGATATGTGTGGAATACCTGGGCGGGGAAGTCAGGTCATACTATTTATACGCTTCTGATGACGTAAGATAGAAACATCGAGAAGTTGCTGCTTCCTGAGAAATGCGTTCATGTGATGGTTTCGTTTCGTGTTAAATCATATCTCACGCACAGCTGAAAAAAAAAGGCTTTTATCAAATCATGTTCAGCTTTTGAATACAATAGTTTTCTACTGGAGAAAAGAGCTGGAGTGGGGACGAGAAAAATGGCCCTGGCATTTTTTGCTGATTGTAGCCCTCCATGATTAGTTATAGAATAGATGCACATGGAGACCCACAACACGGGGGACATATGCGGGTGCAGTCTAGAGGGGGACAGTGTCATCCTGATTAGATTTATAGCACTCTGAAATATGGCGTTTCTTGAATGAATCGTAGATTCCTGTATTTTATTTCTCATCTGGTCTTGGAATTTCCAGAGCTTGCCCTGAAGGCATCACCTGTAGCTCTCGGTGTGTGTGGAGGGCCAGGATGGGGGGAAAAAACCGGGAAGGAAAAAAGCAGAGAAAACTACACGCTGCCGTGAACCGAGCTGTTCTCCAGTTAGCACATAAGAAAAGAGTTTTCTGTGAACATTGATGAGAGACCTGTAGTCAGAGGTTAACCACAAACGAGTACCAGTGGTGGAGTTACCATTAGGCAAAACTAGGCAGCCTTGGGCCCCAGAATCTTGAGGGCCCCATAAAACTCCTTGTCCATGTATGGTTAATACAGTTATTACTTATTTGCACACATTAATCATGTTTCTGATTAAATCGCTGCTGATAAAATGTCATCATAATGCGTGTTGTAGTATGTGTATCTTGGGGGAACCCTCCAGTCTCCACTATATTGGGTCAGTCATATGCAGAAAGGAACCAGGGAGACAGCAGAAAAACATGAAAGCAAACGGCGCGAAGAGGACAGACGAGAGACAAAAGGAGAGGAGAGCAGAGCAGTACGGGATCCGGAAAAACCGGAATGGGTGTTCTGTGTAGAGCAGTCAGTGTTACTCTTCCCGGGTTAATCAAGGCTCAACGTCGTTCTTGTGGTTTTAACAGACATTTGTTGCGGACGACATGTCTTTACATTCCTTAAAAAGGCCCTCAAAATGCCATCCGAGCTAAGAAAGGAAACAGAAACCCGAATTAAAATATAAAGTTGTACATCATCAATAAAGACAAGTGTGATGGACCAAGCCGGACAAGCATGAGGACACAGTGGTGATTTTCAAGAAAAATGGGTTGTAGTTCCCCAAAATGACAAAAGTCCAAACAATAATTATAGGGCCCTTTAAAAAAGGTCAAATGAAGAAACGAACTCAAGGCAAACAATATCACGGTTAAATAAAACAAAACCTTCAACTACCTGCTCAAACAAACAAACTGAGCTGATGCACAACAAATAAAGAGGGCTGAAACTCTGGCTGATCACACCAGGCTGACACATTGAGGAAGAGGGAAGGGGAACATCTACACAAATTTAACAAAAATAACTACACACTTAGCTTAAAGCCGGGCGTACACTGTACGAGTTTTTGCCCTTTTCGGGCCGATTCTTCAGTCGTGCGAGTAATTTTTGGATCGGGCCGAATTTCAGCTTGATCGTGCGTCCTGCGTCGTGTAGTGTACAGCGGGTAACGAGGGGCGATTGGCCTCTCACGACCACCTCCCGATCACGAATCGGACGGTCGGTTGAAAATCAAACATGTTTGAAATTCAGTCGGCCCTCGTGAGCGATGGTGAGCGCGTCCGCTGTTGAAGCAGAGCTACGAGCCGATTTCCCCCAACCTCGCGCAAACAGGTGGTTCCTTCTTCGTCTTCTCAAACGAAAACATAGGATCGGAGAGAAGCATGACGGCGGTGCGTGTGACATGGAGTCAAACTACGGAGGAGCAACTCTTAGAATTTCCAAAGCAGCGCATTTTGTTCTAGTGAGTCTCATATTTAACAGTGAGCATCGACACTTCCGCCTTTTTCTTCTTCTTCTGTTTACGTTTGGCTTACGGGTAGACGAGTCCGATTAGCGCCGTCTCTCTACGGGCCAGAGTCCGACGTGTGGTTTTCATACGTACTGTGTGAACTCTGCGATCGCATCAGAGCGTCGGGCCGTACAGTGTGAGAACACATATCGTCAGCGGTGAACTTTTAAACCCAGCGGTTCCGTCGTACAGTTTGAGATGTATATAAGTACCAAGACTGAAAAACTCGCACGGTGTATAACTGCCATTAGGCAGCATTTTTCAAAGTGTGGGCCGCGGCCCCCTAGGGGGCGCCAGGGGGGCCGCGGCAAGATGGAGAAAAATTAAAAATTATACATGAAATTATTTTATTGAATAAAAATAATAAAAATATTCCTGTCTGAGTATAACTGCATTATGAAAATCATTCACATAAAGCTTATAAATAATATTTTTAAATAACGCATCTCTTTCTAATTGGTTGGCATAGCCATGACCATGACACACTCGTAAACAAACCTGACTAGCCTTGTGCCGACATTATCTTCTTGAAAATAATAGTGCTAAACAGATAGCAGGCAAACAAGTTTTTGAAAAGAAAAGGAGCTGTCGAAGACCCCACCAATCCACAAACATCTGATCAAACACAGAGGAGCTGCAACTGGCCAAAAAAGTTGAGGAAGTATGAAAAGGACTATATTAACTATGCATTTACGGTCACACACAAAAATGGACAGGAGTGCTCTAAATGTGTGCTATGCCTCGAAATTCTTTTAAACGAGTGCTTAAAACCGTCCAAACTTAAACGGCATTTACAACAGAAACATCCAGCGGAGGCTGAAAAGTCAGTGGAATATTTCAAACGCAAGGAGGAACAAATAACGAAGCAGACGACAACATTTGTGCAGCAAGCTAACGTCCCCGAGAGAGCACTGAGAGCATCCTATGCGGCATCGTATCACATAGCGTGGGCAAAGAAGCCCCACACCGACAGAGAAGGTTTCTTACTTCCAGCAAGCAAAGACATGGTTCGGGAAATGCTTGGTGAGGACGCGGCAAAGAAAATGGATGCTATACCACTTTCGGACAACACCGTGTGTAGGCGAATAAGTGACATGGCAGGCGACGTTTCTAATCAACTTTTGGACCAGGTAAGAGCAAGTGACTATTTTGCATTGCAACTGGACGAAAGCACTGATGTGGCTAATGCCGCGCAACTGCTTGTCTATGTTAGGTACCTTCAAGGAGAAAAGTTTGCAGAGGAAATACTGTTCTGCAAAGCGCTTGAACGTAGGGCCACGGGGAGGGAGATTTTTGGTGTCTTGGACGATTATATGAGGACAAATAGACTTGATTAGTCCCGTTGTGTTGGAGTATGTTCGGATGGGGCTGCAGCTATGACAGGGAGACAGTACGTGCGTTTTCCATGAAAGTCGTCCTATGGGCAAGCAAGGTGCAAGAGGGGACTACAGAAATGTTCCCACAACTACACCAAGAGTTGTCATCTGGTGGTGATTTGGACACCATTTCCCCTTTGATACAGTCACACTTGGAACACCTCCAGGGATATTTCAGAGACTGTTTCCCTGACCTTGACAAGTCTCAGCTAAACTGGGTCAGGACCCCCTTTGCCAATGATGTTGGCTTTTCTCTGGACTTAAAAGCCCAGGAGGAACTGATTGAGATGTCCACCTCATGGGACTTAAAAGTCAAATTTGAAACCCTTTCTCTCCCAAACTTCTGGCTGTATGTAAGAAAGAGTTTCCCACCCTAGCTGAAAGGGCTCTAAAATGTCTCCTTCCATTTGCAACCACTTATTTGTGTGAGTCTGGCTTTTCAACTTTAAAAGTACTGTAAACTAAACACATATCACGTTTGAATGTGGAGAATGACATGCGTGTTGCTCTGACAGACATCAAGCCCAGACTGGACAAACTGTGTAGAAGCCATCAGGCCCACTGCTCCCATTAGCATGTTATGTCTCTGTCTCTCTTTCTCATGTAGCCTACATTTTTTGTTAGGCCTGCATTATATAAAATGCCTGCATGTTTAATTTGGGACAAACTTTTATTTTGTTCACAAATCTTTCTGGTTTAAAGAGGTTCATCATTTAAAAAAAGGTTATTAAAATTAAAGTGGTGGGCCTATGTTATTGTTATATGTTATTCATTAAATTAATGAATTAAAGGTAGCTTACACATGAGTGTTTACGTATGTTTCATATGGGGGGGCCTCAGCTGAAAATGTACTGGTGTAGGGGGGCCTTGGCATGGTAAAGTTTGGGAATCACTGGCTTAAGTATTACATTTTAAAATGACTAATAAGTAAATCACAAAAGCAAAAGAAAGATTATGCAAAAAAGTTAGAAGACTCCAAGCCCCCCCCCCCCTCTCCAGATGGTACCACACAACCAGTCAGTCAATCTGGGATTGGAGTGTGCCAGCCAGAGTCCTCTGCTTTAGCCCAGTTGAAGGTAATCCCCACAGCAGCAGAAAAGGAAGCACAAAAAGATGCTAAGTATTTGACCAAAATGAAATATTCAAAAGTTTGTGAGCGCTACAATTGGAACTAATGTCTTTCAATATTGTCACAGTAAAAATAAACAAACCAATGTGTGTATACTGCAGTGTATGTGTGTGAAAACTTAAAGTGAAAAAGTGGTTGTTTGTGGGGTTACCGCCTGTGTGGCTGCAGGTGTGGCCATCATAACAAGTCAAACAATAAAGCCGTACCTCATTGGCTGCGTAAACTCCAGAGGAATAAAGATTATTTATACAGCTTGTTCTCACAAAGCCTTATGTTTTCTGGTGAAACTTCTTGTAAAACAGTCCAGGATGCTCTCTAATTGTGTCAATCAAACTTTCTGTGGGCAACAACGCAAAATGCGGACCAAAAGATAGGTTCCCATTTAATGTGCCTTGTAACCGAGCTAAATGAACCTTAAAAACATGAATTTCCTGACAGTTATTTATTTAGGATTGAACGTTTCATTTCAAATACAATTATGTATGAACTGTCATTTTTAACTAAATATTAAAATAATGAAATATGCATTGGCCCTGGTTAGCCTCTTTCATCGGTCAAACAGGGTTCCAAAGTCCCTGTTTAATTAAGGAGCGGGTGCACCAACTAGTGGGTGTGGAGCAGAGCAACGTGTGGAGCAGCATCCCCCGCGTTGAACTTAGAGGAAAAACATGAACGCTGACTCAGAATGGGCTGCTTGTTAGCTGACTGTAATCACTTATATTCACCCAGCAAGACGTGGAGTGAAGGTTTACTCTCATGAGCATCACCAGGGTCATCATTAGGAATAGAAAGCAGAAGGGTTTTCACCTGAGCTACAGGTAAATCTAAAAGCTCTGGCTATGCTAGAATCCAGTAGGAACCCTCTCTGGGAGTTTCTAGATGGATTTTCATCATGCTAAAAACCTCAAAAGGTCCTTCAGATCAGCACATTGCTTCTCATCCCAGCAGCAGGTCAAATTCTGCTTGTAGACAGATATAAATTGTTGCCTCATGAACCAGGAAATTATAACAAACCTACTGGCACCAGTAGGCCAGAAGTGAGTGTGAAAGTCAGACTCCCCTTTTCATATTTTTTTTTTGCTGATTGTAGCCATGCAGCTCTGGGCTGATTAAAGATGCTGAATTAATAAGAAATCAATCATTCTAATCAATCACAAATTTACCATTATCTGTTAACTGTTTTTTTCTTTCTGAGCTTTTCTTTCTGGTTAGCAGTACTGTTTTCATTCTGACCCAGCCTGCAGCCATGACTGGTTGTGAATGAAGGCTTCATCTGGCAGCAGCTCCCCCGCCTTGCCTCCTGTGTACGCGGTACCGGACCCTACCGGCTTATTTCCACCACTGGTTAAGACCAAAGTGATTTATAAGTCTGATCGCTCTTCCTGCTGCTCTGATAACATGAACTGTAGCAGGAATAATTACTGATGGAAAGAAGCTGAAACAGCTCCGCAGAATTAGGCAGGGTTTAGACTAAGTTCTGGATGGACAGTGCTGTGAACAGATCATCCGCAGCTCAGATAACCCATTGTTGTTACCTCATTATTTGTTTCTAAATGCGCAGCATTTCCCTTTCTGAGAAGTTCTTTCTCTTCTGCTGCAGCTTAAATGTAGAAGTTCTATCTTTTCATAGTTTTTAATCAGGTGTGTCTGGTCTCTTCTGTATACTTTTTTTTCCACCGTCACACCCAAACTTGCGCTCTGCTAGAAACAGGGCAAGTAGAAGCAAGAATTAAAACAAAACCCCGCGGCCACTGTGCGCCGTGTCCTACCCCTAAATGTTCTTCAGGGAAGAGAAAACAAATCATTTTTTCAGCCACATGACTCTCTGGGATGTTCACGGAGCAGCGGCTCAGTTTATCGGCTGTTGGCTCAGAAGGAGAACCGGCGCTGCCAGCGTCTCTCTCCAGCTTCTCCCTCAGTCCCATCTGATTCTCATATTCTGTGAATATGTGTTGGTGTGTAGAAAGATGGACAGACAACCGACACTTTTCATTCTTTTATTTTTCATTTTTATGAAACAACGATCAACCGTTGCGGTATAGGTTGGACTCACGATGACGCGGCGTCACTTTCCATCCACTTTTCATCACGCTTACCTCATTACGCAGAGGTCGCGCGTTGTGCTGGTGCCTATCTTCAGCCGTCAGCGGGACAGAGGGGGTGGGGGTACACCTGGCGGAATCGCCAGTGCATCACAGGGAGTCTTGTTTCTAGTTTTCTGTCAACCACTTCCATCTGTGTCCTCTTCGGTCTCCCAAATCGGGAGGATTTCATACACCTCACCTGCGGGTTGTTCTGCCGAGCCTCAGCGCCTCTCAGCTCTCTCTCCGTCTGTGGAGAGAGAGCTGAGAGTGGAGCTTGTTATCGTCATTCATCCAGATTGCGCTAAGGTTGGGCTCTTCTGGAACGTAACCAAGTCCAAATGGACATGAGGATCGTATAAAGGTTGTAGTCGCACCGCAAATTGAGCCCGAGGTTCTCCTCGTAGCGCAACTGGATGTTCAGGAGGGGATTGTGCAGAGGAGAAGCATTAACTGCTACTCTGTCTCCGTCCATAGTTTGTTCAGGTCTTCACCGGTTGCAGATATGTGTGGAATACCTGGGCGGGAAGTCAGGTCATACTATTTATACGCTTCTGATGACGTAAGATAGAAACATCGAGAAGTTGCTGCTTCCTGAGAAATGCGTTCATGTGATGGTTTCGTTTCGTGTTAAATCATATCTCACGCACAGCTGAAAAAAAAAGGCTTTTATCAAATCATGTTCAGCTTTTGAATACAATAGTTTTCTACTGGAGAAAAGAGCTGGAGTGGGGACGAGAAAATGGCCCTGGCATTTTTTGCTGATTGTAGCCCTCCATGATTAGTTATAGAATAGATGCACATGGAGACCCACAACACGGGGGACATATGCGGGTGCAGTCTAGAGGGGGACAGTGTTATCCTGATTAGATTTATAGCACTCTGAAATATGCCGTTTCTTGAATGAATCGGAGATTCCTGTATGTTATTTCTCATCTGGTCTTGGAATTTCCAGAGCTTGCCCTGAAGGCATCACCTGTAGCTCCCGGTGTGTGTGGAGGGCCACGATGGGGTTGGGTGAGGATGGGAAGAGGCTTGCATTCAATAATAACTACCGTATACTGTGTTAATTCAAATGTTTGGTAGACGGAAGGTCACAGTGTGCCCACCTCCAGAAACTGGACCACAGCAGTGAGTTCAGGTGTTTTCAGAGGAGGAGACGTGACCCAGGAGGGTAAGAAGGAGAAAGAGGTCAGAATAGCTGCTAACAGCTCTAACAAAATGAACTGAGAATGAAATAAGGCGTTTAGTAACTAGTTACATTTACTCAGTGAGATTTACTTTATTAACCTTTTGAACTAAAAACACTTTTAGGAGTAGCTTTACTGCAAAATGTCCAGCTAAACTAAGAAGTATTTTAAATTCTGTTCTCTGAGATACAGGGAGCCAGTGTAAGGACTTTAGAATTGGGTGACTGGAGACCATCGCAGCGACTACTTTTAGCAGGAAAACCTGAGCGGACATGTCTGAGGTCTGCAGAACGAAGACAAACACACATGCAGCTTCTTCCTCTCAGCTGCTGTTAGAAATTAATCTGATTACTGGACACTCAGCAAAGATATCACATTAAAGAAAAAAAACTCAATTATTGCATGTGGCGTTAATCCTGAGTCCTAATCAGGATAATTATTTATATTCACGGTGCGAGGACAGTGGGTTGAGAAGAGTTTATCAGAGTTGAGTTGAGTGCACGTATGTTATGTCTCACCGCACGCTGGGTGAGACATAACATACGTATATATATGTGTATGTGTATATATATATATATATATATATATATATATATATATATATATATATATATATATATATATATATATATATCCGTATTATAATGTTGTACATTACTATAGTATTCTATAATTAACTTGAACACAAATAATGTACCAGAAATTTGTTATATTAGAAAGTTAAAATTATCGATTGAGATTTTAGCGCCCTCAGGTGGACACACCATAAACAACAGAAGAACTCGTGATTGTTTATTTTTTACAAAAACCAAAGAGGAAATGGAACAAAGAACACAAAGCCAAGGCAAACATTATTACAATACATTTATTAAGTACAAAATACACAAGTACATATGCAAATCAAATAAATTATAAAAAAAACTGAAGAATATTCGAAATTAAATACATTTTTACACTCCTATATGTGTTTATAGCAGGTTTTTTATGTACTTTAAGAAATGGTGTATATATTTTTATTTCCCTAACCAAAACTGGGAAACATTTTTGCTATTAAAAAAGCAAAAAACAAAACAAAAAACAAAACAAAAACAAATCATTGCTTATTACTTAACCTTTTCATCTAAAGAAAATATCTTGCTCTAATATCCTTTAGAGATATTAGAAAACTCAGAAAATAAAAAAATGTAACAGCAAAATTCTCATGTCCACATTTCCTACTACCCCCAAACTATACACACAAATACAATTAGAACAGGTGAGAAAAAACTTTTACTAGGTATTAAACCTACATGAAATACTTGTAAGGATAAAATGGGTTGTAGTTAGAAAAATTGAGCGGGGGGGGAAAAAAACGAATCCAGAGAGAGAGAGAAAACTTAAAAAACATATTGAAAACTGACTGTACAAACATCTTAAGAACTATGTTCGCAAAACATGGCATTGACCGTTAGCTCCTTTACATCAACACAGTTGATATAAAACATTTCCATGTCTTCCTGACACTGGAAGGAAATCAAGAAGGGATGCTTTGAAGAACTGTATTCTTCAAGGGCCATTTTCTGCCTGGGCTTGCTCATCTGGAACACTTCAGGCTCTTCTATTTCCCCATGGAATAAGGCCTTGTGCTGGTATCCAGTCCCATATGCTTTATGCAAGTCCCTCATGATCTGTTTCTGTCCCTAAGGCAAGAAAGAAAGTAAATAAAAACCCCAACATTCTATATATACATCTGTGACTCAGTTCTGTAGTTTCAAAAGAGGTGATCAGGAAAGAGCAGGACCAGGAGCTTGGTGCTTTTCACCCTCTCTACACCAACATTAAGCATTAAACATTAAACACTCACCACTGCCCTCTCCACCATCACCGTTTCTGGGGGAGGTTTCTGCACTGGTGGACTTTGGAACCCTGAAGACCGGTTCCAGGATTCTTGAAGGAAGATGGGAGGATTCTTCTGTCCAGTGAGTAAATCGATGTCCATGCCTTTGAATTGAACAACAGGATCACTAGCACATAGTAAACTAACATATAGAGGACACGGAAGTTTTCTGTGTGAATGTACCTTCAATGCTAAACCTCTCCATTAGCTGGAGGGACCGCCAACAGCGAATGCTTGGCATCTCCCACTTAAAAAAAACAGGCAAAAAGAAGCATAATAAAAATTACAAGTGGCTCGAAGAATTTAAATGTAATCAATCCCCCAAAAACAAAAAAAAAAACATACCTGGGAAAAGGTAAATGGGGTTGATGTGCCATCAGGTCAAAGGGAGTCAAGAAATACTAACTCTCTCTGTTTTACCAGTAGAACCTGCAATTGATATTCTTTTTATTACCACATCATTAAACAGCAACGCATATCCATCATTCACTGAAATTATTTTACACAGAAAAATGGCATTACACAGAGGAGGTATTGATCAGCAGCACCCTGTATTTGGCTCCATGCTGGGAAAACTACAACATTTTTTGTTGTCAAGTTCTAATAATACCAATAAGCATTAATATGGCATCATACATGCTATATACACTGAAAAATAGAAAGAGTGAGGAGGACAGCAATATAGATAAATTCATGAAAATACCTACAGGCAATGAACACAAAGGATCAACATCTTCTGCCTTCCACAGGGGCACCACATACAAATCGAAGATATATATTTCTCTTCCCTTATGGAAACAAAGAATTATGTTAAGTATTTTGATTGGTTCATAAGGCTTAAAAACAAAGATCTAGGCAATTTAATTACACATCTTTTTGCTGTTTCCTCCACTATTTTCAGGCAAGCATTTCCAGTCTGAAAGACATTGAAATTAACCAGTGAGTAGACAGTTAGATGTTACAGGTTTTGTGAGACACATTAAAGAATCCTTACATTTAATTCCATGCACTGATTTAACCCCAAGGACCAGAAATCCTCCCGTGTCAGGCACATACTTCCCTCCTTCACAATTAGTTCAATAGGTGAACGATCCTGCATGGTCCAATATGTAAGTTAGCTAAATGGAAGAAAAATACATTATTTCAGGAGAAGTTATTACATTTGGGGCAGCAATGTGAGAAAGGAGAGGCTATTAAATTAGCAGAGCCAGTCAGGCTCAGAGGCAAAGCAAAATATGTCAAAACATACAAGAGCCTCTTGAACTGGGTTTACATCCGGTTCCCACTTTCCTCCAGAAGAACAATAGGAATGCTCCAGCTGCCAGTTCCTTGAGGAGTATTCATGGTCCTTGAGAAGCTGCCCTCAGGTAGTTAATCATCTGATTGTATATATGATGACAAAATAGTTTCAGTTATTCTCAAGAAGTAAAAATATGAACACAAAGACTATTAATACACCGAAGTGTGGAACATCTAAAATCCCTTACTTATTAACCTATAATAGGGCCTCAGTCTGGACACATTGGCCTTCATGGAGGTAGATCCTTCATCACAGTGGCCACTCCTTTTGTTGTAATGTTTCCAATGATGTAAGGTCCTCTGTGCTGGCTGGTCAATGTGTCCCGTGTACGTGGCCTTTTTGAAGCCCCTCAAATCAGGCATTCATCCCCAGCCTCAGCTGTTGTGACACGGGTAAACTTGCATTTCCGGTACCCAAAAGTCCTCTGCTGTCTTTCTTGTGCCCGTTCAATATTTTGAAGAACCTTCAAAAATAGAAATGCACTTTAGGCAAGATTGTAAAAAAAAAATCTTATTTCTTGTATTTTCTTCACATTTACAAACCTTGGTATTAAGATTTTGTATTTCACTCAGCTGTTTATCAATTTCATCCTCTACATTGCCAACCTCAAAGTTGTCTCCCATTGGACGGGACAGGTATTCATAATCTCGGGCAGATGTGGGTGGCGGTGGAACAAGAGGAAGTATGGGGTGTATTTGGTTGAAGACTGATAGCAAAAAAGTTATGGTCATCTCTTTTTGTGCAAATTAAACAACAGTGAACTACCTGCTTGGCAGTGTTCACTGGAGCAACTGCAGCAAGGTGGAGGTCCCAGTCTTTATGGCTTTTGTTCACGTACTTTCTCAAAGCACGTTTTATATTTTGATTTGTCCTATCATCCTAAATGAAAAATATGATTTTTCATAAATAAAGGAACCTGATTTAAACATGGAAGTTCTTGCAAAACAAACATTAACTACCTGTCCATTGGTCTGGGGGTGGTATGCACCTGACACAGCATGCTGGATGTTCAGCAGTTTAAAGAGACTGTCATTCAGCTGCAGGGAAATGGGCCAAAATGACCTAAACAAACAGTGCTTGTGTTTCGGTCTATTAATTAAAAATAAAAACCTTGAAAGTAGAACTGGTGCCACAGTTTTCATAGGATCATTAAGTTAGCAGCGGTGACAACGCTTGACCTGAAAGGAAAATTTGTTGTGTAGTTGATGCAGGCTGAACAATGAAATCAGTAAAATTCAACATATAGTTTATACTATGTGTCTATTAAATTCTTTATGTTAAAAGTCTTCAAAGTTAAAGGTGATGGTTATGGAAGGTATGAGTTATAATTAATTTGTTTTACATTACCCAGTCATCAACATCCTTTGTGATGGTGAGCCAATAATAACCAGCAAAAACCTTGTCTTGACTGGTCCTCCTGCCACTGCGATTGCCAGTACCAGGATTATTGTGGCACTCCATCAAGACAGATATTCTTTCTTTCTCAGAAAGTGCCACAAACCTCAATAACTGCCAGCTGGGACCAATGTAGAACGGTCGGCTGTCTGTTTGAAGAATGGGTGGATGGAATGATATGAAAACAGTATAAATGAAACATATGGGTTTATTTATTTTCCTCACAAAGTCATAGAATTTAAAGCAAACATTATAATTATATTTTTGTGCATCCCAGGGTAAGTGCAGTAACCAAAAAAGCAGACAAGATAAAAATAGAAATACATATTTAAAATTCTAAGAAATATTGTCGCTCTTAACATTTTAAATATATATTTTTACTTTGACTGTAACGTTCCTGTCAGAATAAAAAAATAATAAAATGAGAACATAATCATCTTAAAGGTGTAATATATTCCAGATTGGACTTCAAATTGAAAAGACTGCTTTCCAATGGACAAGACATTTTTATTATTCTTATTTAAACATTAAACTGAGTTATAGACTAAATACATATATAATAAATACATTATTTCTGGCTACTTAAAGTTAAATTTACTTTGCAATTTAACTTCCGGTACAGATCGGGCAGTGACAGGGCATGTCACCACAGACATTATATACATAGACGCCTCATTGGGTGCAGGTTTGTTTGTCAACATCACCGCCATATTGTATGTGGCTGAAAGTAGTGAATGTCTATGTTCCCTGTGTATATGTTTTAAGTATTCAGATAAAAAAGATATAGATGGAGCTTATTTATACTTGTAAAAAAATATAGAGAGATTAATTGATAGAGATTGGCAGCCAGATTGGCCTTTGATCAATGTTTTGACTGATGTTCATATACAGATTTTGAAGTATTCTAAATAAATACGTGTGTTTATATATATAGTACAGAGCAAAAGTTTGGACACACCCTCTCATTCAAAGAGATTTAGTTTATTAACCTTTTGAACTAAAAGCACTTTTAGGAGTAGCTTTACTGCACTGTACTTTTTACTTTGACCAGAGTCCTATTATTAAAAGGTATCGCTCCTACTTGAGTAAAAATGTCTACTGTGAGTAACTACCCAGAACAGACTAAATGAAAGGAAGAATCGCTTCTCCACGACCTGAATGCTGCTTGTCAAGACTTGATGCAATCTGCTGGGTTTCCTTAGATAGGAATTTGTTTGACCAATCTGTAAAATCTGATTGAATTTGACTATGGAAAATGCCTTGAGATGACATGTTTCATGAATTGATGCTATATAAAAAAAAAATTTTATTGAATTGAACAAACATGGGAGAAAATGAAAATATTTGTTTTGGGTTTGTATTTAAATGATAAACGGACCAGTAAGCACGCACAACGGCACTATTTCCACAAGAGGTGCCGCGTTTTAAAGATTACTCAGTTAGAAATGTCCAAGATGTAAAAGCATTCCAGCAAAGACGCCTGTTAACAGACCTAAAAAGACAGTCCTCTTAACATTTGAAGATAGCAAAAACGTACAGTGCCTTTCAAAAGCATTCAACCCCTTGAACACACGTCCGTGCTTCTCGTTAGCGTTTGACATCACAGGCCGACACAGGACAAAGTGCACGGTTGTAAGGTGGACGTAAAATGACAGGATTTTAAAAATGTTAGACAAATAAAAGAAGGGATGTTGTGACGTAGTAGCTTCCCAGGACTGGACATAAGCCCTCCTGATCTAAACCATTGCTGTCATGGCTCTGGCTGCATGGTCAGGGTTGCTGTCCAGACTGTGAGCCGCTGATTGGACACCAAGTGCTTCAGCCTTCAGGGCTCCTCCCAACAAAGCCCTGCCTGTGGCCCTCCATTCACTTTCACATGGACGCTGACCAGCTTCTCTGTCCCTGCTGAGGAAAATGCTGCCACCACCATGTTTCACCATGCCAGTGGTTGCTCAGGACATTGTACAGTGTTAGTTTTGCTAATTGGGACAAAAGTTCAATGTTGGTGTCACCTTCCTCCAAATGTTTACTGGGTCCTCTACACCAGAGGTTGTCAAACTTTTCGTGGCCAGGGACCCCTTAGCAGCGGTAAAAAAAAAAAGATTTCCAAGCACCCCTTTAGATTCCTCATGCTGATAGTATTTTTTAATCATTCTTCTGTACTGTTAAATACATTAGGAATTATATATGTTTTTAAAAAATAGATATAAATACACCTAAAATTAGAGATTTGGTGGATATTAGATCCTCATGAAGCCAAACTCGATGTAACTGTTGTCATACTTCCTACTTTTAGCTGATTTGGCTTTTACCTTACTTGATGACGTGGACGGAGTTAAATATTTGTCTATGGTGTTACATAGCTCAACCCACGCATCCTCAGCAGTGCCTCCTCAGGCCCGACATCCTGCTTTTCACGGACCACCCCATGGTCCGCGGACCCCCGGGTGTCCAGGGACCCCAGTTTGAGGGCCGCTGCCTTACATGGCTTGTGGCAAACTCCAAACAGTACAATTTGTGGCGTTCCCAGCCCTCACCAAAAAAGGCTGCAGGCCTAACGGTTTCTATTGTCTCCCCCTTTCAATGCTGCCCTTGAGAGCATGACTCATGGTGCGTTCCATTTGCAGTCGGAGCTCGGAAATCCCAGCTTCCGATCGGAAAAATCAACAGCGGCTGGAGTCGGACTTTCCCCTAGGAAAGTGGGAGGAATTTTTTTAAGGCCGATTGTCGGATCCAGCATGGCAGCTCCTCGCATCAACAACAGTAAGAGATGATTAAACAGGTTTTTTTCACAAGACACAGAGCTGTCAGAGTACGTCTAGAGTCAATGTCACACGGAGCGGCTGCAGCTCTGAACCGAACTAATCAAAAGGGGTGTTTGCATGTGGAAAGTACAGCTTTAAAGGACGTTTCTAAGCAGGACTAGGAGCAAAACAACAGCTTTCCTGGCCGTCGCCATACTGGAATCCTGACCTTTTTGGTTTTTATTTTGGAATCCAGACCGTCTGTGTTAACTGGAACGCTTTTCGCCCGGGTTCACCCCATTCCCAGCTCCTGTTTCACTTGTCTGAGGCAAATGGAAGACAACCTCAGTCCCCTGAGAACCAAAGGCGGACATCAGCGTGTTTAAAAGGCTGAGTTCATCAGTAACTCTTCAGACTGAAGAAGTCTCCTGGAGAAGAGATGAAACATCTCAACTAAGAGGAACCCGTCCAGAGGACCTATTATTTTTTTTTTACCTTTAGTAAGACGTTTAGAAGCTTGGGATATTGTTTTATTATCTATTAACCCTATTATCTATTATCCCTGTCCTGTCCGGTGGGTTCCTTGGTCTTCATGTTGCTGTCAGTTCTCTGATGTTCTCCGGCACACCTCTGAGACCTTCACAGAGCAGCATAGTGAGATGAAGTTACACAAAGGAGGACTCTGCTTATTCACCGACTGCTCTAGACAGACAGGGTTGGGCTGGACTTGACAGCACAGATCTAAGTCAAATGTTTATTGGGTGAAAAAAAAGAAATCTAATCTAAAAACCATCTGTCCTTTAACTTGGGCTCCACTGTTTTATTGTGGTGATCGTAAGGTGACACAGTGGAAAAAGGTCCCAGCAGGGGTGTGAATAATTTTAGTGGATGGCTCCACGGATTAGCACTCACACATCAGAGAGGGTGGCAGGAGGCTTGTACTTCAGCATCCCCAGCATGGAGGACATCCTCTTCACGGTCTGCTCCGGCATTTCTTCTCGGATATCTACGGCTTGCTGCGGGAACAGGAAGGCCAGTCAGCGGCGTTAACTGGCAGCACTTAGCGCATGGACGCCATCGTTACGCCGTCCGTTTACCTTTGGGTCTATTTCAGCCAGAACGTCGTTCAGGATCTGCAGGAGCTGCATGGGCTCCTGGGAATCAAACGTGATGAGGTTGAAGTTCTTCCTGAAGGGCTCCTTGTTCAGTTGTTCGACGATGAACTTCAGTTGTTCGCTCATGGCGGCAGTCTAGAAAGGTCGATTTAGAAAGGCTCTTCGTGTTGTGGATAAGCGAGCTAACTAGCTAACGCTGCCGTAATATAAGCTCCCGGCCTGCCGTTAATAAAGTTAGCCTGGCTAGCTTGATCTGCACAAAATAAATATGTAAACGCTTCCAGATAACGCCGAGGAACAAGCACCGATTTACAAAACAAGTCTCTAGAAGTTTGTTGTCAGCTTTACGTTTTTTCGACGTGCTAAGCCGATGAAGAAGAGCGAGAACGGTTGTCTACGGCTCCATAGATACCGCACAGGCGTCATGAACTGGTTGCTAACAGGAAGTGCCTTACTGGTTAGTTCAATAAAATTGGATTTTCTAACATGTTGTGATTTTTAAACGCATGAACTTTATTATTATTATTATTATTATTATTATTATTATTATTGAAAAACATAACGTAATGCAGAATTTTACCCTCTGAAATATATTACGTCTAATATACTTATGTGTAGAAAATGTTACACTAAACATCAAGAAGTCAGTGTCCATCTCCCAGCTTCCCATTGACTAAACTTCCCACTGACTTGACTAAAGTGACATTTCACTGCGTTTAACCCCCTCCTGGACAATCTCTGGCCCGCTTAGTTCACACTGAGCCCGTTGCATATTTCAATAACGTTATGTGTGAGCAGGGTGGGGCTATTGTTTTTTCATGAGGCCACAGAACAAAGGAATAAAAAAAAAAAAAAAAAAAAAAGAACAGTTTCATATATTAAGTGAGGCACGGAGCCACCTGCGGCTCCGGAACTGCAGGTTGTTGACCTCTGATCCAGCAGATGAAATCTGAGATCCTAGCTCAATACAGCTGAGGCTAAAAGTGCAACACCGTGATTTATAAGTCATTGCTAAAGTAAAACTGTAAAGGTAAAACATGAAATTGGCCCAATGGACCAATCAGGTATGGTTTCTGTACCAGTGCATATAATCATAATAAACTGTCTTAGTATTATGCCCTCAGGACAGGCATTATAACAGGACAGGGGTTATAACAGGGCCCAGGACCAGTTCTACAGGAGCACTGGCCCCTGTTGGCCCCTGTCCCATGATTTTAAGGATTTTTTCAACTTCAGACAACCTTAGATTGGGCCCAGCTTGAGCAGAATTACTCAAAATTGAAATCCCAGGCTTAATGAAATGTTGTTTGTGAATTGTGAAAAGTTCATTTAATTCATAAAACCTGGAAAAAGGTTTATTTATGCTTTGCTAAAGGGGTCTTAAGACTAAAGCTTTATATCATACCTAACCTGGCTTTTGGTTGCCATTAACCAGGTCATGACATAAATCTGCCTCTTAGGCTATTTAACCCCACTTCTTCTCAGAGATAGTAGAATAAATAAATGGGCTGGTTTCCCTGATGGATCCAGAATTTGAGCATAATCTAAAAAATATTGTGACAGGGTTGAGATTGGGCCATTCCACAAGCTTAACCTCGACCTGCTTTATTTCAAAAACCTCTTTTTAAAGCGCATGGAATGATTGTCTTGCTTGGACCCCCGTCTGCACCCACAATTTCAACCACCTTGCAGTGAAGTTAAAGGTAGTTCTCCTCTTCATTATTCCACCCAGTGTGTGTGATTCACCAGTGCCTCTGAAACAGATCTTCAGCATGACAGCTGATGAAGTATTCACATTAACTCCTCCTCCACCGGTTGGTTTTATTTAATATGTAGTAAGTATAAAATAATCCAAGGTCTCCACAACTTTAGAGAAGGTTTAAATAATTTACATAATTACTAATCGAAAGCCAAGGCCCTTCAAGGCTACCCCAGGATGATTAAGTAACACCTGGTCATCATTTTCCTAACTTTTAGGTGGCGCCCCTGACTAAAACGAAAAAAAGGTTTTCCAGCTTGTTTCGCAATGAAATATAATAATCTTAAGCATTTCACAACAAAAAGAGAGCGTACAAACGATTTGGAGGGGCCACCTGTAAAGTCGGGATTGCATTTGAACGCAGCAGCTGATCGGTTGAACCGCCAGGGGGCGATGTGTCGACGTCACGAGCCAGCCAGGCAGCCCGAGGCGGACGGTGGCTGCGGGATTCAGGGAAGTGTTGATCGCTGTGATCTGTGACTAACACACATGTCTGGAGCTGCTGACAGCCGGGGAGAGACGTAAAGAGGGAAATATTACTCTGTTCCGGAGACATATTTAGTTTGAGGAAACTACTTCATTCTCCACACCCACCCACCCACCTGACCCAAACCTTGGCCATCCGAACCTGCCCCCCCACTGTAAATGTTTGTTTTCTCCCGTTTCTCAGAAGCCGAGTCAACTTCTGCCCAATGTTTGAACTCTTATTCAAATGTTCCGGCGGATTTATCGTAAAGCTCTAACTGCTCCCAGTTGAAGCCTGTGTGTGTTTTTAATGTGTTTGAGGCATAAATGTGAGCGGCAGCCAGTGGCCCCTCCTCTTTGTGCTGCTGCCACTGACGGCAGAGCCGAGCAGCAGCAGCAGAGCCGCTAGTCAGTCTGACACCGAACCCGGAGACGGACGCAGCACCGGATCTCCTGGGACCGCTCTGCCTCCTCTCAGGGTCCAGCTGGGAAGCTGGCAGGAACTGGTCTGCCTCGGACTTTGCTGAAGGAGGCCATAAAGCCGCAGCTTTTTTTTATTTTTATTTTCTTTTAAATAGTTTTTTGTGCTGCTGAACTATGGAAGCTGTGAGCGCCGCAGCAGCTGTGCGTCTGTGCGTCCTTCTCTCTCCCCATTAGGCTGCTCCACTCTTAATATCCCCGAGCCTTCGCAATGGTGGAGCCACTGGGCTTTGGGGAGGCGTGGAGGGCCCAGTTCCCAGAGTCTGACCCCCCGAGAATGGACCTGAACTCGTTGGGGGACATTGAACAGGAGCTGGACAAATGCAAGTCCTCCATCCGGCACTTGGAGAAAGAGGTCAACAAGGAGCGTTTTCGGATGATCTACCTGCAGACTCTCCTGGCTAAGGAGAGGAAATCCTATGACGGCCAGAGGTGGGGCTTTAAAAAGATGCCTCAGATGAATGACGGTCCGCCCGGCGGGGCAGAAGACAGGAGGCCCCTCAGTGATGAGGCGCAGGCGGGCGAGCAGGAGCAGAGGGGCCCGAAGACCCCAAGGGATACGGGGCATCCAGAGGAAGTGATGGAGGGGTTGTCCCCGGCCAAGCAGAGAGAAAGGGTGTCACCTGTCCGCCACGACTCGGAGCCTCCTGACATCCCGGTGGGGACCGGGTCCGTGGCAGCCCTCAGGTCCAACTTCGAGCGCATCAGGAGGGCCCACTCTCACACGGCGGGGGACAGCAGGGGCCCGTCGGCGGCGGGGAGCCAGGAGAAGCCCTTCTACGTGAACATGGAGTACCACCAAGAGCGAGGGCTGGTCAGGGTGAACGACAAGGAGGTCTCGGATAAGATCAGCACCCTGGGCTGCCAGGCCATGCAGATGGAGCGCAAGAGGTCCCTGCACTCCCTGCCGGGCAATCTGTCGGCCGCCGCGGGGGACGCGGCCAAGCCCGTCCACAGGGGCAGGGCCACCGTGGGGAGCTGCAGCTTCGCCGGGTCTCCCGATGACCCCGAGGTCGGCCCCCACTTCCTGAGAGAGGGTGCCGTCAGGCCCGCCGAGGGGAGGTCGGAGAGGCAGCCGGCGGAGTGCCAGCCGTACACCAGCGTGTACGTGGGAGGGATGATGGGGGACGGGGACACCCGGGTGATCCACATCAGGGACCGCAGCGTGGAGGAGGACCCTCACCTCACTTGGCCGAGGCGCTCCTACTCGCCCGGGAGCTTCGAGGACGTCGGGGGCGGCTACACGCCCGACTGCAGCTCCAACGAGAACCTGACGTCCAGCGAGGAGGACTTCTCCTCGGGCCAGTCCAGCCACGTGTCTCCCAGCCCGACTGCCTGCCCCATGTTCAGGGAGAAGAGCCGCTCCCCCTCCCAGCACTCCCAGCTGTCCGTCGACAGCGGCAGCCCCCCCACGCCTCTGCCACAGAAATGTGGGAAGCAGCAGGGCGTCCCCTCTGTGGCCGGGGTGCGTAAAAGGGGCCAGATGTGGCCCAGCGACGGGGAGTCCACCACGTCCAGCAGGACCTCCCACGACAACAGTGTCCAGGGAGATCTGGGTAGGTCCTTACTCTTCAGTTAAAGCACAAAAGCGGCGATGCGCCGATCGGGCCGATCCCGGCAAATGCCGATTTTTCTGGCTTTCATTAGGGCCTGACCCGCTGAATCAGATTTTGACGTAGCAGACAGGATATCAAAGGCTAGCCTTTCCCTACGCTATCAGCCAGAGGCTGGAACCAGGCCTTTTCTTTTAATTTGGGTCTAATCAGTATTTGGC
This sequence comes from Fundulus heteroclitus, assembly GCF_011125445.2. Lineage (NCBI taxonomy): Eukaryota > Metazoa > Chordata > Actinopteri > Cyprinodontiformes > Fundulidae > Fundulus > Fundulus heteroclitus. The sequence continues at coordinate 42,805,762 of NC_046372.1, read as the reverse complement.
TGAAAACGCTGACTTTCACTTCTCTGTTGGTGGCTGCATCAAAAATAAAGGCTCACACCATTTTTGTCTAGAAACGCACCAGCCAATAGCGTTCATCTTTGATGCCCTTTGCTTTGAGTTAGTTCAAACTCCGATGTACAGTAGGGTTAGGGACACATCCCTTGATGCATAAACGGAGATAATCTTGCGTTTTGCTTCCTTGTCTGTCGGATTCGGTTCTGCAACCATCAGTGAAGCTGCGGCACATTTTTACCATGTGCAATTATAGCTCTTAATGGGGGGGGGGATGGGATCGGCAGGTCAGGAATGGATCGGCCAGGAAAAGCCCGGTCAGTGCATTCCTGTTAGAGGGACGCTTTAATCGCTCAAATTAAACACATTAGTGTGCGACAGAGTGAGTCACCGAGGCATAAAATGCACCTGCAATCTCTTTAATGCTGTCCTCGTTTTTTGGCCCCAATGTACCGTATTAAATCCATCCTAAAGGGTTTTCTCTGGAGTTGGGATTAATATGCATTGACACAGTTTCTTAACAACTTGGGGTTTCAGATACTTTAACCGAGGGGAAGTGTTTAATGCTGGTGTGTATTAAAAAAAAAAAGTAGGACATATCTGATTGAAATTCATTTGCTTATTTTTTTTTTAATGAGAGCTTTATTTTCTCCTTCCAGCGCCCACGCTTATTGAGCTGAGAGGGGACATTAACCCTTTCCTGGGAGGCGTTATCACCTCCTATCAGAGAGACGGGTTAGACAAGAAATGTGCCTTTGCATCCTCCAAAACCCTCCAGTCTTCACTCTTTTTGTAAACAGGCCTGCCCTCGCTTTTTCACCCCTTTCTGCTCTCTGCCGCCTGAGTGCTGCATCATATCCAAGGGGACGCTCTGGGGCCGCGGGCGCCCCCAGGCCTCCTCGGGTCGCTCGGCCTGTCCACCCTGGGAGTTTTCGTGTCAGCTCCCATTGCCGTTGTTGTCCTCGGCGCGGAGTAATTAACTTAAAGGGGTTTGTCTAGCGTGCTTAATTTAGGGAGGCCCTTTGTTAAAGGGGGTGGGGGGGGGGGGGGGGTGGGTTGAAAAAAGCCCAGAGAAGTCGGTGGAAAAAAAAAAAAGGATGGCCGTGCTCAAAGTGTGTCACGTGGCCTTAAATCAAAACAGCAGCCACCAGGGTTTCCTGCCGAGATGTGTGAACACAATGGAGGAATCACTCATGGAGCACCAGTATTGGCACGGTAACAACACAACAATGTTAAGTGGGATGAGGAGGAGGGTTTCGGGTAACTTTCTAGTCCTACAGGCAGAGCAGAGCTGGTTTCCCTTCAGCAGGGAGGCTTGTTGCAGCTTCTAGCCAGACGTCAGGCTGACTTCAATCACGCTCGCTATAGATCCAGTAGTCTGTTTGTTCTGATGTTACAACCAAGATAAAAATCCTTCAATCCAGAAGCGAGCCGCCAAGCCCACCTGCCAGTGGTGACATTACATAAGACACAATCATCCGCGTTTTTAATCACATCTTTCATTCAGCTGTTTACTTCGTGCCTGTTTTGCTGTGTCGAGGTGTTTGTGCTATATAGGAGAGCTTGGCATGGCCTGTTAGGAAGGCTGTTAATGCTAACTCCACCTGTCAGCGGCTGCTCACACTGGAGCTAACACACAGCCACTGGAAGAAAAATGTAAATAAAGAAAGAAATCAAACCTTTTTCTGTTGCTGGCTGGGCCCTCTGTAGCCTCTAGGCCAAAAAAAGTAGCGTTCCGCTTCCGGGTTTCGGCACCAATTGTTGATGATACCACCAACAGGAGACGGTAGCATTGACAGAAGCTTAGCAACAATAAAACACGTCGGGAAGGTTTTTGAAGAGAAGCAGGGCATACAGACCAGTCCTAACAGTGTTATCTGCAGAGCTGATCATCATCATCATCATCATCATCATCATCATCATCCATTACCCATGTTAAACATTATCAGCAGGTAGACAGACTAAAAATAAGCCCCATCTTACCAGTTAGGTTCACCATGCGTGCACCTACAGTACAGCATTTACCAAGGCTGCTCATACTGTCCAAAGGTCCAGATCTGAATTCTTGTTCAGACCAGCAAGTGATGAGCAAACCTCCTTTATTAAATATGTTGAACATTTACAAGCAAAAAGAATAACAATATATTGGTTGAATGGCCCCTAGCTTCTTCCAGTTCTGGCAGTAAATCTAAAGAGCAGTTAATTTATCCCAAAATATCACTAAAATTAATATTCTTAATTAATCCTTTATCCATTGACTGCTGAGGATGCGTTCAAGACTCCCGCTACCCTGCATGTGGATGGATGGAGGGATGTATTCAAGTTCGATACTAAAGTAAGGCGTAATTTATCAGGATCCATGTATTTTGTTTTTAGTTATCTATTGGCATTGTTGTCATAAAATAGCAGCACACATGTTTTAGAGTACGGTTTGCTAATGCCAACTGGTCTTCTCAAATGTTATGCCTCTTGTGATGTCATCAATCCCACTACAAGAAAATCAGAGTTAGACATTTTTCTTCTGCGCGCATTTTGAGGCTCTGTTTTGTGAAATTGTACAATAGAAATACATTCATCACCACCCAGCTGTGTTTTTCTACCACCAGTGGATGGTACCCTTAAAGGGGCCTTGTCAAGTATTATGGCTTTACGAATTCCTTCTTTAGTAGCTCTCTCTGATTGCGTACTAAGGTTTTTCGGACAAATCATCGCACCCTGTTGGCTTATATGTTATTTCTGTGTTTTACACTTTATTTTTGCTCTTTCTGATTTTAAACAAAGGGCTTTTGTGTATATTTACCATAACGAGACCATGTGACCAGAAATACCATACTGCTCATGCACGGCATGTGTAAATAAGGAGAAGCAATGGAGCTGAATTAATCAGCAACCCCCAGCTGAGGTGCGAAAAAAAAGAGGTTAAGCAACCCTAACCCTATAGATCTGGTTGGCCTTCGACCACGCCATTTAGCATTTAGCATTGCAGGACGGCTACTGGCTCTTAATGTGCGTTCACACCGAACGCGTATTCAGCCACATCCAGTTCCTGATTGGTTGTCACGACGAGGCACGAAAGTTCAGATTTTTCAACTCCAACATCTGTGGCTTGGCATCCATCGGGGGTTTAATCGCCCAAATCGCACCTTTTGCGTCGCTAGAAACGCGCCTGGTAGTTTCACTGTCTTTGTGCCGCGTCGCTCCTGCGTTGCACCTGTACATAGGGATGTCGTGGAAATCTGTGGCTCGGGCCGCCACATTCGCGCTCGGCGTGAAGGCACCTTTACAGTAGCCGCGTCGACTGTCGCCATCTTGCTTTCTGATAGCGCCGCGGTACTGCAGGAGCTATCGTGCCTTGTGCAAAGTTCTTTTCAGGCTCAAAAAGAACAGCGTAAACACTTTCAGGTCGAACGCTTGCAGTATATAGTTTGATGAATTTGTTTCTTAGTGTTTTCTTTTTATGGTCAAAATACTTGACGAGGCCCCTTTAAATTGAGGATTTCACACGGATGCGTTGTCGCCGGCTGTGAAGCCACGGACTGGCCAGAGTGGGTGGGATGTGAGCACCGCTGCTCCCATGTGAGACGGCGGGTGTGGATAAGTGTCTGTTCCAGCGTGAAAGTGATCCGCTGAGGATTGGAGTAAGCAGATGAGCAGAACACAGTGATTTTTTTGTCACACAAAAAGCATAAAGCTTCTGGACTCGGAGCATGTGACAAACAAGCTGCTATTCTGTGACATAATCGGCATTAAGTGTAAAGTAGTGTGGTGCTTGCTAGGATGACTGACCCCCCCCTCACCTCCCCCCTCCTCCTATTTACCACTAGGATGGTCACACAGTTCATGCTGTGGGAGGGAAAAGGTTTTGCTGGAGCTAAAAGTGAAAGTGAGTGGTCTTTAGAGTAGGCAGTAGGCAGGCCTTGGAGTGGCTGTGATAGTTTTCTTGTGGTCAACAGTTCCCTGTTGGTAACAGGCAGGGCTTCACCCTGCGAGCTGTCAGCTGACTTGTCCCCCGAACATGCCCGCCGGTTCCTTCTGTTCAGCACCCACAAGTCACTCCCTCTCAGAGCCTGAGGTTCAGCTTTTTTCTGGGTTTGTGATCTAACGGCACAACTGTCTGATGTGGACCTTGGCCTGTGGATTACCGGCAGTCTGGATTTACTTTCTGATTTTGTAACCACATTAGGCTGCACGTTGCTGGATTAGGCCTCAGGCGGCCGGAGGTTCGGGTGTTTTTGGAAAAATTGCTCTTTGTATCTGGCTTTGTTTGGCTCTTTAAGCAGCAGTTGGAATATTCGCTTCGGTTGCAATTATCATTAAACCTAAGAAAGCAAAGCCATGTCACAGCTGTAGCCATGCTTTGTGCTCCTTATCTACGGTGCCTTGGAGAAGTATTCACATACCTTGAACTTTTCCACAAGGTAGTAACGCCACACGTACAGGATACATAAATGGTTATTTTTTGACTTAGAAAAATCTGAAAAGTGCGGCATGCATTTGGATTCACCCCTAGATAAAACAATGTTCAGACACCTGCCTTCACAAGTCACTTAATTTAAAAGGTTCTGCTTTATGAATCCAGCTGTCCTGGACCCCAACCCAGCCAGGGAACACAGCAGACAGGGGAGGGAAAGAGTTGTGGAGAGGTTTAAAGGAGGGTTGGACTGGAAAACAGCATCCAAGGGTTTGGACGTCTTATGTGCATCTGACTGAAGCTTTTGAGATGCACCAGTTTCTGGTGTGCATTCAAAACTGGTTATGTGGCGGAAGGCCAACACTGGCCTTTTAAGAAAACATGTTAGAGGCTGCAAGGCACCAGAGCTTAAAGCTGCAGCATGGAGTTTGGAGAACACCGTGGACCGTTAGCGGAAAATATCAACTAGCACACCCTACAGGTCCATCCCTCCTTGCTCTCCAGCGCAGCAACACTGTGTTTACCTGTCTTTGTTGTCTGAGCAGGCCCCACTCCAGAAATTGACAGCTTTCCTGTAAAGCAGGTTGTTTCTCCACCTTTTCTCCTCACAGCTTCAGGCCACAGGCAATCTTGAGCTTGAATGACAGCCGCGCTGTGCGGGGGAGGAGGATGTGAGCAGCGGTGCGTTAGAGCGATTAATGCTGCTAACAACCAATCAGAGCCAGACATTCCTCCTGGCTCTGATTGGTTGCTTCTGACCGGGAGCGTCGTATTTCTGCAAATTGCAGGAGGAGCGCTGGGAGGAACCAGAGGAGCTTGATTTATTTATTTATTTACTTTTTTTTTTTTTTTTACATAGGTTATCTCTTATGTTTTACTGTTAGGACATAGTGACAGTTTTAACAAATATGTGAAAAATACATTTATGCAAAAGTTACGTACTGCAGCTTTAACTTACAGCCAGATCTACAATAGAATGGCTTAGATCAGAGCGTAGGGGTGAGTTAGGATGGCCCAGTCAAAGTCCACAAGTCCAGCACTTGAAAAGTTCTGTTTACAAACTCTCTATATAACCTAACAGAGCTTAAGCTGTTCTGCAAAGAGGACGGGACAAAGATTTAAGTCTCTAGACGTGCAAAGCTGGTTAGAGACAAACCCCTAAAGATCTGGAGCTGTACATGCATCACATGGTAGTTTCACAAAGCATTCACTCAGGGGGGGTGAATAGTAATGCTCACCACTTTTTAGATTTTTATTTGGAAAATAAAATTCAAAACCCAGTATTTTTTTTCCCCCTTCACAAATACGTCCATCTTGGTGCAGGGGTAATCGTGCGAAATTCCACCAAAATCCTTCACGTTTGTAGTTGTGACGTGACAAAAAGGTTGGCGGGGTCAGGGCGTCTTTGCTGATGCAGCACATCTGGCAGTTTTGTCTTTCGTTCAGCAAAGCGCCCGGTTTCCCGTTAGCCGCATGTTCTCGCTGCCACAGGCGAAGCCGAGCTTGTCCCGGCGCCTCTTGACTCGATTCTCCCCGTGAAGTCTTCTTGAGACGGCGACACATCTCAGCGTCTTAGCAGACCTCCGTCCTGAGAGGAGAGAACTGAGCGCCGTCTCCCGGTGTCTGCTTATCTAGGCCAGTTGTCAACCCCGGCCGTGCGCAGAGCTGCTGATTAGCCGAGGACCTTTTTAAAGAGGCCGACTCTCTGGTGGGTTACTTTTGCCGTAAGTCATTATCATCACCACGCCGGCAGGCCGGTGGCTCTCCAAGCATTCTGCCGTGGCTGAGGAAGGGGTCTTGACTCTCTCTCTCTCTCGGGGTTAATGGATTACAGCGCGTAAAAGAAAAGGTCGGCCAAAATGGGATACTAAATCTCCCATTAGTTTAATAATAATCCCCGCAAAAAAAACCAACAGCTTGTCCTTTTTAGGAGGCATTTAGCTGAGGCCGCCCCCGGTCAGGATGCGGCGCAGGTTTGGCCCACAAACGGCTCTGTCTGGGACTGATGTTCCTTTGGGGGGGGCAAGTGTCTGTCTGAGCGGTCCAGAGGCCGCCGGGAACCGCTGCCTCAGCAGGAGGAGTCGCACCGTTGCACGTCTGGCCCTCCCGCTTAAATGCCGACTCATGGATATCTGAGGTCCCTGGTGGGAGCCCAGACAGACCTGTCGTTGTACCTGGACGTCAACATCTGAGCTCCGGCGGTGGAGGAGGCCAAAGAATTCAGCCTCTCCCTTTCCTAAAGGAAATGTAGGCGTACATGTAGAGGGAGTCCTGGCCGCTCCCGGGCAGCAATGTGTTTATGCATGAAAAGCAAGGCACCTGTTCTCCTTCTGAGGGCCTGAAAGCTGGCGGCTCATCAGCACACCAGACCAGGCCTCCCCAGCTGCTCTCACAGCGCAGGGCATGAATAGCCTTTGTGTCGCGGCCTATCAGAAAGCAGAGCAGAAACACTTGTTAGGAGGCTGTGCTGGACCCTTAACTCTAAACTTTCCTGTTAACCCCACCGTTCACTTGCACCACGCCACGTATCTCCCCATAGATGATGCTGATAGCAAACAATGTTTGGTATGTTTCAGTGGCCGTAGGGCTGCCCTTACGCTCGGCGATCCTCCCCCCGTGCTCAGCCTCAGCCCTCTGGACCTGCAGGCTCAGCTCCCCAGCCCTGGTCCCTCTCAAAGAGCCCTCTGTGCTGCGGGCTGGCAGGCCAAGAGTTTATGGAATGTCTCAGCTGCTTGTGGGGTGTGGGGAGGAAGTTTAATGAAATGTTAAGTGTTGTGTGAGCTCAACCTCCCTCACAGGAGCCCGACCCGCCGAGCTTGTTTTTTTTCGTGTGATATTAGGCCTTTTTGTTTAAGCTCCTGCCCCAAAGTGACTCAAGCGGCAGCAAAAACAAGTCAAGGGATTCATTTTTAGACATGATCTGCTGGATATGCTGACTTATTATTTGTCAGAAGCTTATTTACAGACCTTATAAAGGTATTCATACGTCTGAAACGTTTTACATTTTATCACAAGCACAAAGTTAAATGTCTTCCATGGTCATTTTATGTGACTAAGCAGCACATTGTCGTGCATAATGGATAAATGTTGCATGTTTTTTCCCCGATTTCGTGACGGAATAGAAATCTGAAAAGTGTGGTGTGCCGGTGTATTCAGCTGACAGATCTCTGCAGATAGCTGAAGCGCTGCCTCAGTCTCAGGCCTGTATTTAGTGCCATGCATCTCCCAGGCTCTCTGTCCCTGCTGAGGAACAGCATCCATGATGCTGCCACCGCCGTGTTTCATTGCTGATGACTGTGTGTTTAGGGCTATATGCATAGTTAGTTTTCTGCTACATATAGAAATGTTGGACAAGAAAAATCTATTCGGTCTTATCTGACCAGAGAACATTTGCTTTGCCCCCCACATATGCAAAAAAAAAAAAGACTTCTTACAGTTTCTGTCAGCTATAGTTTCTTCTTCCAACCCCTTGGTTAAGGCTACGGTTGTGGAGTTCACGACTACTAGGTGTCCTGCTGACAGGCTTCCCACCTGAGCTGGGGATGTCTGCAGCTCCTCCAGTGCCATGACCATGTTGCAGCTGTGCACTCGGGTTGCTGTTATCTGACCTTCTTTCTGACCTGTTCGCTGGGCTCCTTGGTCCTTGTGGCGTTGTTTGTTCACTGATGTTTTCCATCGGTTCTCTGAGGTCTTTGCGGGATGTATTTAGGTAACGCGTAGGTTGGACTATATTGACTCAGTGAGGTCACTGGTTGCACAGGGCTTTGTTTAAAAATACCAGAGAAAAGGGGCACGGATACAAATGCCCTACTTAGTCCATCACATAAAACCTCCACACATCATATACATATGTTGAAGGTTATGCCTAAATGTAGAAAACGTCAGGGAGGTATGAAGGCTTTTGCAACTCACTTTACAGTCATGGAAGACAAATCTATGTGGATGTTAGCAACTGAAGCCTCGAATTAATAAAACCCAGGAGACCTGGCCCAGGTGTTTAGGGTTATGTCCTTGAACATAGCTGCTGAATAAATCTGAGATGTTTTGATTGATCCAGTACTGGCTGAGCTTGCTGTAGACCAAAAACATTGCGTTAAATGTAAAGGCAGGGACAGGGTAGGTCACATTAAAACGCGTCAGGTTAGCTGCGTGCAGCGACGGTTCGTCCATTTGACACATGCACATAAATATTTTAGTGAACCAAGAGGTCACTGATTACTTTCGCTCTTCTTCACTCCTTCTCGCACGTCAGAAGAGCGTTGGTCCTCTGTCGACCTAAATGCACGCAGGACGGTTGATATGCTGCGCAGCTTCTAGTGCAAATGATCGATTCAGGGAGCAAGTTCAGAGAAATGTGACAAAGGCCCGATTCTTGACGCGTTTCCACCGGCGTGCGTTCGTTTTGAGCCGCCCGGCGCAGTTATCGGGCCCCGTTCTCTGTAAAGTGGCACGTTACGAGGCTGGAGGCCGGCCACCCTGAGCTATTTTAATGTACGCTGATTAGTAGGTGCGCGGGGCTGGGCGGCTCACGGCTGACCCTCGCCGCTCTACGGTTGGCACTAATTTTAGGCTTTCTTTAGACGAATCCCCTCCATGCGCTGGTGGACCTCAGAGGAACTCTGGTTTAAAGGGGCTCTCAGTTCAGCAGACGCTGAACACAAGCGACAGGGCGTGACGTCGGTTGACGTCGTTACGCTCGGCAGGAGAAAAAAAGACGCAATTTGTGTCCGGATCCGCCGTGACGGATGGCCTGGACGAGGCAAAATGAGCTCAGAGAATAGACTTTAAAATACTTCTGTCTATAAATCCCTAAATGTCTTAGCACCTAAATACATCACAGACTTGTTATCAGTGTATCAACCCTCCAGACCACTCAGGTCTTCTGGCTCCAGCCTACTCTGCATACCTAGAACCAGAACTAAACAAGGAGAAGCAGCATTTAGTTCCTATGCTCCACTTATCTGGAACAAACTTCCAGAAAACTGTAAAAGTGCTGAAAGCTTGAGTTCCTTTAAATCAAGATTAAAAACACATTTGTTTAAGATTGCCTTCAACTGTTCTAGTTAACTGAATCACCACTTTTTTGTTCTTTTTTCTATCTACATTTTATTCCTACTTGCTTTTATTCTGTTTTATTTTGCTATATTTTAATCATGTAAAGCACTTTGCATTGTCTTTGTACTGAATTGTGCTATATAAATAAATTTGCCTTGCCTTGCCTTGCCTTTTACACATTTTACGTGTAAAAGTCCAGTTAATGCTGCACAGACCAACCTCAAGTCATACGGAGGATTCCTGATTTCTTCTTTCTGCCACATGAGATAGAGGAATGTAGATATTTCAGTTTTGATCAGCAGTCTTTGTATTAATGCGTTTTGTGTTGCTAGTCCAGAGTTCAGTCAAGGTTCTTGTTTGAGGAACCCTCCAACCTCTTCACCTCTTTTTTATGCCCCCCCTCCCCTGCTGCTCCTGCCTCCTCAGCGACGACACAATCCAGACCAGGATCCGTTTCCTGAAACCATCAAACAGCTTTTTTTTTTTAAAACAATTTTCTCATAAACCTCTCACGCCGGCCTCTCCTGTAGGTCGTTTCATGACGCTGTTGTACCCGTCGGGAAGAGAGGCCGTCCTTCACTGCACCTTTATTCTCTTCTGTGGGTTATAAAAAGGGTCAAATTTCAAATTAGGGTCTATTCTGGGCTGCATTAAGCAAGCCTGGTTTATTTGGGGGAACTTGTGATCAGATTTCTGTCCATCAGCTGGCTGTCCTTTGCCTGGACGGTCGATATGTCCACAGCGGGGGGCGACGAGTCGGCGTGGCTCGTCTCTGTGCTCTCACGGGTCTGGGCTGGGTTCTGTGTTCCCACTGGGTGGACTGGTGGGGTGGGATGGGGGGGGAATATGGATGCTACTATTTTGGCTCCGGCTGGGCTCGATCCATCGACCTTTTGCTCTGTTGATTTTTACTTTTGGGAACCGGTGTCTGGACTTGATGGCGTTAGTTGAACAGAATTGATATTTTCCCCCCTGTGGTCTTTACAGCTCTGTTACATCAAGGTCCAGTAATCAGATATTGGGCCGCGGCTTTCGGCTGTGTTGTCCTCCAGCATGAATCAGCAGAAGCACAGACTGCTGTGGACGCAGACAGCTTTCACGTGCTGCACGAGGAGCTCTCTGAGCTCGTTTTAAAGGCGAGGACGAGCTGTAGGTTTTAACGAAATGGAAAATCCGAGTCTCCCAAAGGCCGGACTCTGGCAACGACAGGGGTACTTGAGTATTTCGGTGGAAGAGAAGCTGACTGTGTCTCTGCTGCACATCTGTCACTCCCTTTCTGCCTGTGTTATCATAGTTCATCTGTATGGATTAGGATCAGGGCTCTCAATGCGGCTTTGCTTTGTCATGGCTGGACGTCCTGAGCGGGTCTTTTGTGCCCATGCCGCAGGAAGGAGAAGCACTTCATGAAGACAAATTGTTCTCCAGAGTCAGGCTTGAGAGTTGGGACCTGCTTTGTTTGGTAGATTCTCAGGGTCTATTTTTAAAACTGATCTGCGTGTCCATAAGCGAGGGGTGGGGGAAATCAGTTTACTGCTGAACTGTGTTTCCATCATATATGTGTTTTTGCTATTATATGTGGTAATACCTGACTCGCTGGAATAGGTTTAAATGAAATTCTTGAAAACCAGAATTACAGAGTTGACTGACGTCCGAAGCGAAATCAGCTTGTGTCTGATCCCCTGCGCCACAGAGCTCAGTCCCACAGCTGTTTGCTCTTATGTAACGTCATTAGAACGTATTTATTGCGTTTCCATTGCAGAGCTTGCGAGGGGTTTTAAGCTGCGCACAGTCGGGTATTTGGGCAGCCGTGTCACGGTCATCACAGCCATCTTTCCCACCCTCCAGCTTTATGCCTAATACTTTGAGTCACGCAAATGAAGCGCTGTCTAGTGACAGCGGAGCGGCTATCAATGCGGGTTTCTGCAAGAGTGTTGAGGTGCAGCTCAGCTCTATAAGCCTGGAAGAGGTATTTAGATCCATGAACAGCGTATTGGCTTTATTCTGCGTGTGTGTTCATACACGAGTCGACTGATTTACAGGAATATTATGAAGGCAGGTGTGCCTGTTACATAAAAATGGGAGAAAAAGCATTTTAGGTTGAGGTAATGCAAATCTAGGAGGCAATGTTGTATTCTCATTAATCTTTCTGGGAGTACTAAGACTAATCTAAGTTGATCAGGCGTCTATTCTATTAATAAAAAAACAGTGGTACTCCATAAATGTTATTGTCTTAGAGATGCATAGTCTGTAGAGACTTTGCATCGGAGAGCGGGTTTAGCTGTCAGCCCATAATTTAGATTATTTTATACTCTAAGACTTGGGGAAAATCTGCTTAAACAATTTACTTTCAAGTGTAGTACATACAGAGAGGGTAACAACGGGAGGCTACATTTAATATACAATTTATCAGCATCTGCTTTGACTTGACAATCCTACATCACGGTATTTCATTTTTGCAGTACTCCAATTATCAAATGCAGGAAAGTTCCTATATTCACTGCAAAAACGGAACTAAAAATTAGTAAAATTTTCTTGAAACAAGTGTGTCTGTCCTTGATTTGAGCAGGTAAATAAGACGATCTGCCAATGAAGTGAGTATTTTGACACCTAAAATAAGATAATTTAGATATTCTTCCCTCTAAATAAGATGATGGAGATGAGTTATTCTTATTTTAAGTGCAAAAATCTTATTCCATTGGCAAATCATCTTATTTACGTGCTCAAATCAAGGACTAATAGACTTATTTTCAGTTTCGTTTTTGCAGTGATATTACTGTAATCAAAACTCCTTGGATTTAGAAATACTGAACATGTTCAGAACTAGTGTCAGACTGTGCTGAAGTACAAATAAAGCACGTCGGCAGTAGATTTAAAGCAGCTCTGTGAGTTAAATCTGTGCAGAAATAACAAACGGTGTCAAGCGAATGGAGACTGTTTATAAGCACTAATAAGACTGTTCCATGTACACAACCTTGGGGAACACCCTTTTGAAATTGGCAGTAAAGCGGACTGAGAATCATTTTTGGGGGGGGTGGCGCTGAAACCGCAGGCAACTACTGCTGTCTGAGGCACAAAGGGGGAAAAGTTGTTGTAAAAAAAGTAGCGTTAAAGTGCTTCAAAAGCCCTTTATTAGACTCGTTAAACTATGCATGCCTGCCCTTCAAAGTGTGGGCGCTGTGTAAACATGGGATGTAACGGCCCTGACTTCAGGGGGAGGCTTTAGGAGTGCGAGTAGGGGGCTGTTTGCTCAGAGATGACCTTGTGTAGAAAGCCTGTTTCCTCTCTGGAGCAAACCGATTGCTAGATTTTCCGGGCAGACCTGCCTGGACACTTCCTCACTTGGGCGTCCTTGTGATCGCTGCAACAACTGCACTCGCTGAGGCTCCATTGTGATGTCGGCTTTCTCACACTGACCGCAGCCAGGCCAGCGCCGGCTTTGCACATGAGACAGAAACGGCTCAGTGTGAGGATGTCAGAACAGGGGTTTTAAAACGGCCCTCGCCCATGTCGTCCTGGTGTTTCCTAACTTCTAACTCTGGTAGTAGTTAGGTGCGGTGGTGCTGAGATGGTCGGCTCAGGGAGGACGTGTCGATCGTCCTGTTCTCGGCCTGCTGTATAAAATGTCTTGACCACCGTGAACCCTTTCACCGGGACCTCCTCAGCTTGCCGTAGCTGCCTGCACGGCATTAGTCTCCTCTTTTGTCCTTGCCTCCTGAGCTCGGCTGTTTGTTGGATGTCATCTTTTATGTCGCGACCTCTCTAGGGCTCTCCAGAGGGACGTGGCTCCATCTTCCCCCGGTTTCCGGAATCCTTTATTTTCCTGTTTTCATGCTGCGGTAAACCAGCTTTACGGCCTCCTCTTAAAATACTTTGCTCGACACTGCGAGGGTTTTTTAGACGTCCTCTTTCTTTGGACTACACTTTTAGATGCCTTTTATTCTCCCAGTGAGCTGCCAGATAGTTGACGACGGCGAAGACAATAATGATTATACGTGTTGGTGAGTTGGAGTGGCTGACGGTAATTGCAGTGTGCAGTAGGCTGCTAATCTTAAAAAGACTGAATGACAAGCGTCGCTTGTATTCCTCGCTTGTTTTTCCAGCACAGGCTGGCTGCAAGAATTGTAGTTGCAACACGACCCACACTGAAATCTATTTTCTGCCTTTTCTACAGGATTGTGAAAGAAATCTGTTGCAGTGTTGGTTTTAAGACTTTATTTCATTAAGTGAAGTGGAAGTAAACATAACACAAAGCTCTTTAACAGCAGAAAACAAACAAAAAACATGTAGGCGAAGGGGCTGACATGCGTTCGCCCTGCCTTTTCACTTGTCTATCCACTCACCTGACTTCACCTGGCTGACTGGGACGGGCCGTATGCTGATTTATGTAGGTCACGGGTTTATGGAGGATTTAACATGAAAACAGAAGAGCTTGCTGCCATGGATGTACTGTCAGCTGAAAACATCATAATAACCACTATAATCCATGCATCGGTTTTCCTTAAGTTTTTGTGTTTAACTAGGGGCATACTAGGGCTTATTATACCAAATTTATTATTTTTGATTTTTTTCCCCCCCACCTTTTCGTTTCACAAAAAGAAAAATAAATTATTTTAAAAAGGTTTATTTTTATTGAAAGCATTTTGTCTGGGAGTCGACTTGAAGTGTAACTAAATGCAATCTGTGAACCATGCTTGTGGGAAAAAAAAGATGGCGGCCCTGCCATTGTCATCAAAACCTAAATGTTTACTGCTAGTGGTTTTACACAATGAGCTAAGAACAGGCTTCCCTTCACTTGTGTAACTTAAAAATAAGCAAATGACTAAATTAATGTAAGTCACACTATGGTAAACGTTTCTTCTTAATAATACTTTGACAATATATTTTCCTAAACACATATTCAGCATTGCATGCTGTTCTCTTCATGGAAACCCAGTGAGTGCATTGACACAATAAAATCCAGATATTCCAAAAGTGAAACAATACTGGGGAACAAATCCTATAATCGGATATAGACAGACTAGCACTGTTTAAATGATTCTTTCATGTGGAATTTGAGCAATAAATGACAAAACACAACATCTTTTATTAATATGACCAAAAAATACACTCTAAATGCACCGATTTGTAATCTTGGGCCGATATCGATATCCGATATTAATATTGCTGTTATGTCCGATAACGGATATTTACTGATGTGTACGCACATTTATGTTTCTGTAATAAATGTGTACAACTATGTTTGGTCACATGTTGTACAGTTTTGTGCCGACTGGAAACTATGCTAGCTGAATTTGTGGATGTGAGGCATATCTCTGCTTCGTTTAGGAACCTCACGATCCTGGCTGCGATGCACCACTGTCACATGACCATTCCTCTCCCCTTCTTGGAGCAAAGGCACTAAGGGCAACTAGAAGGAAATAAACATCGGCTGTTAATATGGGCCCAGTTTTACTTATCGGACCGATACCGATGCATTAGAAAATGACTAACATTGGCCCATACCGCTGTTAATGCTGATAATACGTGCACCCCTAATAAAATCCCATGGCGACTCTGTAGGAGCTGCAGAGCCCCACAGCTCAGGTGGGAGCACACGTAAAAACTGCTGTTGAGACACATTTTCAGTTCAGTCGATGCTGAATTTTACCCCTACTGCAGATATCCTTACTTAATCTTAACTTTAATTTAGTTTATGAGCACCAGAGACTGTGAAAAGCCACCACTGCCCAGGCTGACCAAACGATCAGCAGACGTGATGTTGCACTGACCTAGCGTTAAGATTCCAGCTGGAAATGGGGCTTCAGCTCGGCGCCTCGCCCATAATGTGTCTCTGTGTTAACTACATGACCTAGCAATTTACCAGCGCACCATGTGACTATTGTGCTTTGTTTGCCTGTTTTCTCCTAGACGCTCCCTACATGGAAAACCCTCCGTCATATGGCTATGACCTGGAGCCTTCCGAGGAGCACCAGCCTCGCCTCCACGAGCCTCTGTCCTTCAGCGGGTCTCCTTCCTCCTCGCCGCGCCTCCGCTCCAGGAACCGGAACAGCCGCGACACGCAGTCCTCCGGTTCCCTGGAGTCTACGCAGTCGGTAAAGTTGCTGCGACGGACAACCCCCGACGCGTTATCTGTCAGCTCACGGTTCTGCTTCTGCCGCGGCTTCCTCCTCTCTGCCACTGCATTGTCCTCCAGTGTCCTGTGTTCGCGCCGCGTTCCACTACATTCATTAAGCGTGGTTCCTCCTTCTGGGCTCCAAAGGCTGTTGCTCCGCTTTCCTGCTATCCGTGTTAGGCGTACCAGAAAGAAGAAAAGATATTTTTCTCATTTTAGGTAGATGTTTTTCTTAACAGCATAAAATCTTTCATGCTTGTGGTGTTTGAGTGACCTCAACCCTTTATAGTTTCTCTGGACTTAAAATCAGGCTTCTAGGTGCCGTGCTTTAAAGCACGACAAATTTCATCTGACAACATTGGGTCTGTAGTGTTTTGTTCCAGTAAACATTACATCTCTTGTTGCTGCATTCATTTCCAAATCTTGCCCTAGATTCTCAGCCAGATTTAGGTCTGGGCTTTGACTAGGCCACTTTAACACAAATGTGCTTTAAACTCGACTCAGCTCTGGGTGAATGTTTAGTGCCGTCATGCTGCTGGAAGCTGGACCTCTGCCTCAGTCTCGGGTCTTTTTCAGCCTCCAGCACCTTTTCTTCCAGGTTTGATCTCTTTTTAGCTCCATCTATCTACCCGTTTCCCTTTTCCCTGCTGAAGAAAAGCCTCTCCACAGCATGACGGGGGCGCCACCATGTTTCACCATGATGAGTTAGCTCTCCTCCACTTACAGTGTTTGTCATGTCTCGTCTGGCCTGGGCTGATCGACTGAACATATATTTAGATTTCATTTCCCTTTAACTTGAAAGTTGAGCCTTACTTTCTGTTGGTCTTTCACAATGAAACTCGATGAACCTGAGAAAATATGTGAAGGTTCAGAGGGTATCAAGACTGCCCCTCGGTTAATCCAAACCATACGTTAATGATGTATTTCAGTTACCAGCTAGTGTTATGGCATGGAGCTTTGCTTAAATTCACTCACAGAAACGCAAATCTAGTTATAAGAGCTGATTCTTTGTTTTACTTCAGCCTTATTCTGGTGACATAAACCAAAGCAACAAGGTGGGAAAAAGTGTAAACCTGTCGCACCACGCATCGGTTCATTTAGTTAGAACAGCCAAATCGGTCCAACGTGCTCAGTTACAGTTAAATCAGGTCTATGTCATCTCGACTCGATCCTAATACATGATAGCAGATTTACTTGCAGAATTAAACTACCGTATTTTTCGGATTTTAAGTCGCATCAGTCAAAAAATGCGTCATAAAGAGGGGGAAAAACACACACATCGGCCAAACTATGAAAAAAAGTGTGACTTATAGTCATTTAAACCCACTTTATCCATAGGTTGTTGTTTCTCTGCTGTAAGACAAAAATCAAAAATAAAGAACTGTCAGTAACCCACATGCCACTGATTAAAGTACAGAGCGACGTATAGCTCCCAGATGGGGGAATGCTTCTGGTTGTGAAGCAGGGCGTCGGTGAAGGAGGCCGTACGCAGTCAGCAAACACGCTGCGGCTGAACAGATGTTTGAAAAGACCAGGCGTCCCTCCCCCCCTTCTTTGCTCTGTTCTTCTTCTATCTGTGGTATTCTTATCCTCTGATGTGTACACTTGGTGATTTTCAAAGCCTACATCCCGGTGGGGGGGTGTGCGGGCTCCACCAACACGCGGCGGCTTCTTTTTAATCCAGCACGCACAGCAGCGGAGCTCGGTGCCGCTCCGTTCGTTGCTCCGCACCGAGGTTTTTTTTTTTTAAAAACTAACAGAATTATTCCAGCCTGAACAACTGATGTCTTTGACCTGTTAGAAACAACTCCTTGGTACGAGAGAGAGAAAGGGGGAAAAAAACAACCCGTTTGTCTTTTCTAAGAGGCAAGGAGTGTCTGTTGCAGGCCTCCCGGAATGTAAAACTCCTACAGAGTTTCCCAACGGCAGACTTTGCTGTTTGCGAGCAGTTTATTGAAGCTTAAACACATTTAGGTTTTATCTGTTAATTCAGTAACCGTCACGGTTGGACAATCTCTTCTAAACGGAGAAAGTTTTCATTGTTTAATGTGTTTTTTTTTTCCATTCTTTTCCCCATCCCATGTTTGGCTCAGGTGGAGCTGGAGCAGGAAAAGGGGCAGGAGATGAGGAAGTGGGTTCTGTCTGGGATCCTGGCCAGTGAGGAGACCTACCTCAGCCACCTGGAGGCCCTGCTGATAGTACGTAAAAAAAAAACAATAAAATAAAAAACACTCCAAATAATATCAGTGATGCTGAACGCATTCTGATGCAGCTTCTGTGTTTAACAGATGTGTTAGGATGTACCAAAAAACATGTCCTGGTTTATCTCGATTGGCCTCAAATCGTCGGCAGCCATTCACACATCTTTTTCTTATCAACATGTCACACCTTTGTTCCACCGTGTTGCATTAACAACACCTTTAGGTGTTTATTTACGCCGCCCAGCCCTGGTTAATAGGTGGCAAGCTACTGAGAGAATGATACGCTTTTAATTGTCAAGCCTGAGTAAACAAGTAATTGTCTAACATGCTGCTTTTATTTGTCTAATAGCTACTTTTTTCTTTTTTTTTACCATTGCTGTGAAAAGGTTTCTGCCCCCTTACAGTTAGCTTTTTGGTTGCACTTAAATGTTTTAGATTATCAAACTAATAGGAATAATATTTCCTTTATTGTCCCACAGCGGGGAAATTGGGTGTGACAGTGGCAAACACACACACACAGTGACACGCAACTATTAGCTATGAAAAATAGAAGGAAAAAGGGCAAACCAGTCCAATCTAAAATTAGCTCTAGAGAAACAGCAAGAGTAGAAGATGAAAAGTCAATACCAGAGTAAATATTGCACAGTGAAAAAAAAAAAAAAAAACTCCAGCCTATTTACATAATGCAGGATAATAGAAGATGCAATAAGCATGGTAGTGCAGCAGTATCACTAGCTAAGGCGCGTGGAAGTTAGCATCAGTATGAACAGTTAATGGGCGGATCAGAACCGGTGCAGCCATTGCTGTGATGTAAACAGTAATAATGTCTATTGGGAGCAGCCGAGATTATAAAGTCGTTTAATCTACTGAAAGTCAAAGACGACCTGAATAAACCTGAAACAAACAGCAGGCTTGATTATTTTATTTGAAAAGGGGAAAAAAAGGCTATCCAAACCCGCATGGATCAATATGAAAAAGTATTTGCCTCCTCTACCTAATACCTGTTACGCCACGCTAAGCAAGCAGCAGAAGCTGGAGTGATCATGAACTCTGACCTCTGCTCAGTCCGTCCTGGAGGTTGCGATGTTGTTGTTTTTTTTGTGTGATTGTTGTGGCCTAGCTTTCCGGATTTTTGCAGCAGCTTTTTCAAAGATCATAAAGACTTTATTGTCGTTATTCAACTTTCACATGACACAATGACATTTTAATGTGTCACCCATTACATTTCTGGACAGTGGGTCTTGAAAATATTGCGCATTAACTTGTGTTTTACCTGGTAGAGTCATTGTTTGGGAGTCTTTGGTAGAAGCTGCTTGTGAGGTGGTTTGTCCTACTTGTTAAACGCTTTTATCCGCTGCCAGAGCGCAGAAAGGTCAAAGAGTTGCTGACCAGGATGTGAGAGGTCAGACAGGATTTTCTTAGCCCTGGAGAGACGCCGAAACCTGGCAACGTCCTCCGGTGAGGGCAGGGGGGGGCGGCCGATGATTTATTTTTTTTAAGTGCCTTTATTAATCCCTTTCCTGTCTGCTGCTGTGGAGTCACTGTAATGCAAAACACCAAAACCCTCTCAGTGGGGGATCGGTGGAAGGCTAGCTGCAGTTTCACGTCCGCAGAGAGATTTCGGTCTGAGTTGCAGACTTTTTTTTTCAAGCTTTATTATTTTCAAGCCATTACAGAAGAAGTCGAAAGTTCTGCAAATGTTTTCGTCTTGCAGGTTCTGTTTCAAAAGTTGCGAAACTGGGAAGACAGGAAGTGAAGTAAGGTGAGGGGGTTGGTCACAATTCCACTGGGTCGCAGTGATTGGTCAGGAACGATGGGGGGGGGGAAAAAACGACACTAAGCACAGTGAACCGGGCGGCACTAAGGTGACAGGTCAGATTTGTGGAAAAGTTTTGGTGAAAATTGCAACTCTGTGGAAAACTGGTGAATAATTATTCAATTTGAATTAATAGTTAAAATTACAACTTCCTGAAGGGATTGACTGCTGAGGCTGGTGAGGCCTGCAGTACTTTAGATTTTCTGTTTTTTTTGGACCTCCTGGAGTCATTGTTGGTCCTTTTGGAGTAATTTCGGTAGACCAGCATTTCCTCCGAAGCTTCACAAGTCTTCTATGTTTTCACTACATGTGGATCATCTTCCACATGTGGTTCACTGGAGTCCCAAAGAAATGCCTTTTTAACCCTCTGATATCGCGTTACTTTTACTTCTCCTCTGTTCTTGAATTTCTTTAGGTTGGGACTCGATCTGTTGCTTTTTGAGAACGTTCAGCCGACTTCACGTTGTCAGACTTGTTCTAAATAACTGATTTATTGTTTAAACAGGTTTGACGATTAAACAGGCCTACATGTGGCTGGTAAACCTTTCAGCTTTCCGGAAACACTCGGTTAATCCGTTATTTCATGATTTAACAAGCGGCGGAGCGTATGACACATTTTTTTCACATGGCGTCACGATGGTTGGGATAGCTTTTATCTCCTTTAATAAATAAAATGATCCCTTCAAAACTGAGTTTTATATCTGCTCAGGTTGTCTCTGTTTGACACTATTTTTTGTAAATTAAAAGCTCTAAGTGGGACAAAAAGGCAAAAAAAACTGAAGGAACATGTGAGGTGTCAAATCTGTTTTCACAGCACCGTATGTTTTTATGTTTTATAACGGGTAAAAAAATTTTCTATTCTATTTTTTATGTTTGAATATTCCCCAGCTTAAAAAAGCACAACGGCCAAAAGGAACGGTGCGAGTTGGATCTGATTTGGGCGGCGTGTCCCGTGGGAGCTTTCCCAGTCTGGATCTTCCTGTCAGGGTGCTCCAGACTGGAAGATCTAGACTGGAGGATTCGTGTCTGGGCAGATCCAGACACGGATCTCTGTCTGAGCAGGACCTACAGTCTGATTGTGGAGGCGAATGTTCAGTTACCTTCATCCCACCACAGAAATATGTGTTTGTGTAAAAGATACTGCTCACTCCATTGATTAACAACGGCGTGGATTTGACGCAACATTACCTGGTGACAACTGAGTTCCCCAAAAATGTGACTGAAGTTTTGTTTAAAAAAAACACACTATATTAGTAAATATCACTACATGAATTGTTTAATTAAAAAGGAAAAATATAGACAGATCTCAGTGTTTTTTGGAAATATATTTAGTCACTATTGTATAACTGGCTACCAGTGAGGATAGTTCAGAAAAATCAGCATATTGGCAAAAGACAAACGTCATTTTTACTGGTAGTAAATAAAGAAATGACACTTAATTGACATCATATAGAATATACCGGTAGGTGTACAATATTTATTTTTGCTTTAAAGAATAGGTACATCTGTTTAGACGTGACAGGCCTGAAAACCAATGATAACTATGTGAAAAACATTTGCTCCATGCAAAGAAAGTAAAGCACTAATCAAATAAAGTCCTTTTAAAAAGTGTATAGCTGAGTATTTTGAAGACGTACAGTACTTAAGATTTTTTAAACACAAAGCAGCTGTTTTGTCTGAATAGTCTGCGTGTGTTTTTTTCTCCTCCTAGCCCATGAAGCCTCTGAAGGCTGCAGCCACAACTTCCCAGCCGATGCTGACCATCCAGCAGATAGAGACGATCTTCTTCAACGTGCCTGAGCTCCACGAGATCCACAAGGACTTCTACGACGCGCTGCTGCCCCGGGTCCAAGACTGGAGCCAGCAGCAGTGTGTGGGCGACCTCTTCCAAAAGCTGGTACACAGGTTTTAACGTCACTTTGGTGGGATGAGTTCCTACATGACCCTGAAAGCAGCGCCGCTCTCCCATGTTGCCTTTCCTGTGCCAACGTAAAAAACCCGGCCGTACCAAGTTTGTGTTCGAAGCGTAACCAGATTCCTTGTTGAATGGGAGATGTAACATTTTTTTTTTTTTTTTTTTTTTTTTGCATCCAGTTAACATGTCTGGACAACGCATAGAAACACAAAACTTGTTTTTCCACTTTGATCCAACTTGAAGGGATCCGAGGCTACTGCTAAGCAACAGAATAGGGGAGTCTGAACCAGGGGCGGTTCTAGACCAAATTTACCAGGGGGGCCGAGGTGGGGCCAGTGTTTTTTTCACAGGGGGACAGAACAAAAAAGTGAAACAATAAAATAGCAATATTTAACTGTGTAATAATATTAAGTGAGCCACTTGTGGTTTTGGAACTGCAGGTTTCAGACACCTGATCTAGCAGTTGAAAATTTTGCCCCCAGCTCAATACAGCTAAAGCTAAACGTGAAACATCTTATTTTCTAAATCCTTCTTAGAGTAAAACTGTATAGGTAAAAAATAAAATTGGTCAAAGTGACCAATCAATTATGGTTTCTTTGCCATTGCAAATAATTATTAGAAGTTTATTTAACATTAAGTCTTTAGTACAGGGGCCATAACAGGGGCCAGTATCATTTCTACAGGGGCATGGGCCCCTGTTGGCCCCTGTCTAGAACCACCTCTGGTCTGAACCCAAAGCCGGCGTATCTGAGTGGCTGGTGTGAGCAAAGTGTTGTGAATATCACTGGGGTTTTTTTTACGTTTGAGCAGCTTTTACTTGAAATTAAAAGAAAATAAGAAAAGAGTGACTGTTTTTTTTTTTTTTTCACCTGATTTCCATCTTTCTGTGAGTAATACCACCCGGCATCAAATAACAAGAAGCACCGCGTGTCGTGTGCGTCCTTCAATCAAAGAGACCACCGTTTAGCGTCTGAGTTGGAACTTTTACAAACTAATTACAGCTTTTGCTTAAACGTCATCCTATGATGGTGAACGATTGTTTAAAGAGCAAAGAGTTGCGGAGTGAAAAGGCGATCGCGTCTGGCTCTAATTTTAAAGCTCGGCGGAGTGCAGGTCTGCCTAGACCGCCTGGAGGCATCTCCTGGACAGATAAAAGAGCCGACTTCACCACATTACAAGCAGCTGAGGAGTGCAGCAGGCCCCGTAGGAGGCTGACGTCTGAGGAGTTAGCTCGGCGCTCACCGTTAAAGGCAAAAGATTAAAGGCGCATACGCCAAGGGGGTTTATGTTTTTCGAAGCGAACGCTGATCCGCTCTCATCTGCATCCGTTAGGCGACCCGAGTTGTGCTGCGGAGTCACGGCTGCAGTCACCGGTCCCTAAAATCCATCTCCTGCTAAGGAGCGAGCCTGATCGCTGCGTTCTCTCTCTGCTCACTGCAGGCGAGCCAGCTGGGGGTGTACCGGGCCTTCGTGGACAACTACAAGGTTGCTGTGGAGACGGCAGACAAGTGCTGCCAGGCCAACGCTCAGTTTGCAGAGATATCCGAGGTATGTGGTCGCACTGAGCGCGGCGGGACAGCTGCAGGCAGGGGTTCGAGGGCGGACCGCCGCCTCAGACAAGTGATGACAGGGCACTTTTCTGTGGTCGTCACAGTGGAAAGTCAGTGGAGCCAACTGTGAATTAATGAGGGTGTGTTTTTTTTTTCCCCCTTTGTTTTTCCTGTTATCTCTCTGTCAGAACCTCAAAGTGAAAAGCACAAAGGAATGCAAAGACCAGTCAGCTAAAAACTCGCTGGAAAGTGAGTATTGATTCTGGCTGTAGAGGTCAGCCTTCATCTGTGTTTTGCTAACTGGAACAGCCCCCGTTTAGCCGCCTCTTCCTCCTCCACAGCTCTCCTCTACAAACCCGTGGACAGGGTGACTCGCAGCACTCTGGTTCTCCACGTAAGTTTGTCATCAGGAGCCGCAACGTCCCCTTGCATGGTGGACCCCCGTTGAAAACTGAATTTGTGACTCTTCTGGGCTCTTTATCAGGACCTGCTGAAGCACACGCCATCCAGCCATCCAGACTACCCGTTGTTACAGGACGCCCTGCGCATCTCCCAGAACTTTTTGTCCAGCATTAATGAAGAGATCACCCCACGCAGGCAGTCCATGACTGTTAAAAAGGGAGAGGTGAGGTTAGAAATGTGCTGGCTTTACCGCCCCAGGATTGGATTAATCGCTTTATGACCTACTGTGGGTATATGAGTTCATGTAGGCTAACTAAATGCTAGCTTGGGATTGGATTTCTCTAAGTAATGCAAGTTGGTGCTTCCCTAAATGTAAGACCCAAATGTCAGTAACGCCGTATCACCAAATGCACCTAATTTAAAATGGTCAACGAGAAAAGGTCTGCCAGACAAACTCAACTCTTCCAGGTTTAGATGGTTTTATATTAGTCCTACGCTTTCCTTCCTTGCCACAACCCATATTGGGTGCAAAATGACTTTAAGGTATAAAATGAGTTTTGGAAAAACCAAGTTATGACTGAAAGTACAAAATGAAACCCAGTTTTAAAGCTTGTTTTGTAGCGTTGGGCTGAAAGGGCAGTTTGTGCTTTGGATCATGCTGTAAAATTGATACATAATAATGAGAATTCAATCTAAATGGCTGTGGCTGGTGTGAATGGGGCCCTCTTGTTGATGCTTAAGAGGTTTACCATTTTTGTAAGCCTATTAGGCTACTAACATAAAGCAATAATCATGGAAATGGTCTTAACGAGCTCTATGTTAAAGAGTTGGAGCATAAGTCCAACTGAATGTTAGTGCCTGATCTGAGACAGTCCTAAATGTTTATATAATGGAGGTTTCACCTTTTCTTTTAGCAATTTTGGCATGTTAACACTAGCCTTTAAGCTGTAAACATTGATTGTATGGTTAAGGAGTCAATAGTGTTGTTTGGAAGAAAAAATATGTTAGAAGACTGGAAGATGAATGACCAAAGAATGAATTTTTTAGGATAAAATTACACTTGAAGCAGATGTCTACAGTTGGGCTGCACAATATGTCATAACTTTATTATCAACATCAGTCTAATTAACAGACATATCTCCAAGAGCGGCCTGGACTGCAATAAATCTTCGCTAGTTATTTAGGTACCATCCATTCAGGCTCTCTATGTCAGTAGTGGATTTTGCGACTGTCTGATTGTCTAAGACTGTCAAAGACTGACTGTCTTTGACAGTCTTTGTTTGCATAAACCGTATAAAAACACATGAAATCCTTTTTTACTGGCATCATATCCAACCAAACAACCAATAGACTCAACCAAGCTAACGGAACGTAGAAACATGGATGTTGCTTAGTGAAAACTCAGCATCGAACCTGTCTCAGGTTTATAGTCTCCATAATGATTGCTTACATAGCATTATGTAAGATCTCCACAATATATAAAACTGCTATCGTCATCGTTATTTTTTGCAATATCACCATTGCAAAATACTGTTTGGATGCAGTATTTGGTTGGTTGCCATTCATTCACTCTCTGCATACCAATATTATATTTGGCCAGTTGAATGCTCTAACTGCTCTTGATGTACACCGTATGTATATTTTTAGTGGCTGAGCTGCTAAGGCACAAAGGGGAAACTGCAATGAAGGAAAATAAAGTGTCCAGAAAATGTGGATTAATCAAAATCGATCTCTTCATCTCCACATTGAAAAATATTATTGCAAAGACATGTTTGCCTGATATCTTGCAGCTCTAATCCTACTAGTATGAATGTTTTCACTTTGACGTGTTTTCCTCTTTCAAAGCCAGCTAAACCAAATACTCTACGTCTGACTAGCGGTTAGCTTCCATCACTCGAAAAATGTGCTCACACTTTCCGCAAGCTTAAAATGATATGAAATCTTTCTACTACTATGAAGAGAACTGTTCCCAATAATAACCTCAATCCAAAAATATTAAGCTAAACCTGTTGCTGGCCACGTCTGATGATGTTGCTTCAATATTTCCACACAGTGTGTTTTCCTCATGATGCTATGAATTTTGTGAAGTGCACCAGTCCCTCCTGCTGCAAAACTACCATGCATGATGCTACCACCCTATACTTCATAGTTGGGATGGTGTTCTCAGGTTGGCAAGCTTATATAACAATGGTCATCAAAGGCCAACGCTTCGATTTTAGATTCATCCGACCACAGGAAATGCCTCTAGAAAGGGAGGTCTTGGCACCCTGGTGCATTTACAAACTGTAATCTGCCTTTTTAAATAGCTTTTGGAGTACTGTCTTTTTCTTATTTGAGTTTAGTTTGTTTGTCAGGAACCATGTACAATAATATTAATCTCACAATGAGAACAATTCACAAATAATAAAAATTCACAATACAAAATGACCATTAACCCATAAATACTTTCTTCTTAATTAATTTCCAATACAAGACATATTTCCTAAAAAGGTCAATTGGCCTATGTTGATTGATACTAAAAATAGATACAGACATATCAACAGTAATTAATAAGTAAATATTGAACACAACTTTAGGAGTTATGTTGGCACAGTAGACAATATGTATTTTTTTTAGATTTTGAGAAAATGTTTGCAGATCTGCAGATCTTAAACACTTTTAGGGCTTGGTTATAGAGAGAACTGAGTGGTTTCAGTGTGGTCTCATAGGCCTGAAACCAACAGGAAACACAATAGGTCATGTGGGAGACAGTCATAGCATTACAAAACATCAAAGGTGCTTCAATTGTGAGACTGTTTATGTGTCTGAGAGAGGAGATGTTGTATTTGACTGGATTTCATACTGTTTTCATGTTTTTTTTAACCCAAGAGTCTAGTCTAGGTGGACTCATTTCATCACTTTAGATACAATCTTTAATTTTTTGCCCTTAACATGAATATTAGGTATAGCTTCAAGTTTACTGGTGTTATTAAAATACATACCAACCCTATTTTTGACATTTAAGGTAAGACAGGGAGCTTGTAGCTTTATCACAACATATAAATTAGTGGCACACCGACGATGGCATCATCTGCGTAAATGAAGTCCGTTGATAGAAATACTGAACGGGACCCTGTTGGGCAGGATTTTATAATGTATTATTATCGGTACATGTTGTACATGATGGGAAAGGTATGACTTAAACTAGTTGAGAGCAGCACCCTGATGTTAGGTCAGGCTTCTGGAAACTGTGGCTAAGGATGAAACAGACTCGTGGAGCTCCACAGTTCTCCTCAGGATGTCTTGCTCGGTTTCTTTTGCTTTTTTCACATGATGCCAGGCAAGGAAGTGAGAAGTTGCCTTAAATGGATTGATGGGTCTTCGTCTTTTTTTAGCTCAGATATTACAAATGAATCAGTTGACATACAGAAAATAATGCATTTCTCTAAAACTTTTTATCTGTCAATTCTTCTGCCAACTTGCAAATAGCAATAGTGTTGCTGATGCCTCCTGAACTAAACCAGGAAGCAGTGAGGAAACTGAATGAAAATATCTGGTGTCAACCCTAAATGCATCATGTGTCATGTCAGCCTATCCAGAAGAAGCCAGGCCCATTAGGGAAGAAAAGGTGATCACCCATGTGACTTGCTGGTTCATTTCCATCATAAAGCCTTTTTGTGGATTTCAGGATTATACCTGCCCCCCATAACATCCTCCCTGTGTTGACAGTTGACGGTAAAAAGGCTCAGAGCACAAGGTGTCTGGAAGCTGCAATAAAACAGGAGTGTGAGTCAGCTCGTTGCTGACTCATCTCAGCCTGTCTGCCGTGAAACGAGCCGACCATCCAGGAAGCTCGAGACCAAACGGCAACAAACACAGGACGCAAAAGGGTCTCCGTGTCGCAAACCAGGAAAATCAGCGATTGCCGCCGTGCTCACTCCCATCCTTCCCTGCTCCGGCCTCAATGGTGCTTCCCAGAAATGACCTGCACGTTGCTTCATCGACCAACCTTTTGCACTGGGTGTGTGTGCTGACTTATCTGTGTTTCCTGACTGCTTTATGCCCCCCCCCCCCCTCATTGCTTGGATTCAGATGGTCTGATTGGGAACTTCCTCTGTTCTTTCCTTGGAACTTATCTTTCCCGAAGGGGGCAGGATCTAAACCTGTAGTTTAGACCCTACCTTCTTGAGAACATTCTTTCGCATATTGTCGAGGAAGTCTGAAATCACACAGAGAGATGTGGTGATAACAAGCCCAGCCTTGGCAGTCAGTTTAAAAGACTAGATTGCTGTTGTATATGGTCAGCTCTTTGCTAAATTTGTATCTTTGCTGATGTTTTTTGGACTTTGGCTGCCTGTAATTACCCTGACCGTTAAATCATAGAGTTTATTTAACGTTTCCTCTCGTACATGTCCCAGTGCTCCGTGTCTCGTTACTGTTCAGACCAAAACAGATGCAGCGTTCGGAGGGTGACATCTCGTGCAGCGGCGGCTCCTGTTTTTTTCCATCGGATTATTGACTCGCGGTCACGTTTGCTTTGCAAAACAATAAGCGGAAGCGGCGCTGGTGCGGCTCTTTAAAACCAGGGCTCCGCTGGACGCTGCTCGATTCCCTCACCAGCGTGTTTGGAGCAAGGCCGAACTGAGCTGGAGCGTGCAGAGGGCAGCAGAGGAAAAGCACGGCATAGTGCTGTCCTTGTTTTTCTCCAGCTGTGGTGGATGTAGGGGGGGGGGGGCGGTCTCTCGCATGGGCAGCGCCTCTGTGCAGGAGTCAGAGGGCAGTGGAGGAATGTAGGTGCTGGCTTCTGCAGGAAAAAGCTCAAGGCCACCACATCTGCCTTGGATCTCAGACCGGGTGGATTGGCATTGAGTAGAAGGTCTATTGAGGAATAGAAACTTCTGGCTCTAAATTAGAATCAGCAAAAAACACGGTGTGCACACAGTGTTAAACTCAAAGCTATCAAAACAAAGCTCACATGAGAAATGACAATCTAGACTCCATTAAATGCTTTTAATGACGTTTCCATGTTGTAGACAGCACAAATGTATGCGTAAATCACGTAATAGGAGGAAAACAAATGTAGTTTTGGAAAATAATTAAAAAATTAAAATGTTAAATGTGCACTGGCCGTTTGGCCATCTTCCCCTGTCCCCTGACACACCTTAATAAAATATGCCTGCCTTTAGAAGTAATCTGTTTGTAAGTAGAGTTCACTCTTGTTTCTGATTTAATGTCAGTATAAATCCAGCTGTTCTGCAAAAGCCTCAGACATCTGTTGGAGAACGTTAGTGAACAAATAGGATCACAGATCTCTTCTGGAAAAGTTTCAGTTAGGCTCAGGCTGTAAGACAAAATCCCAAGCTTTGAACTGTGGAGGAGATGCAGAGATCCGCAGCTCAGTTGGGAGAATCTGTTGACAGATAAATATTTGTCATGTTCTCCACAAATCTGGTCCTCCATGGAAGGGAGGGAAACAAAAGCTATTCTTTAAAAAAGACGGTAGGAACGTAGATTTTGTCGTTTTCAACAAGTCATGTAGGACTCAGCAAACATCTGGAAGAAGATGCTCTGGTCTGGTGTGTGGCAGAAGCACGACGCTGAAAACACGATACCCACAATGAAACACGGCAGTGGCAGCATTATGCTGTGGCGATGCTGGGACAGGCAGGCGGGTCAGATCTGATGGGCATATCTAAATACAGGACAATACTGGAAGATGTTTACCCTCCAGATGATTCCAGTCCAGGTGCAGAGCTAACAAGGTTGGAAAATTGCTGATTCTGTTCATCAACGTTGAGCTGGAGTTATTTTGAGCCACTGTTCAGATTGTTTATTGCCAAAAAATAGAAAACTACACATCCTTCCCTTTTTTGTTTTACAGTTTTGAACTACTGCTGTTGATTTCTCACACACAAAATCCCATCACTGGGCTTTGAAGGTTGTGGTACAGCAACTGCGGTTGTTCTACTGGTTCTGTTGCGTGTTATCGTTCACAGTTTAGTAGAGTTAAAAGTTTTAAATTTTCCAAACAACGGTGCTCTTCTTAGCCGAGCAGGTCTGTGGAAGTGATTCGAGCCGGATGAAGGTGCATCGTTGATTTGGTGTTGTTCTGCGGCAGAACCGGCAGCTGCTGAGGGATCGCTTCATGGTGGAGCTGGTTGAAGGCTCCAGGAAACTGCGTCACGTCTTCCTCTTCACAGACCTGCTGCTCTGCACCAAACTGAAGAAACAGACTGCAGGGTGAGTCCTGGTCAGAGACGCTCACGAGCCGGGACGCTCTACCATCCCTGCTGGAGAGTTTGGATCATGTCTTCCAAAATCCTCATGCAAGCTTGACATGTATTTTTGTGTTTTTATTGGAAGGTTATAATTGAACCATCATTTTAAAACACATGTAACACCATGATGGGGATTCTTAGGAAATGTTGATCTTGATACATGTGTGTGTGTTTTTAAAGAAAAGGGCAACAATATGACTGCAAATGGTACATCCCACTGGCTGACCTGACCTTCCAAACCATCGATGACTGTGAGTCCAATCCCATCCCTCTGGTCCAGGACGAGGAGATCGATGCCATGAAGATAAAGATATCCCAGATCAAGAATGAAATACAGAGAGAGAAGGTGAGAGCAGGCCCTCTGAAACTGAGCACCCCCCCCCCCCCAATCCCCAATCGAATTACAACTGCAGACTTTATAGTGTATTATTTTTGGCCAATACACAGTACTGAATAGTTGTGAATTAAAAAGAAAGTTTTCTATGATTAATTCTGTGCCACCCTGCTAATTGTTTTGATAATGGCGTTGTGAATGTAACCCACTGCAGTTCAAAGCACTAGCAGGTAAGCGGTTTTGTGGAACAAAGTGGGCATAGTTGAACAGAAATAACACGAAGAACCTAAACAACAGCACGTGAAATGAGAGAAGCATCCAGACTGTGGCCCTGCAGAGCTCTAACTCTACCGTTTGGTCTGCAGAGGACGACCAAAGGAGCTAAGGCGATGGAGCGACTGAAGAAGAAGCTGTCCGAGCAAGAATCTCTGCTGCTCCTCATGTCCCCCAACATGGCGTTCAGAGTGGCCAACAGAAACGGCAAAGTGAGGGAGACCTGCAGGCTCTAAAAACAGCCTTGTGTTTATCTGATTTCAAGGGAAATAACTTTTTTTTTTTTAAGTTGGGCTGCTGCTGCCCTCTGTTGTTGACAGCGTAGAATTACAGCATGGAGCCAGCGTGAATGTTTGTGCTGCCTTTCAGGGCTTCACTTTTCTGATCACCTCTGACTACGAGCGAGCCGAGTGGAGGGAGATCATTCGCGAGCAGCAGAAGAAGTGTAAGTTGTTTTTTACATTTCTTAAGTCGTTATTGCCATTAGAAGCTGTGATCTCACTTCTTTCATCCCAAAATGGTGTTTTTTTTTTTCAGTCTTTAAGAGCTTCTCTTTGACCTCTCTGGAGCTGCAGATGCTCACGAACTCATGCGTCAAACTCCAGACTGTTCACTCTATTCCGATGACCATGAGTAAGGAAGGTGAGACGCCACGCTACCGACTTTCTGGGCATGAGCTTCACCTGAACACTTGCTGCATCCTGCTTTAATCTTCGTCTTCAAATTCTTCCTGCACAGATGACGAGTCCTCTGGGTTGTACGGCTTCCTGAATGTCATCGTCCACTCCGCGTCGGGTCTTAAACAAAGCTTAAGTAAGAATCACCATCTTGTCTACCTGATCAGAAAACCCAACGTCACGATCCGTGACAATTTTCCGCTCTTTGCGCCGTTCCGTGCGACCGGCCAGCTGGGAGAGCAGCTGGAGGGGGGGAACGAGTGGGATTACTTCATGTACAAGCTTAAAATTTATGCCACAAAGCTTGGTGGGCGAAAGTAGCTAAGAGGTATTGTCTGACTTAAAGCCTAATATAATGAGAGAGTCGGACACAGTGCAGATGTGTAAAAACAAGAGAAGAACAGGATTTCTGGTTGTCCAGATGCACGATGTTGCCTCAGCCCCCACCTGTGTCTCAACTAAGCTATTAACGGACCACCTTAGAGCTTCATGGTTCACTTTGACTCGTCCCTTAAACACTAGTTCTGCTCCTAGATCTTTACTGCTCACTGGAGGTGGACTCCTACGGCTACTTTGTCAACAAAGCCAAGACACGCGTGTACAGGGACTCCACAGAGCCCAACTGGAATGAGGTAAGAAGCAGCGTTTCAGATTGCTGAAAGAAAATTGTAACAAGATCATTTGTTTCACCTTTAAAGTGCCTTTAAGAAAGCCTTGTGAAAATGAAATTAGTTTGGGAAAAAAAAAGATGAGGTTCAAATAACATGGTTTTGCACTGTTTTCGGCTGCAAGGAGTTTGAGATCGAGCTGGAGGGCTCCCAGACTCTGAGGCTGCTGTGCTACGAGAAGTGCTGCCCCAGAAGCAAGCAGAGCAAAGAGGAGGGAGAGATCACCGATAGGATTGTGGCCAAAGGACAAATAAAGGTAGGGAAAAGTGACGTGAGTCACAGAAAGCGGTTTCTGTGGCGTACTTGAGGTACGGCTGAAGGTGCTGATTACATTGACCTTCTCCCAGTCAGAGCCAAAGCATGGGTTCGTCTTTGCAAATCAGCTGCAGCTCAGTCAGATTGGATGGAGAGTCTCTGCCTACATGGGATTTAATGTCTTACCACAGACTGTTATATTGAGGTCTGGACTTTGACTCGACTATTCTAACACGTGAATACGCCTGGATCTGAAGCATTCAGTTTGAAGACGAGCTGCATGTTTGGGTTTGTTGTTCTGCCGGATGGTGAACTCTGCCTTAGTCTCAGATCTTTCAGCCTCTGGCAGCTTTTCTTCCAGAAATGCCCCGTGTTTATCTCAATCCATCTTCCCATGGCTTTCCTCTCCTTGCTGGAGGAAACCATGCCCACAACATGATGCAGTGAATACACACACACACACACACACACACACACACACACACACACAGCATTTTGCATATAACACATAACCACCGATCTACAAATGCATGCCATGCATTTTGAACTTTCTTTATTTAAATGCACTTATTAAACAAATGTATGTTATAAGCCTTTTAGAAAAAAACCATTATGATTCATTATTGATATTGGACGTGCCCTTTACCCTTAACTTTAAGGTCTGGTTAATAATTATAGCAAGTTTGCTCCTAATCAGGTGAGTCATGAACATTACAGCCGTTGGCGTCTACTTTTATGTTTGAGATGACAGAAAGCAGTCTAGAGAGCACCCTCAGCCTAATTTCTTTTGTGACCAATGAACGTCTTCTATAGCCAATTGAATCTCATAATAACAGCTAATTGATTAAAAAATAAACGAGTTAAACGTGAGAGACGAGCTCTCTCTCCCTGTAGTCTAACGAAGCCAGTTACTCCATGTTGGCTAATCCCCCCCTGAAGGGCCTTTTACCGCCTTAGAAGAAGTGAGTCATGAGGCTGCTGCTGGGTCAGTCAGGCCCGACCTCCTGATTGGGTGTTGTGACAGAGGGTGGATTAGACTTTGGGTTAACCAGATGTAGCTGCTGGCACTGCTCTGCTGTATGACACAGGAGGGAGACAGCGAGGGCTTGTTGATCAGCCCAGGAAGGGATTCTCCTGCCGGGGGACAGGTGGGTCTTTAAGGGGAGCAGCCTATGGGGGCCGCAGGGCGTCACATACTCGGCTTGCTATTCAGGAGCCCGCGGTGGGAGACATTTCTTGGCCTATATAGTAATTTTAGCCTTTCTCCACTTAATTATATCTTCAGTTCTTTGTGAAAGTGTACAAACCCGTTTGTTCATGTCACAACCACCATAAGCTTAGACGAGCCACAGCCTGATTTGAGCGCTGTCACGGCTGTTGAATCAAGAATAATACTAAACAGAACCTCTCTGACTACACGAAGTAGGCTAAAAGATCCCAAAAGCAACACATTCATGCTGCCATCTGAAGAAATCCTAGAGCAGATCAGAAGAAAAGTCTTTTATGTCAGTCTATCTGGAAAGGGTTTACATAACCATTTCTCTGCCTTTGGGCCTCCAGTAGAACCGCGGAGCTTCCTCAGGAGGGGCTTCCCTGCCAAAATGACTCTGAAAGTCAATCAACCTGGAGGAGGTCAAGAAAGAACCCAGAACAACATCTAAAGCATTGCAGGTCCCACATGCCGGAGTTTAAAGTCAGTGTTCAAGAATCAGAACCGGCTTTATTTGCCAGCTATGTGCACTAGGAATTTGGATCTGGATTGTAAAACGCTTACGATGTGCTTACTTATACAATAATACCATAACACCTTAATGCTGTAATACAAATCAGTCTGCAGTCTAGAAAACACACTATAAACAAGCAGATACACTGAGGCGATATTGCAATGGTGCAATGGATTCAGAAGTAAATATTATGTCCTTTGTTGTTGTGACTATGTACATGTTCCAGGTGGAAGTGATGTACAGGTGATGCACATACACATACAAGCATACGTGTCTGCAGTGAGTGCAGAGAAGGGGAATGCTGGAATAAATCAGCATTATATAGGATTTTATGTACATGCGGTAGATTTGGTTTACAGTATATACTATATGACAATATAGACAGCACTGAAATAGACAATAATGTATAAATAACTGGTAAGTGGTAGTCAGTAAACAAGTGGCTGAATAAGGCAGAGTTACTGGGTTCTTGCACTAGAGGTTTTTTTTTTTTATGTCTGGGCAAAATGGGTATCTATGGAAGAGCTCCAAGGCCAAAACCTCTGCTGACCTTGAAGAAAACAGGCCCCAATGGTGATGATGAGCCAAAGCACACTTGCAAGTCCACCTCCAAATGGCTATAAACAGCAATGTGTTGTTGTGGTATAGTCAAAGTCTGGATTTAAATCCTTATGCAGGTCGTTCAAGCTCAGAACCGTCCTGTGGCTGAATTAAAACAACAGTTATCAGAGGGACCTAATGGGAGTTGTTGCAGCTATGGGGGACACACCTAATTATACTGTTGAAGGTCCTGTTACCGTTCCTCATAGGGCCGCTTTGGTTTGGATAGCTTTTTTCCCCTTTTTAATGAAATTACCGCTTTTCGCGATTACTCTCGTTATCTTTGTGATAATAATAATAAAATGTGAAGAGGTTCAAGGCGCTGTGAATGAGTGGCCCTGTGATATATCATACTACAGGTTTTATAGCTTGTAAATGCTCTGCGCTTTAAACGTGAGGATTGTCTCATTGTTCCACACCAGTCATTTCTCTGTCTGTAGCCTTAAATGTAATTACAGATCTGACCAGTCCTTTCTGGAAGACTGTCTTGCCTTTTACCATCTAGTTGAAAGTCATTAAAAACGAGATCCAGGTGGAAGATGTCAGGACACTGAGAGCTCCGGTGGAGAAGAAAGGATTAGAGAAACACTCTTTTAATGTTTCTACCCTGGATTTAATACGGCGCTTTAGATCTTCAGGAGATGGGGCACGTGCTCTAGTGTCGAAGGGCACTCGGACTAATACATGCTTGGTCTAAGAGGATCCAGTTCAGCTACCTGAGATGCAGCCGGCCAGAACTTTTCACAGCAGCGGGCGGGAGCACGTTGGGTAAGAAGGGGTAGGAGGGGCTTCTCAGGGGTTAATCCCACAAATCCATCTGGGAAGTAGAACAACACAGAGGCAAGCGTTGTCGGGTTTGTCGCTGTTCTGAAGACGCGGGAGTCCAACACCGGCTGTACGAGAAGATGTCACCGAAAGCCGGGTTAAGAACCGGAGAGGAAAATCAAGTTTCTTCAAGACAAAGTGGATGGCTCGTTATTCAGCGACGAAGGCCTTTCTGCTCCTGTTAGAGCCGCCGTTTGGAGACTAGCTTGTGGGGCATTGCTGCTTTTCTTTGTTCTTAGCTGGAAACACAAACCTAACACACTAATGCCAGAAGGGATGAGCGAGGGTAACCTTAATGAGGTGGACAGCATGGACTGGGCCGTCAGCGGGTTTGAAGACGAGGGAGACCAGGCTGCGAGGAAGGCCCCCGGTACAGGAGCACGTCTGTGGGACAGGGTCCGCAACAGTCTGATCAAACCGAAGGTAAAGAGCTGGAGTCCATATCACTGTGAAGGATGGCTGTCTAGTCTCTTCTTGTGTCCTGGAGGTTTATATCACCCTACTTGAGTTCCAACAACATTGTGTTGTTTTTTTTTGTTTTTTTTCCTCTGGGCTTGATTATCTGTGAGATTTAGGTGAGGGCACTATACTGGCTTAATTTTTTTTTAACGGTTATGTAAGTAAATTGATTTTTCTCTGTGGAAAGGATTATTGGAATGAGATTTGAAGGTTTCTTGGGTGAAAGAACATCTGCCATGTTGCGTAGGCACAGAGCTTAGAAACAGGGACGTAATGCTCAGTCAGGTCTGATACTGCTGATCACTGATTATCAATAATTCACAGTTTCATGGCTAAACTAGATCCTAGGCATGGGCCAATTGAAGATGCTGACATAAATACAGTGGCTTCATCATAGCACACCATTACTGCAAGAAGTGTAATATCTAATTGGTTTTGCTTAGAACTGATAAGCAATACTTATTCCTGTTGATTAAAAACAATACACCGTATTGACTATGAAAGCTGTAATGTTATCTTTACTATGAATTTATTCTTTTAATTTTGATAAATAAACCAAAGCAAAATCTAGAATAAACATCCAGTAAATTTAGTCAGTAGTAATATTGTGTTTATTGTGCTGAATACTATACCTCTTTTCCCATGTACTCTTTCTAGAGTGTAGCACCTATTAGAAGTTGTTATTAGCTGGTTAATTGGTCGGCTGCTTTACTGCTCGTAGCTCACCATCTGTAGTTTGAAACCAGTATTACCTGAAAAAGAGTGATGGGTCGCGCTGCTTCAGTTCTCGCACCATGACTTTTTAAAGTGAGAGAAAAGTGTTGTAGGCTCCTTTCGGGTCGCTGACAGGCAGTGCACAGCAGCAGGTGTGGAGGGGCAGTACTGCATTACTCTATACTCCATATAAACCAGACATAACTAATCACTCCGCCACCTTTTCTGCCATTTGATGAAACTTGACTTTAAACTGAAGGAACGTTTTAACAAATAATGTTTGCACTTTCTAAGCTGTAACTTTTTGAAACCTCCGCACACCCGGCTACCGATAGCTAGTTAAACAGGGCAAGTTGACTGCATTTGTGTTGCTCTGTTTATATAGAGGGGGTTACAAAATGCTTAGCAGGAAAATAACTGAGTTCGGAGAATCACTTTAACAATGGAATGTATCAATAGAACTTTAAAAAATGGAAAATAGTAAAGGGCTTGTACTTGTTTAGCACTTTCTCAAGCCCAACGACCCCAAAGCGCTTCGCACTACAGTCATTCACACCCTGACGGTGGTGAGCTATGGTAGTAGCCACAGCTGCCCTGGGGCAGACTGACAGAGGCGAGGCTGCCGTACATCGACGCCACCGGATCCTCTGACCACCACCAGCAGGCAATGCGGGTTAAATGTGTTGCCCAAGGAGACAACAACTGAAAGTCAGAGCAGGAGATCGAACCAGCAACCCACTGGTTACAGGACGACTTTGCTAACTCTCACGTCCCGTTTTCCTAAAAGGAAATATTAAAATGCTCATTTAACAGAAATGTCTGATAGATATGAACGGACGAAGGAATCTTACCTTTCCTTACGGTTCTGGTCCTTGTAACTCTAGGTGAACGGTTCTCTGAAATATGTATTCATGATGTTGTAGTGCATAATTTCAGTCAGGGGCATCCTACACATGTTTAATGTTAGTGGACAGAGAATAGAGCCTTGAGGAATACCAAATGGGACTTTGATTTGCTCACATTTACAATCAACAAATGAAACAAAGTAGTCCCAGTTTGCCAAATAAGATCCGAAGTAGTTTGATTTTGAAAGCAGCACCGACATCCAGTAAAACCAAGACAGAAGTTTTTTATGCATCGCTGTTGAGACGTATGTCATGCAAAACCTTCACCTGTCCCGACTTGGTGCTGTGATGTATACAAACACCTGACTGTAGAGTTTAAAGGTGTTTTGAGTAACGTTTTAGTATTATATGTGATAAACTGCCTTTTTAATTACCTTTGCCAAATATATTAGGTTAGATATTGGTCAGTAATTCCATATTTTTGAAGCATTCAGACTGAGTTAAAAAAAAACAAAAAACGGTTTAATCACTGTGGTTTTTAGTGCATGTGTGACTTGCTATATTTCGGGCGTAATGCACCATCCACAAACTAAATTAACCTTTTCAGTGTAATCATGATCATACTTTAATTTGAAATGATGATGAAATTAATCCGTTTTGTTTCTCTTTTCTTAGCTGGACCCTCAAACTCTGCAGAATAAAGATTGGCAGAGGACAGTCATTGCCATGAATGGGGTAAGTGTTATTCTCCAGTGACTAGATGAATTACACTGCTCCACATGGCTTTGAATTTAGGCATTACTTGGGAAATTACTCTTTTTCCATTGTTCCATTTCACATTGAAATCATTCAGTTGTGGTCTATATAAAGGGGAACTGCAATGCTTTGGTCTGAATTCCTCGTTAGGTTACCCCCGGTGTTTAAATCTAAAGGAGACACTTCACAACTCGATGGTATGTCCCCTTTAAGATTGCCCAGAATTAGCTTAGTGGTTCTTTGTTGCTGTAGGTCGAGGTGAAGCTGTCCATGAAGTTCACCAGCAGGGAGTTCAGTTTGAAGCGAATGCCGTCACGCAAACAGTCGGGCGTCTTTGGGGTGAAAATCCACGTAGTAACAAAGTAAGTTTCACACTTTTTTTTCAGTTGATCTTCCATGTGTCGGTGTAATAAACAGAATAACAGAGAGGTTCACTATAATTTCACAATCTGCCTCCCTCTCTGTTGTCGATAGGCGCGAACGCTCCAAAGTCCCGCTGATCGTTCGCCAGTGTGTGGAGGAGATCGAGAGGCGTGGGCTGGACGAAGTGGGGATCTACCGAGTGTCTGGGGTCGCCACTGACATCCAGGCCTTAAAGGCTGCTTTTGACTCAAGTTAGTCTGCTTTCAAATCTTTCCCCGAGTGTCACATGAACGTCGGATTTAAACAAACTGTAAATGCAGCAGGTCACTTTGCAGCTGGTCTTTTTCCACTCTGCAGACAATAAGGACGTCTCGGTCATGATGAGGGAGATGGACGTAAACGCCATTGCTGGAACACTGAAGCTGTACTTCCGTGAGCTGCCGGAGCCTCTCTTCACTGACGAGCTGTATCCCAACTTTGCTGGAGGCATCGGTTAGTCAAGCCTTTATCGTGTTTTCATCGTTCTCATCGGTCGGTCTTGGTGTGTTCTGATGGCAGCGAACCCATCTTTCCTTCTGTCTTCCAGCGCTCTCTGACAGCGTGGCTAAGGAGAGCTGCATGCTTAACCTGCTGCTGTCTCTGCCAGAGCCAAATCTGGTGACTTTTCTCTTTCTGCTAGACCACTTAAAAAGGTAAGTGAGTAGTACAGTTAGGCTTTACCTTATGTGCCTTTAGGTGTTTGTGAATCTGTACCAAAGAAAGCATGTGGCAGTTTGAACTTCTTAAAACAAAAATGCAAAACATAAGCTAATCAGCTAATTATTTGGAAAAAAAGAGAGGAGAGAGTAGTGATGGGTCCGGCAACACCGATGCGTCGGCGCATGTGTCGGTCTCATAGAGCGAAACCCGTGTCGATGTGTGTATTGCTACGGAAAAGTCACGTGACCGATACAGGAACTGTTTCGGTCACGTGACCAATACAGCACCTGTTTCGAACTGACTGACGCGCCAAACTGTTTCTGTTCCCTCTAAGCTGCACGCGTGTGCATTCGCGCACAGCAGCGCGCACAGCAGAGCTATGCTGCACAGTAAAGAAAATCCAAGTAAAGCTAATCCATTTATGTTTGCATTAAAATGTGTTGGAGCATTTTTTTTTCCATCAAGCTGACCAGAAGGATCCGCCAGTAGATGGAAGAGAGGCTCTGCTTCAATGTTTTGTGGTCGATCTAGCTCAAGTAAACTCTGGTCACTCTAGAAAATAATGGAAAAAAGTGAAAGAAAAACAGAAGCACAAGGGAGCCACATTGTCGAAGAATGATGTGCTATGTTTGGACTGCTGAACTTAGGCATCAGTGCATAATGTAATATTTATCCAAGACAAATTTAGTGGCAGCAAACTCTTTAGCTACATTTTCAGTGTATAACATAGTCGGCCTATAATATTCATCCAGCAGAGCAGGATTACAGAGGAATTGTTCTCTGGGCGCCGTGGCTGGGAGACATAACCAACCGGCATTCTATCGAGGGATTTATAAGCCCTCTATAACAGGATCAGTCTGCAGAGTAGCAATTGACAGCTTGTAAAAGCCGGAATTTGAAATACTCATTCTCCAGCAGCATTTACATAGAGGGGGTTCCAGCTCCAGTTCTGACCAGCATTGTTAATCGGATGTGCAGACGTATGCTACCGTGTTCCAGCTGTCAACATAAAAGCCAACTTCACATTACCAAGGCATACAGGTCTCACTTTTCTCCACTTCATGTTTTATTAATTAGTGGTTTTGACTACCATACAGTAATGAGCTATCAGAACACCATTTAGCAGACATTAATAGACTTAATGCTTATAAACTACAGTTTCCAGTTACGGAGACTGTCGTTGATGAGTGAGGAGAAAGAAATCCTCCCTGTCGTCCTGCTTCGATGCTCCCTTCGTCCTGCCACGCATTAATTTATCATATTTTTATTAAAAAGTATTTTTTTTGTCAACTAAACCGCCCATTCATTGTTTCCAGCCATGAGAGTGGCAGCCTTCAAGATGCTACCATAACAGTTGAAATGTCATAATCTATATTTGGTAGTAACTTCCTTCTTTTAGGGACTCAATGGCAGGTTTATTTTTGTCAGAGGAGGGGAAATTAGTAATTTGAACATTACTAATCTACTTTGAAAACCGATGGAAATGCTGAATGTGATTTGTTTGTGTTCCATATTTGCGGTCTTCTGCCTCTATGTTGATGGCTTCGTTTTCACAGGGTGACTGAAAATGAGAGCGTCAACAAGATGTCTTTGCACAACCTGGCCACTGTTTTTGGTCCCACTTTGCTTCGACCATCCGAGAAAGACAGCAAGACCCCATCCAGCTCCCAGCCCCTCTCCATGAATGACAGCTGGTCTCTGGAGGTTATGGCCCAGGTACCACCCCGGGCCAAAAAAAAAAGCTAACCACGTTACCGTCTGCTTTGGGAAGTGTGTGTGATGACACCCTCTCCTGTGTTTCTTTAAAGGTTCAAGTCCTTCTCTACTTCCTTCAGCTGGAGAGCATTCCAGCCCCTGACAGCAAGCGGCAAAGCCTCCTCTTCTCAACGGAAGTATGACAAGAACAAGAAGGACCTGCCCCATAACGACCTGCTCTTAGGGAGAATGCTCTTGAGCAGCCAAGCCCCTTCCCTCTGTTAGCCACCAGGAGGCGCCGTCACCCTCTGTGAAAACTGGAAGCAGCCACCGTGATCAAAGCCATTTATTTCTATGGGATCTTAGCATGTGGTCTGTTGATGTCAACCTGCTGTGTCAGTAAAAGACTTCCCTTGAGATCTGTAGATGAACTATATCATTCCGTTTTTCGTTTAATTTAAATCTGAAGAAAGCAATATTTCCTGTGCTTTGTTGTTCTGATGCCCTGTTCTGTCTGTGTGCACATTATCTCCACATTCACACTGGAGTTATTTTTGCTGTTTCTCTTTTTATAAGCTTACTTTCTGACTGTGGATGGTTGGATGAAGAGACATATTGTTCTTGTGTGTAGTATATATACATATATATCTTCCCTACACCCCCCCCCCCCTCCAAAAAAAGCTGTTTTAAATTCACCTGTGCCAATGTTCCCATGCTGATGACCAGTCGAGCTTTTCTGTTCTCCTCATGTTTACACCGTCTAAATTTTGCACAGCGTCTAAAGGTGTAGTCGGCACACCACAACATGCAGGCATGTTGAGTAAAGCGGTCGCTGTTTTGTTTTCTGTGAGCTTGCTACGTTCCTAGGTGTGTTTTGTGGCGCTCAGATGGACTCCAGGGCGGATATGAGTGTTATTTTAAATTTTTTTTTTACCGGTGCAGAGAGGTGAAAGGAAAATCATTCCAGGAAAACAACCCAAACTCTCCTAACGTAGAATGTATACCATGCTGTGTGTAACCTCAATCACCAAGCCATCTCTTTGTCCGCGCTTGATAACCGTTCAGCTTTTCTTTTCTTTTTTTTTTTTTTTAGATTGTGTCTGCAAAATGTATTCAGCTGGACTTTTTTATGTTGCTTTCTGCGTTCCTTTCTTGTAGTCTGCCACCGCTGTAGAAATAAGAGCATTATCTGAAAACACTAAATATTTATATGTAGGACAATCAAAGAGCAGCAGTTCACGCATACCTAACCGCCCCAGCCGTTCTTTCAGAGAACTGGGAGAACTGCATACACCGTGTGCTTGCAGTTATTTTTAGTTTTTATTTTTTTTCAGTTCTCTACAGTCACACACAAACTGTAACCTTAAAAGCTTTTCATTCATGTTAAATAAGCAATAATTCCTAGATATGCTTAGGATTGCCGCTGTAACATATGTTTGATTTATGTAAATAAAAGTTTCAAAACAATTTTTTTTTTGTTGTTGGTGTCTCTGCGTGTAAAAAAAATGTCTCC
Source organism: Fundulus heteroclitus (assembly GCF_011125445.2). NCBI lineage: Eukaryota > Metazoa > Chordata > Actinopteri > Cyprinodontiformes > Fundulidae > Fundulus > Fundulus heteroclitus. Next base: position 42,763,631 of record NC_046372.1, on the reverse strand, counting down.
CTGAACTCACAGCGAAGCCACTAAAGTGTCAGCTTTGTCTTTTTAGACGTCTGACGGCGTTTCATCCTGCAGGCAGGTTTGATCTTTTTACTGCTCCTCCTGCCTCTACAGTAGTCCCGTCCAAACATTACGCACCACAGGCCAAAAGCACCAAATTGAAAGCATTAAAAGGGACCAACTTAAAATAAAAACTAATTTTATTTTTCATTCCTTTTTGTTATTGTGCAGCAATATTTTGTTAAAGCGGAAAATAACAAATTGTAGATCAGAAAACGGGTCTTAGACGTTTGACTTAAGAAAAGAAAGATGTAAATTTTCCCAACTTTCTGAGTCGAATGTTTTCCCATTTATCCCACAAAATACATTCAGTCTGATCCCAGTAATAAAAACGTTCCTCAGCAAACCTTGTTGCATTTAGCTAAGTTTAATGAATGCGTGCGCCCCATTCTGTTATTGAGGAAACAGTTGCTGGGTATTTGTGTCCCTACTTACTAAGATATTAGAATGAAAGCAAAGCAAAGAACTGCTAATAAAAGGAAAAATACTTTAGCATTGTACTTTAATTTTTTTAGTTATTTTCTCAAAAAAGATACAGCTGCATTAGCTCCTTTTGCTGGAGGGCTAAATGAGTAGCATTCATGGCCTAGGGTTGGGGGGCTGTGCTTTGGACAAACCTGAACTATTAGATTTCTGTTCAGCTCCACTGGCTCAATAATCTGTAAAACCACCTTTCACTGCAAATACAGCTTAAGTGCATTCTTTGCAAAGTGGCTCAGTGGTCAGTCCGAATTTAAGTCATGCTGCACATTCTCTGTTGGATTTTGGTCTAGACTTAATCAGCCATTTTTACACATGAATATGCTTTGGTAAACCATTCTATTGCAACTTTGGCTGTAAGTGTAGGGTCGTTGCCCTGCTGAACGGCGATCCTCTGCCTCGGTAACTTGCCTTTTGAGGCCTTTAACGGGTTTTCTTTCAGGAATGCCCCTAATTTAGCTCCATAGGTCAGAGTTGATGGTAATCTCGTTTTTAGTTTCAGTTGTGTCATGCTATTTTTTTTTTTCAAAATCTTCTTTTAGATGGAAACAAGATAAGTGCAGTGGCTCCTTATCCTATGCTCCATTTGGCTCTCGTGTTAGAACTGGGATCTAGGAATGAATTCAAACACTAGCAGGTCCAAGTTCAAAAGCCAGTGGGAGTTGCTGATTAAAAGGCTCAGTAACCTACTATTAGCAATACAAGCTAGTAACGGTGCATATTTCTGCATTTTGTACTCCAACACAGCTGCAGCATTTTCACCAAAGCATGCTGTGTAGCACGGTGTAAGCTGATAAGATAAAACTACTGCTAGCACAAAGTTCTAGATGCAAAACAAGCCTAATCTTTGAGCTGGTGAGAACATTCCTACTTAAAATGCCAACGTCCACCGTCCTTCCTGGTCATTTTTACAACCTCAAATTTAGTGATTTCAACTTCTGAGAAAAAATATAAAGCATAATTAAACATTATCTATAAGGTGCAAGTGGATAAGAATTTTTTTTTCTCTTTTTGTTAATTTTCATCCCCCTATTATACAATACAATAAACAAAAAGTATGTTCTGTGGTACTGGCTTAAAATGGCGATACTTAAAAAGCAGGTATTTGTATTTGGGAACGCATGTTGATTAACAGATGAGCACAAAATAAAATCCTATTTAGCCTTTGAATATTTGAGAAAACTAGAAAACGTTACATCATGTACTAAGCCCACTGGCTCAGCACATAAAACCTGCTGTCCCTAACCTTGGGGTGAGAATGGAAGGAGCTTTTAATCTCGACAGATCAGTTCAGTGGTGAAATGCAGTTTTTATCAACTGAGACAACTGTGAAGCAGGACTTTCAAACAGTAATCCAGGCATTTATCATGCTTGGATTACTGTAACTCCTCATACTATATGAGAGAGAGAGAGAGAGAGAATATGACTCCCGTTTTAGCCTCGCTGCACTGGCAGCCTGTCCGTTTCATGACTCATTTATTTGTTTTTAATCTTTAATGGTCTTGCCCCACCTTACCTCTCTGGGCTTTTATAGTTATGTTGCCCATCCCCTTCAGTCAGGTCAGCGGTGCAGCTTCTCCTGGGTGAGCCGAGGATGGTGTTGACGTTCACTCTGAATTTCTACATCTGCTCTGAAAACTCATCTCTTCTTCCAGGAACCGGCGTGCCCTGTCCAGGTTGTACCCCACCTCACGTCCAATGGACCTGAATCCCTGGACTGCAGGTCACCGATGACGTCACCTTGTTAAAGACCACCATTGTGATCATTAAGATTGGCCATGCAAAGACTGCACCCCATGAGAAAACTGAAACAAACCTTTCTCTTTGCAAGCATCTTCACAACATGGCACAGAGCTGTGGAGTAGAGCACGCTAACACATTGGTTCTCAGCATGGTACCACAGGGCAATATGGCAGACAAGACGGTCCAGCAGAGAACAGTGAGGGGACCTGAGAACCCCACTGAGAGTATCTTTACTGTCTGTCCAGGGTGCTGAACCTTATCAGAAAACACCTCACACCGTCTCCATTTACTTTCTGAACTTCTGCCAAACTGCTACCCCCCCCCCCCCCCCCCCACACACACACACACACACACACACACTCCCACTCCCTCTCTCATTAATAAAATGTTGGACTGCTGTTAGAATTGTGTATACTTTTGCATGATTTCACTTATTTATTTTGAGTTATTCACATCGCATGGCAAGGCAAATTTTATCGTATTGTACATTTCAGTACACAGCCGTCTGATTTTGTGCCGCGCTATTAGTTGTATAATGAAATAACAACAAACTGATTTGACCAGATCATTGCAAGTCTTCGAACCAATTTGAACATCTATATTTTTTTATTCTTTTTTTATTTTTTTCACAATTTTTTTATTTACATTATGAAATTCTTTGTAGGCTTATCTTTGTTTTGTCCTATTTTTTTTATTTGATCTTAATGCCTTCGACATCATCTTTTAATCTATCCTCTAGTACACAATGAGAGGAAATTCGTAATTTGTTGTTGTAACCAAGCTTTTTGACAGTAGATTTTATACAGTTGGAAAGTCTGTTTATTCCCCTGAAACATTTTGTCAGGATAATGCTTTGTTAATAATTTTTGGTTAAGCAGCAGATTTTAAAATGTGGGTTGTGGCCATTAAAAAAAAAACAGAACAAAAAAAGCCAAATCCTCTTTACTGGTACCAAACAGCAAAATAAAAGCACTTAACTCCACCACTGACTGTGGTTTAGTGCCGTTTATTAGACTGGATGATTGAACTTTGAAGGAAGAAGACATAATGATAATTTCAGCAACCAGGGGCCTCAGCAGAGCAAGGGAAAACTGTATGCATCCGTAACAGCCTGGCACCTCCTTCTCATGCTGGTCATAAGCGTGGTTACTGCTGTGGGATTTCATGCCATTCCTCAATCAGTTGCTAGTCAGCCAGTGTGGTTGTGTCGGTCACCGTGGCATGAACAGGTGACACCACCAATGCTTCATGAACAGAAGCTGATCTCACCAATGCTCAGTGGGGTTAAGGCCAGGACTACTACAGGTAGCCATTCAATCTATTCCACTCCCAAGTTCTGGGGTCAGTCACTGATAAACCCCACTCTGTAGAGGGGGGGCCCCCGGCATCTTGTCAGACATAATTTGGTCTATAAAAGCGTAGATATGTGATTACCTCTGGTTGCACAATCTCATCTTTATATTTCTTTGCATTAAGATTTTGTTGCCTTTAAGGAAGGCAGAGCTTGTTTTTTGAGAAGGAGATGCTGGGAGCACCACACTGCCTCCACCAAAGGCTGTTGGGGCTTGACAGGAGTTCTTCATGGGCAAAACCCACATTCTCAACTGTGCTACTTGATAATCCAGTCGGTCGAGGCAGATGACCGTTCACACTGAGCCTGGTTCTGCTGGAGGTTTTCCTCTCCACTTTCACTTCATGCTTGCTCACTATGAGGGATTGCTGCAAAGCCATAGACAATGCAGACGACTGCATTAATTTACCTTGACTGTCCACTGTGGCTCTATACGCTCTTTCAGGCGGAGTGACTGCTGCTTGGAGAGACTTGATGCAATCTACTGGGTTTCCTTAGATAGGAAACTTTTTGACCAATCTGTATAATCTGATTGAATTTAACTTTGTAAAGTGCCTTGAGATGTAAATTGGCGCTATATATATATAAAATTTAATTTTCCTTCCAAATATCGCACAATTCCAGGGAAGATAAACTGGCTTTCAAGTATCAGATTTATTGCCCAGAGGCATTATTAACACAAATAACAAGGAAAATCCACTAAACACAAACTTTCCTAACTGTTTTATATTTTTTAACTTTTAGTATGTCTTAAAAATTTTATCATCATAAAAGAAATGTAATTTTGTGTTTCCCTTTATTTATTTGTCCTGTGGTCAAAGTGTTCCAGTATTTCTAGTTAGTAAATCACCAAACGGTGTCGATTTTAAACACTTGGGTGTATTTTTGTTGTTTGCTCCCTCGTTTTAGCCTCCATAAAAGCACTTTGTGAGGTTTCGTGGTGAAGGGAGAGAGTCCCTCCTGTGCAGTGTGATGCTGAGCTGATGAAAGCAGGGACCCGGGGGGAGCGGCTGGGAGATGATCCTGAAAGAAAGAGGAGAACAGCAGGAACACCGATGCTGCCTTCACAAGTTGGGAGGTCCGTGGACTCTGTCAGCGGCTGCAAATGGATCTTCACTGGGCCTTCATCAGTGTGTCAAGCTGGAACAACTGAGAGAACCAAAGGTATGCTCTTTGTTTTTGTTCAGTTTACTGGCGAGGAGGCTGTCTTTTCATCCCGGCTATGCTAACACTGTTAGCATAACGTTAGCATTGACCACCTAAAGTTCAGCGTAAGGCACTGGAAAAAACCCACCACGACCCTTCTGTAAAATGTCACAAACTTTATCAAGACAGGCCGCTTCCGTGTTTTTGGCTTATGTTTTTATTTTAAAATAAAATAACGTCGATTTATCTATCAGAGTGGCTCTTAGTTCAGCTGTCAAGTTAGCCAAATCATTTCTGAGTCAACGCGTAAGAATTTCAAAATAAGTGTTTTCCGTCACCGTCGTGACGTTCGTGCGCTGTTAGAGCCATTCTAGAACTCCAACTACGCATGCGCTGGCCGCCTTGGTTGACCTCCGCTGCTTCCGCAGTTTTAGCATTGTTTTTATCTGAAGTCAGATCGGATCAGACTACTTTTACGCAGTTAGGTGAGTTTTCATCGCGGTTCTTTTCCCGCTTACGTGTCTCGCTTCAATGCTTTTGTTTTGAAAGGCCGAAACCAAACCGGAAGTTGGTGAACTGCTGCCTCACAGCGGAGCTGCCTAGCCAGCGGGGTTAGATCCTTCATGTTTGAAAGCTTCTCCTGACGTTTTCCTCACCACGAGTCACCCCCGCAGCCTTCACACGTAGTGTGGCCGTGGCTGGCGTGGGTACTTACGCCTTTAGGTGAGATGTCGGTTGTTCTGCGGCCAACTTTCTGTTGTGGCGCTTCCAATGTGCGGCCAACGCGGTAAAGGTTTTCCCAGAGAAGACTCCTCGGTGTCTGGTTGGGGGGCCCCTAGTCTCCTCATTTAAACATTTAGCTTTCTGGGTTTATTCTTACAGATCACTCTGTCTGCTGCAGCCCAGTTCTTCTTGAATACTTCAGAAAGAGAAAAACATTTTTTTTCTTCTTTTTTTTTTTTTTTTACCTGCAGGAGACATGCTTTGAATACATTTTTAAAGGATAAGATTTATGAGCCTGATTGGTTTGACTTCAGAAGGAGCTCGTTTGGAAAAGCCCAGCATAATCTGGTGCTAAAGCATTTAAAGTCCCAGTGAATGCACAGTTAGGGGGGAAGTGTGTGTTTGTCCTTATTCTGTGTAGCTGTTAAACAATCTGGCAGCTGTTGGTCCTGTTGGTGACGAGCAGAGCAGGATGGGGATCTAAACCATCAGCTTTCTTTGGATTCCTCTAAGCTCAGCTGGTGAGAAAAAGACTGGTTCTGTTCTCTCCTAGCTCTAGTTCTGGTTCTCCTGTCATTCTGCCTGTTGGTGAACCGTCCAGGATTGCTACTGGGATTTCCCTGTTTAAGCTTGATCTGTATTCTCACCAACTCCAACCACTTCTGCCGTCCCTGCTGGGAAAAAAAAGCATTTTGTAGGCCAACATTTGTATTATATATTTTTTTGCTTTCTTCCAATCAGAGCTCTTTGTTCTCCCGTTGTTCGCTCTCTTTCCCCTCCGTGCTGTGCTGCAGACTGAAAACAAGAACTCTCACGGCTCTCCTTCAGTCACGGCTTTCTTCCCGCCGTCCTTCCATTAAAGCAGAAAGGCTTTGTGGCGTGCTCTCAATGTTGTCCCGTCGAGAAATTCTCCCACCTGAGCCGTGGACTTCTGCAGCTCCTCCACACTCACCACGGGCCTCTTGACCTGCTTCTCTCAGCGAGGCCGGCCAATTTAGGTGGGCAGCCCTCTCTTGGTAGATTAGGTAACTAAGAAACGTCTGGGATCTTCAACAAAAAGCCTTATTTAGACCCAGATTTAACTTCTTCTGGAGTCACACGCTCTTATTTAGGGGCGTCGGGAGTAAAACCGCACACATCCCCTGTATGGTTTTGAAACGCGGGACGGTTTGTGGCTGATGGAGACGTCTGCCGGGCGTCGTACGCGTTCACAGACAGGTCAGCGGTGCCGCGTGGTAGCGCAGACCCTCTGTTTTCTTTGCACACCCTTACAGTACGCTCCATCCGTCATGCAGTGAAATATTGGAGGTCGTCTTGTGACTGGAGGCTACATTGTTAGTAGGAAGAAAGGGAAAAAAGAAAAGCAAAGACATTCCAGCCCCCCCTCACCCCTATTAATGACGGCATATAAATTGAGACTAGGACAACGTCTGCTCTGTCTCAGGCAGACGGGGGCCTCCCTGTTGACGCTTGTGTTATTATTGACATTATTACTCCTTCCTAAGGGAGACGCCGCCACAGGAAGTCGGTGTTATGGCAGGGACACGCCTCCCCGCGGTTAAAGCAGGAGCGCTGGGAAGGGCTGTTGTTTACAGGACCACCACTGCCCCCCGCCTCCTCCTCCTCCTCCTCCTCCTCCTCCTGGGCTGTTTGCCCGTCCTGCCCCCCACCCCTCAGTCCCATGCTTTGCTTCAGCTGTCTGGAAGGGAACAGTGCTCCCCGTTGTTGCTTCAGAACTCCGGTCCGTTGCTTTCAGTGAGGCTTGGATCGGGTTCTGCAGGTCTGATCCAAACCGGTCAGGTGTGGGCGTCGGTGCTGACCGCCTCACCTTTAACGTCGGCCTCGCCGCGCGCTCACACCCCGCTGACACCCCTGGCCAAATCACGGGCCTTCACCAGCGGACGGCGGCGAACTCTTAGTTTGATAAGCACTGTGACGAGGACAGCTGATTTATTTATTTGCCTTTACAACCATTTTGCAGGCGCATGGTTGTGTGATTTGCGCGAACGAATGCGTTTTCCGCTGTTGGTTTAGCCCCGCAGGGTAAAGAGTGTGGGAAGAGAAAAGCCTGGCTCGCTGGGCCTCATTTAAGTCCTCCCAGCGATCGCTCCCACGTCTTTTCACAGCCAATCAAAAGGGGCCGCCCGGCTCCAGCTAGCAGCTCTCCGTTTCAGACATCTGCTTTGACACACATTCAGCTATTCAGAGAACTGGCTTGTTGTGCAGTGCACATGTCAGTAGTTTTCTGTTTGGGAGGTGATGGTGAGGGGTGGTGGGGGGGGCTGAAACCAGCAGTTAATTGCAGGCGTAGATGCATAACTTGAAACACAAGTGGAGCAATTAGATGCACAATGACAGAGGAGGTTTTAGAGAAACAAACATGATGATGACTAGTGGTGTAAACGGTGACAGAAAACAGGCCCCTCTTACTGCCTTTTCTTTTTTATTTAGAGAGAAAAACTGGACATTAGCAATTCTTTTGTATGTAGAATTTTGTAAATGTTGTGTTTAGAAGTTTTTTGTTTTTTTTAAAGTGTTGCTCACCATAATTGTTTTTGGTGGGTTGTCGGTGCTTCTAGAAATTCTGTCTTGTGGGGGGCTTTCTTCCACTTAGCTTTCCATTAATATCACAGAATACAGCTTAATACGAGCAGCCATGTTTCTGTCTCTATTGTGTAAATTTATTAATGATTATATGTTGAAGGCTACCTACCTTTCTTCCTTCCTACTTCTTGATTCAATGAAAATCTCTTTAAAATCCAGATCTGCCAGAGTTTATAATATTCCTGAGCGTAACTTTATTAAATCTTAATTTTATTACATTTGGGATCTTTTTCTGATCCATTTTGGGGTCTATAGACCAGTTCACGTGTGACGTCAGCGCTACATCCGGGTCCCGCGTGTAGGCACAAACAGAGCTGCTCTCGTCTACTACATGACAAAACGGGTGATTTAGAGCGTACTTTTACTTCGTTTATTTTTGGAATCTAAGCAATGCCTACGACTTGTTGTGCTCCCGGTTGCACACAGAGGCATTCCAAATCGTCGGATGTACGTTTCTGTCGTTTACCGAAGGAGAAAGGACGAAGAAAGAAATGGATCATTTCAATGAAAAGAGCGCAGGCAGACACTCCCAATGGACTGGGGGAGCCTTCATACCACGATAGAATGTGCAGTCTACACTTCATCTCCGGTAAATACAACTTAATTCTGCTCTAGTCATTGTTCTAAATAGCGGCGGAGGGGAGGTGGCGATTGCTAGACGAGGCAGGGAGAAGCGGAGTCGATGCGCTGCAGCAGCAGCACGGCACATCAGTTGGATGGATGAACATCCATCCATCCATCCATTTTCTGACCCGCTTAATCCCTCATGGCGTCGCGGGCGTTGCTGGAGCCTTTTTCCTGATATAAAATAACTGTAACCGTCCAGTGGTTTCATGGCTTTCATGCTCTCTCGTGTGTACTGGCCTGCCGTGTTTATAAAGCAGCTGTATATGTCGTGGTACGGAGCACTTGGCCATCATTTCACAGACTCGCTCCGTCCCTTCAGGCTTTTGCTGTGTGGATCTGGCAATCTGATACCATCAACCATCAACTTACTCTTAAAACGATCTTGTGATACGTTATCTAAAGAAGAAAAATACCTGGAGAACTCGTCATTTTCTCTGTTTGCGTCCGCCATTGTGTTCGTCTTTTGCCAACCAGTCCGGCGCGCATGTGCGAAAAACCAAAACAATAACAATGAACTGGTCTATAGCAACAAAAATGTATTTCCCAAATAGAAAGCAGCAGTTTTCAGGAAGGAGGATTTTAGTTTCCAACAGACTTTTGGTGATCTGTGACAATCAAAGCAAATGGTATTTTTGTAGGAGATCAGAAAATGACCATAGAGACGTTTACTTGTTAAGAACGTGCTATATTAAGCGATCATTTTTATAATCAGTTTAAAAGCATGTCATCATCCTCATATTTGTATCAGGCAAACATTTTCAGTATATTGAAGTAAGCGGGAAACAAAACGTGAAATAAAGAAATGCGTCCCTTTTTCTGTTTTGCATTTATCCCGTTGGATCCGGCGCTCCAGACACAAGCGATACTAATCCTGTCAGGAATAACTAGCTGCTCGTTTCTAAGCGTTTCTCTTTAATGAACGCCTCATTCTCCCCGTCAGAACAGACTCCATCGACGTCTTCAGGGCCAGCAGACCCTCAGGGCTCCTGACTCTGTGGGACTATTTAGTGCAGCCATCCTCAGAAACTGGGCCTGGGTACAGAACGCAGAAATATTTACCAAGCAGGTGAAATATGTGGTGACTCTGAGCGTTCTCTCTCCTGGTGGGAGGCTGAGTTTACCTGCAACCCAGGTGAGTCTGAGCTCAAAGTAAAGGAGTGATAGCTTAGGAGGAACATTAAAGGCAGCTACACACCTGGTTGTACCGCGCTAACTCTCAGCGGATATTTTAAACTTCATAGTCGAGTGCACTTATTGGCTGTTTATTCAGACAAACTCCTACATTTCCTCAGCAGCACCACCTGTCAGTCCGTGGTGGTGCAGAGAGGCTGCAGGTTTCCAGTCCTGACTGCCTTGGAGGCTTCCTCCTGTCACGCGCTCGTTAAATTGGTCTCTGCACATATCTGTCCACCGACTCATGTCCGCCTTATTATGTAGGAGCCTAGAGGCAGAAATGGCTCAGGATGCGATCTGGCTCTATTTAGAAAGGCTAGTTTTAATAAAGTCAACTGTGAACGCTCACAGACGTGTAATCATTCACTGCATGTCCTGACTTTCCTGTTGAATAGTAGGGGAACCGCTGGTTGTATGAATGACAACAAAACTGACTCTAGTCTAGTGTTTCAGCTCTTATTCCTCCTTTCTAAGACTGGATCTGCTGGTATTCAAATAGTTTTTCCCTTCCTGCTTCAGCTACCAAAGCCTGAATCTCTGCAAGCTCCAGACCCTAAGCGCCGTTTGTTCAGAGTTCTTCCCCACCATCAGCCCCGGTTAGCTGCCATCTATCAGAGGGGTTTCTGGGGGGTTCTCTGACTCATGTCATAATGTTGATTATTTTTTTTTTTACTTTTGTCCATTTCCCACCTGTTTCTCATGGATGATTCTTGGTGTGCGGCTTCTTCTTGCTGAGACATTCATCGTGTCGCTTCCATCCCATTCAGGAAGTCTGAAGTGCTGAATATACTCGTTCTCGCCGTTTTAAAGAGCGATCCCACGGAAAGCAGGACTGCAATCAGTTTGACTTTATCGCTAAACATCTTTTCACAAGAGCCAAAGTCCGGTGTATAACTTATGATTGTGATGTGATGAGACTGTCCCACCTGAGCTGTGCACCTCTGCAGCTCCTCCAGAGTTACCTGGGTCGGCTGTTTTCACCAGGCACCACGTCTATCTCATATAATCTCAGTCAGCACAGTTCTTTGAACTCTATTTTTACAACAAATACAAAAAAAGCTCAAGCTGCAAGGCATCGTATCCATTTTGGACCAGAAAACAGTCGCTGCTCAGCGATGACGCTAGATTTTCTCCTAACGGTCAGAATGGGACTAGTAGGTTCAAGCTAAATCTCTGCCGGCATTCCTAACCTTGGAGCGTCGGCGCCTGAAGCGCTTTGAATATTCAAAGCGGAGCCCTGGGCTCAGGACGACAGGAGCGCCTGGACCGACGGGCCTGCGACCCGTTAGCGAAGTAGCGGGTCTTCAGGTAAGGGCTCACCTGCTACGATTACAGAGGCATTCCCACCTTCAGTGTTTGCTAAACCAGCGCGGCCCTGCAGAGACATGTTGGCCGGCCTCCTGGCTCCGTTCAAAGGCTGTTTGATGCCTGCTGATGTTTCAGGTCCTAACAAGCAGGTTTGTGGGGAGGGGGGAGCAACAGCCGTGTGTGGCTGGGCTTCCTGTGTACGATGCATCATTTCAGCCCACTTTGTCTGTTTTCAAGGAACTCCAGAACCTCCTATGCTGAGCTACTTCGTCGGCTTTTCTGCCCTGGTTTACTTTTTCGCTATCAGAATCCCAGAATAACCTGCAGTTTTTTTTTAACTCCTTGTTCTCTGCCATATAACCTCTGTTTATTGGGGGAATTAAAAGGCCTGCGTCCAGGTGTTACTAATCTAAAGCCCGTTTCAAATGAAGCTTAATTGCTGAGTTTGCCCGGTCTGGTCTGTTATTAGGAATCTTTCCCCGTGTTTTTTTTTAACGATAAGCTCGTGAACTGAAAGCGCGGATAAGCACGAGGCCTCCTCATTCCTTGGCTGCGGGTCGGTCGTCTTTCTGCCTTCCCCAGACGCGCTGCCAGCCTCGCAGCTTTCAGCATTCCATCTCATCGGCGAAGGAATCTGGATCTCCTTATTTGGTTCTGCTGATCTCTATGAAGAAACGTTAGAGAAACGCTTCTTTTTTTCCCCCTCCATCATATGTGCGTGATGGATTATCAGGCTGACCCCTCCAGACCTTTTCAACAAGAGCTGCTCGGGGCTCCTTTATTTGGGGTGGTTGTTAACGCGGCTGACAGGCACGCGTGAGCGTGTGCTGAATCGACTTGACAAATACACGAGAGCCATCTTGTGGAGGCTTTGGTTTGCCCCGGGGAAGCCTGGGAGGAGTCTGGGGAAGCCTTCTGCAGCTGGGAGATACCTACTTGAATAAAAATAAAGTGGCTGCAGTAAGCGTGCTTAATGCATCTGTATTAAGCCGCTCTGTCAGTGGGAAGTAGAGCCGCCTTTTACTGCAGGTACAGCTGCAGATCGTCTCCAGGTATGGTGCACTTTGAGGAACTCAAAACTTTTTTTTTTTTCTTTTTTTCTTCTTCTTCTTTGCAGAAGAGCAAAACTTCAGCCAGACTGGATGGGGAACATCTGAATAGGAAGTCTTCTCACAGATTCCCTATTGGGTTTTGGTCTGGGTTTTGACTAGGCCATTCTAAGACGAGGAAATGCTTTGATGTAATCCACTCTTCCAGCTAGGGTTGTTGCCTAGCTGGTAGCCTCTGACAAGTTTTCTTTCAGATTTGCCCTGCACACTTGTTCCCATCAAAGCCAAACATTTAATTTTATTTTTGTTCCGCAAATAGTTAGTCTTGCAGGCCGACAGGTTCAGTTTTGGTCTCTCCTGACCAGAGTCCTGTAACCCCCTACGTCACTTATGGCAAGCCGGCCCGGAGGCAAATTTCCGACATGCCTCTGCAGATTCTCAGTTATCCGGCTCGTCACAACAGCAAACAGGCTCAAATCGGAGGCAACCGGACTTTCGCTCAGTTCTTTTTCTGGAAAACGTTTGGATAACTATCCAAGAGTCTTTTGTCAAATTTGAAATGAAATCCGTGACGCGCGCTGATAATTGTGATGTTGAGGGATTTGCGCGTCTGAGCCGTGGATCTTTGCAGCTCCTCCAGAGCTGCCATGGGCCTCTCTGCTGTGTCTCTGAACATTACCCTCCCCGTCTGACCTGTCAGCCTGGAGGGGCAGCCATGTCCCGGTAGGTTTGCAGGTGCACCACGGACGGTGTGCATTTTGCTTTCTCATCCCTCTTTCAAGCTCTCCAGAGCGATTTCGTTAGCTTATTTGTTGACTGAAGGTTGCACGCGCTTTTAATCGAAGGTGTCGGAGTAAAAGGGGCTGAACAGAAATGGCCGTCGCACTTTTTCCAGATTTTTGATTTCTAGTAATTTCGAATAACGCGTTCAGTTGAAGTGATGCGACTACTTTGACCCGGCGCTGTGTTTGGGGAAGCGGCGGTGAATGACAGCAGGAGTAGCCGGGGGCCCTGCCTCGTCCTTTCTGCTGGAAAACTGGAGCTGCAGCTCTCCAGGCTGTCCTGACGCCACCTTCCTCTCGTTCCAGCTTGAGCTGTAAATGTGTCGGCACCGGGGAACTCAGCATGAAGAAGTCGGCCCGGCCAGCGGCGAGTAAGGTCAGCGGGGAACGGGGGAAATCGGAGGCGGCCGGCGCCGGGAAACCCTCGGCCAAAGGCGTCAGCGCCGCCCCTCTGAATAAGGTGAGGCTGTCGGTGTGATGGAGCTTGGCGTGGCTGAGTGGGCTTGTTCTTTCTGCGTGTGTGACGGGGCTGGTGTCGTCCCTCCAGCTGAAAAGCAGCGATGATCTTTTAGCCGCCATGGCTGGAGGGAATCCTGTCACCAAGACCAAGAAGACCGCCTCGCTTGGGAGCAGCTCTAACAATCAGGAGAACCGGCCGAAGACCACGTCAGGTATTCTGCAGATCCGTCTGATACAAATCCGCCTCCCATTGTCTGGAGAGGTTTTCCATGCTTCTTCTTCTTCTGTCTTTATAGGGTCTGTTTCCAAGCGGGCAGCATCGGCGACTTCCAAGGAAGCGAACTCCTCACGGGATCGTTTGCGGGCGTCGAGGAGCTCTGCTTCTAAAAAGCAGTCGGTGTCGGTGACGGCGGCGGGGGATGCCGCCTCAGGGAAGCGCTCCCGCAACCAGGTGGTGGAATCAGAGGGCCGCATGAGCAAGTCTAAATCTGACGGTCAGATCAGCGACAAGGTCGCTTTAGAGGCCAAAGTGAAGGATCTGCTGGGTCTGGCCAAGAGCAAAGACGTGGAGATCCTCCACCTCCGCAGTGAGCTCAGGGACATGAGGGCCCAGCTGGGCCTCGGGGGGAGCGAGGCGTCGCAGCAGCAGCAGGAGGAGGAGGAGGAGGAGGCTGGAGAGGAGGAGAAGCCTCAGGTGTCGGCCATTACAGCCGCCGACGTAGAGTCCACTCTCATTCTCCTACAGGAGCAGAACCAAGCCATCAGGGAGGAGCTCAACCTGCTCAAGAGCGAGAACCGCATGCTGAAAGACCGCCTCAACGCGCTGGGCTTCTCCCTGGAGCAGCGGCTGGACGGCTCCGACAAGCTGTTCAGCTACCCCTCCCTGAGCCCGGACCTGTCGGCCGGCGGCGCGCACAGCGACGGAGGCTGCACGGGCACCCTGACCTCCTCGGTGGAAGGCTCCGCCCCGGGCTCCCTGGAGGACCTGCTCCTCACGGGGCACCAGCACGGCGGCTCGGCGGACAACCTGGACAGCGAGTCCAGCGAGGTCTACCAGGCCGTCACCTCCAGCGACGACGCCCTGGACGCGCCCTCGGGGGCGTCCTCGTCGTCCGAGTCGGAGTGCGCGGCGGGCGCCGAGCGCTCGCGGCGGGGCAGCGGCGGCGGCGCCAGCGAGGTGTCGGTGGCCTGCCTGACGGAGCGCATCCACCAGATGGAGGAGAACCAGCACAGCACGGCCGAGGAGCTGCAGGCCACCCTGCAGGAGCTGGCCGACCTGCAGCAGATCACCCAGGAGCTGAACGGAGAGAACGAGCGGCTCGGGGAGGAGAAGGCCATCCTGATGGACTCCCTGTGCCAGCAGAGCGACAAGCTGGAGCTGTACGGCCGGCAAATCGAGTACCTGCGCTCGCTGCTGGACGAGCACCACCTCTCCTACTCCCTGGAGGAAGACATCAAGAGCGGGCGCTACATGGAGCTGGAGCAGCGCTACGGCGACCTGGCCGACAACGCCCGCTTCGAGAGGGAGCAGCTGCTGGGCGTGCAGCAGCACCTGTCCAACACGCTGAAGATGGCCGAGCAGGACAACGCCGAGGCCCAGGAGATGATCGCCGCGCTGAAGGAGAGGAACCACCAGATCGAGCGCGTGGCTGAGGCGGGCCGCCAGGACCGGGCCGCCTTGGAGGCGGCGCTGGACGAGTACAAGGCGGCGGTGAGCAGCGACCAGGCGGAGCTGAGCCGCTGCAGGGCGCAGCTGGAGCAGGAGAGGCAGCGGGTGGCCGAGCTGTACTCGCTGCACAGCGCCGGGGACAAGAACGACATCTGCCAGCTGCTGGAGGGGGTGCGGCTGGGCAAGGAGGAGGCCGAAGCCAAGGCCGCCAAGACGCAGGGGGAGCTGGAGCAGGCGCACGCCGAGCTCAGCCGGCTGCAGGAGACTTTCAGCAAGGTTAGCTCAGAGCCTTCAATTAACTCCATTAATGGGGTTCTAAATTAAGCTGGGAGCTTAGTGGAGAATAAAAGCTGGGTTTTCTAGGGCATCGGTCGTTTGTTTTCAGGCTCACGCAGTTCAACGTTTTACAAAACATGACACTGAAAAGACCAGATCTACCCACAGTGCAATGCAAAAGATTTCACTTGACTTTAACTTTCCACCTTTTTGTTTTTTAAGCAAAATTTGAGATTTACTAGGTTATAAACCAGGAACAACTTATTTTAATTCACAGAGCTATATTTGCCTTACCTGACTCCGCCAGATGGATTTGCTCCGCATATCCATCTGGAAACCTTCCGTTGAAGTAATTTTGGGAAGGGGCGAAAATACTGGTTAGCTGATTGGCCTATGTTGGTGATAGACGGGCCAAATAAACCAATCAGATTCCTCGTCGCTCTGTTACCAGCGACGACGAAAGCACAACCACAAGCCAAGCTACTCTTGCTGCTGCAGATAAAGGCTCGTTAGCTCAGCAAAGAAATACTCTGTAATTCCGATAAAACTTGCTCGATAGCCACGCTAACGCTAGTTTCATCGGCTGAAGCCGCCATGTTCTTTAGACTGAACTGTCGCGCTTCCCGTTGCGTCACACCTCAACCCGCCTCAAAGCCAACGCTGATTGGACGTTCGTTTGGTGAACGGCTCCAAATTTTCTTTAACGGAGAGTAGCCAGACTGATCTGCGAGTGAAACCTTGAAAGCTCGCGAGATCAGGATGGTCTCACGAGGCTAATATTTGCCCCCATTACTACAAAATAATACTTCTCTGGAAGTGCAAAAAAAATGTGCTAAATCAAATGTTTTATTTTGAAAGCTATGGAGAGTTTGTTCCTGTTGTCAGTTTTTAGAACTAAAATAGATTCTAACTTTCACCAAAAAAAAGCCTTTTTGTGGGATGAGACCAGCTGAGTGGTCCGAAGCATTAAGGCCTTTTTACAGATGGTGAATCAGCTCACAGCCTCTCGGTGTAACGGAGGCTACTGCTCTTCCCGCAGCTGGACAGCGAGTACAGGGACTTCCAGGAGCAGGCGCAGCGGCGCATAGCCGAGCAGGACGGCGCTCTGGGGAAGCAGCGGCTGGAGCTCCAGGAGAAGGAGACGGAGATCGGCGACATGAAGGAGACCATCTTTGAGCTGGAGGACGAGGTGGAGCAGCACCGAGCTCTGAAGCTTCACGACAACCTCATCATCTCCGACCTGGAGAGTAAGTGGCTGGAGAGATCCAAACCATCTTAGCAGCACGTAAAACCTTAAACTGTGGTTGCCCTTTAAGAGAAACTTCTCTGATGGCTTTTAGTCTGAGGTGTATTAATTTATTTTTCTCCTTTTTGTCTTTGGTTTTATTTCAGACTCTGTGAAAAAGCTGCAAGACCAGAAGCACGACATGGAGAGGGAGATAAAGACTCTTCAGCGCCGACTCAGGGTAAACGGAAAGCTTCATCCTGAAAGCAGTGAACTAGAGTCTAGAGAGCTGGCTGACATGACGCAGAGGAGGAAGGAGGACATGCTGCGTTCAGGAGTCCAGGTGGAACGGTAGCCGGGCTAGAAGGCAGAGAACAGGGTTCAAGCTGCTCCGCCGTGGTGTGGATGGGGGAAAAGAGACGGTGCAGGCGTTACCTTGGAGGGGGAGCCTGTCAGGAATGTGTTGGGCGTTTAACAAGTGTCTGATAGGGTGATGAGTCTGAAGTCAGAAGTTGATGGGTCAGAATCAGAGGCGAGGGAGCGGTGATTGGTGCAGGGAACGGAGGTGATGAGGAAGCGACAGGCAGGTTTGGGATGAAGAATAAGGAGGACAGAAGGATAGATGGTGGTGGACTTTGCTAAGAGGATGGGAATGGATGTAGTGAATGCTTTCTTCCAGGAGAGGGAGGAGCGCACGGGTGGATCACATCCTGTGTAGACGATGTGACCTGAAGGAGCTCCTGAACTGCAAGGCAGTGGTTGGTGAGAGTGTTGGCAGACGGCACAGGATGACGGTGTGCAGAATAACTCTGATGGTGAGGAAGATGGAGAGGAGGAAGAGGTGGAGGCTGAAAAAGGATGAAGGTTGGGTGGCTTTCAGGGGGCAGTTGAGACTGGGCCTGGGTGTATTTGGTAATTCTCCTGGAAAATGAGGTGAAAAGGTGACCTGGTGGTGGAATGAGGAAGTACAAACATGGGTAAGGAGAAAGGGTTCTTTGGGAGCGACGAGGATGGATAGGATCAGGGATTTGTAAATCAGAGGGAGAGCTCATGGTAGATGTTTTTAGAAATCACGAGAATAAAGTCATAAGCAATTAACCAAGGCGGAGTCCCCCCCCCCCCCCGCTTCAAAATGAGGAGCGTTGAGCATCTTGTAAAGTTATACTTTGGTATCAGGTTCACATGTAAGGAAGTACTTAATCTTTTTAGCAAATCAGCATCAAACTATTCTCAGTGTCGGGACTTGGAGATGATTGTGCGAAGGACTGTGTGACTTTTCGCGTGAAGTTCTTTGTTTTAGTACACCTGTTATTATGACTTTGTTCCCGTGAGTTTCTAAAATGTTTGCATTTGGGCCGTTTTAGATTATATAAAATAAACTATTGGCCACGGAGGAGTACATTTCCACTGAAACATTTGAGACCATTTTCACATATTGGCGACAAAGTCTTAGATGTCATACATTTTTGAGGACAAATGATTTTCCATGATTAAAGGCGTCCATTTGCTATATTATAACAAATATATCTCTGACATTGTAAAGTACTTTTGGATCCTCTGGCGACCCCCACAGGGGTTCCCGACCCCCTCTTTGTGATCCCCTGGTGTAGAGCATAGGGACACAGCTTTACATGCTGCATTTGTTCCTGGTCTAGATGATTTCTTGTGTTTTGATGGCAAAAGGAGGAACAGGGAAGCCCCTAATCCATGCAATAACCCATTGTAAAGTAACCGTTTAGGTTTTATCAGCGCATCACGTAAGGATAGAGACTGACTATACCGTTTAAAAGCTGCAGTCTTTTTTTTTTTTTTTTTTTTACCAGCTAAAGAGGAAAAGGGTCAAACATCAGTTCATCAAATCAGCTTTGTGTCCATGGACTGTGTGCAGGTTCGTTCGGTTTCATTGAACATCGGTTCGCAGGACCCAGGACTTCAGAACTTCACAGCTTCTTCATCCAGCGTTGGCGCAGAAAGTCTGCGGCCCGCTAATGCAATTCGTCTTGGCTGGGCTAACGGTGCCGATGTTTGTTTGGTGCAGGAGGAGTCGATGGAGTGGCGTCAGTTCCAGGCGGATCTGCAGACGGCCGTGGTCATCGCTAACGACATCAAGTCGGAGGCGCAGGAAGAGATCGGAGACCTGCGGCGCCGGCTGCAGGAGGCCCAGGAGAAGAACGAGAAGCTGAGCAAGGAGCTGGACGAGGTCAAGAGCCGCAAGTAAGGGCCGCCTGTCGGCTTGACGGCTCTGTGTTTCTGAATACCAGCAGGCCACGTTGACCCATGTGAGCTGTGTAGACGTGTGTGTGTGTGTGCACGCTGAGCAGAGCCCTGTCGGTTTTCTAGGCAGGAGGAGGAGCGAGGCAGAGTGTACAACTACATGAACGCGGTGGAGAGGGACCTGGCAGCGCTTAGACAGGGGATGGGTCTCAGTCGGAGATCCTCCACCTCCTCAGAGCCTTCGCCCACCGTTAAAACGCTCATCAAGAGCTTTGACAGCGCCTCACAAGGTACCGCGTCATCCCAACATGCTCCGCTCATGTTGGTGGACGCCGTCCTTCTGTTCTACGTTAGCATGAGCTGTTTCATCCGCTTTCCATGTGGCAGAATAACTATTTTTGTCGTCCTCTCTCTGTTTAATGTAGGTCCACCTTCTAACGGGGCCGCCGTGGCTCCCACAGCCTCAGCTCCCACCGCCTCGGCGCCCCCGTTACCCCGGACCCCGCTCAGCCCCAGCCCCATGAAGACTCCCCCTGCAGCCGCTGTCTCACCAATGCAGGTGCTGAGGATTACTATGGTGTTAACATTTTCACCATTACAGCAGCAGTCTTATTAATACACACATTTTTCCTTGCCCCCAAATATTATATCGTTATTAGTCATTTAAAGTCAAAGCAAAACGTGTAAACTGGCTGGGAGCTTTCAGCTTTCCTCAGTGTTTCAGATACGTCCCATTAGTTCTCTGCAAACAATCTGGAAATCATTTTTGGTGTCTTATTGTTAAAAAAAACCAAACAAAACCAAAATGTGATTCTGGTTTTTGACCTTTTTAGATTGTTTTTATGAACTGTTGTGTCATCCTTCCGGGTTGAATGGTTTGGTCCATTATCCACTCTCTTTAAATACATCTGGCATAACTTTACACACAATTTTAAATGCTGTCCCCTCTAAAAGTATTGGAGCTGCAGGGCAGATCTTGTTTTTGTTGTTCATTGGAGACATTTGGGTTTAAGATCAAAAGATGAGCACCAGACAAGGGAACTCGCCTTGCTGTTCCAATGCTTTTAGAGGAGACCGTATATACATACATCCCCAGTAATAATTAGATAAATGGCCCTCAGCATGAAGCACTTCAGCCACACCTTTTTTGTTTCCTTCAGCTACTGGCTGTCATTATTTTGCATGGATATTTGACCACTCTTACTGGCTGAATGGATGGGTCAACTTCTATTAACTTGCTTGCTTTCTTCAAACAGACCCGGGTTCTAAACGCATTTTCAGCAGGCTTTAGCTCGGAGCTGCAGCTCCACCGTATGCATTGATTTGCAGACGTTGGCTATGTTAATGTGTGCAGCGTCGTAATTGCGAAGGAATGCTTGGCTGCAATATTTGCCGGTGTTATTTAACTCATGCATACAAATTCTGCATGCCATTAATATTTTTGGCCTGTTGAACAGAGTTTCACCGGCCTTAATTCCCACATTTGGTGCAGCTTTTTAGTGGCTGAGACGCGGAAGCTTGCACAGCATGGTGGGAATCAGAGAAATGTGGGATAATCACAATTTACAGGCCGAATGTTGTCAGTTCTCCTGCTGGTTTTGATGTTTTTTTTGCTTATTGTCCTGTTGGGGAAACTTGCATACGTCCAGCTGTCAATTTGGGGTGAAGGTAAATACATTTAGAGACTGTCTTCCTCTGTCATTGTTCTTTCTACCTTGGGCAATGCTCCGGTGTGGCTGGCAGCAAAACAGCCCCACACCATCATGCTGCCACCACCCTGCTTCACAGTTGGTGCGGTGTTGTTACGTTTGAAAGCCTGTTGAGTTCCCTAAACATACTTTTTGGCTACGTTCACACTGCAGGCCTTAAAGCTCAATTCCGATTTTTTATTTTTTTTTTATTTTTTTGTGAAATCGGATTATCATTTTTTTTCGTTCATATTTCCAAATATATGCAACATGTATGTGAGATACGTATCGGAATTAGGACCACATATCCAGGTCGTCTGGGTCGCATTTGAAAAAATCTGATCTATGTTGTTCAGACTGTCATGAAAAGATCAGATCCAGGTCGCATATGGGCAAAAAAATCAGAATTGGGTCACTTTTCAGGATGCAGTGTGAACGTAGCCTATGTCACTCTGCCTAAATAAACCGTGTCTAGTTTGATCGTAAAGCTTTTTCTGCAGGAGGCGTTTTGGCCTCTGAAAATGGCAAATTTCCGCCATGCTTCAAAGGGGTTTTGGATCAGCGCCCTCTCAGTCCGTTTTGATGTCGGGTTAGCTTCGCTGTTCCAGAGACGCTGATGTTCCAGTTGATGATTAGTTGGGGCCTTGGTGGGTCTCGTGTTGTTCTGGAACATAAACCAGTTTCCTTTCTTTTGGATCCATGGATGTGGGTCAGGTGGTTGAAACTTGAACACTTTGGGTTTTCCAACGGTCAAACTGGATGGAGTCAGGCTGGACCGGATGAAACAGGAATTACCTAAATCCTGTTGAAAATGTAGT
The DNA here is from genome assembly GCF_011125445.2 of Fundulus heteroclitus. NCBI lineage: Eukaryota > Metazoa > Chordata > Actinopteri > Cyprinodontiformes > Fundulidae > Fundulus > Fundulus heteroclitus. The sequence goes on along the minus strand of NC_046372.1, from coordinate 42,742,239 downwards.
TTTTAAAGGAGGGTTCTGTGGAAACCAGTCTAAATCGACCGATTCTGCCAACAACACCACTGATCATTCCAGCCAGAGTTATTCCCGGACCTTGTTGATGACTATAAAAAATAAGTATGTGATCAAGGTGTAGTTTTCTAATGGACATTAATCCAAATAGTTAAATATATTTTTCACTTATTGTCTATTAGAGCAATTTACCATTTAAAACGAAACTTTAAAAGTAAATATTTGACAATGCATCTTGTCCTGTGTCGAATAGCAAGTTTAATTTCTTTCCTGCTTTATTAGCAGTTAATTGTTGCTTGGTTGTTCAGTCTGTTAAATGTGTCTCCTTCTTTTCTTTTTAACCTGGTAAACATATTAAAGTGCAGTTTTTTTTTTTTGCTGTTCCAGAGACACTCCATAGCTGGACCTATATCAGCGACCAAACCCCTGTCATCTCTGAGTGATAAGAGACCCAGCTACACAGACATGACTATGCCAGGTAAATCCGCATGCCAAGCACAACGCTGCCTTCCTGCTGATTACGTAAAGATCACTGCGAAGCATAGTGGCGGCAGCATCATGCTGTGGGGATGCTTTTCCACAGCAGGGACAGGGAAGCTGGTCATAATTGCGAGTAATGTTTTGGAAGAGCAGAAGGGCGCAGCGCCAAACCTGCAACCGGAGCAAGAATCAGTCAAAGTCCAGAGCTAAATCTAATTTAAAGTGTGCGCCGAGACCTGAGCATTGCTGTCCCCCCCCCCCCCCCCCCACGACCCCCCCCCCCCACGACCCCCCCCCCCCCACTTAAATGAAATAGACTGAGCTATGAACAAGAACGAGCAAGCATTTCAGTCTGTAAATGTAAAAAGCAGTGTGTGAATACTTTTGCAAGGCACTGCAGACATAAATGTGAAGGCGCCCTAAACGCTGTGCTGTCATGTAGTGTCGCGTTTGCATACCACTGTCGCTTCATGCTTGCTCAGTATGAGGGATTGCTGCAAAGCCATGGACAATGCAGACGACTGTCTCTTTAGCTCTACGCTTCTTCAGGAGGAGTGAATATTTCGACAGTGGGAAGAAAAACTCCCCTTTAACAGGGAGGAAAACCTCCCGCAGAATTAGGCTCAGTATGAACGGTCATTTCAATGTAATGCAATGCAAAACTGGAGAACAGTAGAAATCAGTAAAGTGAGAAAATTAGACCCTGATGTCCTCCAGTAGCCTAAGCCTATAGCAGCATAACTATAGAGATAGCTCAGGGTAACATGAGCCACTCTAACTATAAGCTTTGTCAAACAGAAAAGTTTTAAGATTAGTCTTAAAAATAGACGGGGTGTCTGCCTCACGGACCAAAACTGGGAATTGGTTCCACAGGAGAGGAGCCTGATAGCTAAAGGATCTGCCTCCCATTCTACTTTTAGAGACTCTAGGAACCACCAGCAGACCTGCAGTCTGAGAGTGAAGTGCTCTGTTAGGAACATACGGGGTAATCAGAGCTCTGATATATGATGGAGCTTGATTATGAAGGGCTTTATACGTTAGAATGAGAATTTTAAATTCTATTCTTGATTTAACAGAAAGCCAATGAAGGGAAGCTAAAATTGGAGAAATATGATCCCTCTTGTTGATTTTCATCAGAACTCTTGCTGATTGAATTTGACTTTGTAAAGTGCCTTGAGATGACATGTTTCATGAATTGGCGCTATATAAATAAAATTGAATACGACCGTATGCCGTCATGGAAATACATAGGAATGGATTTTTCCGTGTGCCGTGACATCAGCGGGGCTTTTCTCTTGAGATGAGCCGTGTGGACTTAGCGGGGTTCTCTGCGCCGCGGATGATCGTGTGTGGGGGGGTGTGCGCTGCCGAAGCGAGGCTCAGCCCCCTCTATTCGGTCTCTGCTGCAGCGGGCTCAAGTGTTTTTTTTTTTTTTTTCTGTGAACGTGCAGCCTTGGCCATAGTTTGTAATGTTTGTTTACTTCTTCCTTGATTTATTGTTGTCTCGGTGAGCGGGTGGGCCTTGTGCGTCGGTGTTCCCTGAACTCGCAACCCCCGCTGCATCCACTTTGAGCGGAAGTTCGTCATTAGATCATTCGGTGTTGTGAGCGTTGTCATGTGCCCACAGCTGACCACCTCCTCAGGGGAGCCCCAACCAGCCGACCCCCGCCTGTCCTGCAGAGGGTCTCCAACATCGACTCCACCAAGGCTATTTCAGGTTAGAGACGCTGCTGAAGCTACAGACGCTCTCTTCTTCTACAGCAGGTCAGCTGGGATCCAAACCCAGCCTGTAATCTGTCCCCCTGTAGTGTCGCGCAGGAGCAGCGAGGAGATCAAGAGGGACATATCCGCTTCAGATGGGGCCTCCTCCTCCTCCCTTATGGCCATGAGCGCTGCTTCCTCCTCGCTCTCGCTGTCCTCCTCCTCCCCTACAGCCTCCATCACGCCGACAACCCGCAGCCGCCTGAGGTAGGGCAGCTCGCAGCTTCATGTTTCGTACGTGTGGTCTGCTGGGAAGTCACGGTGTCTCTGCCGTCGTGTTTGATGTTTAATCTCTGCTCAACATCTGCATGAAACCACCTGCTGCTGCTGCAGAAGTGGTGCGTCCAGATCACAAAGAGCTGCTGCAGCCTTCCACATAAGATGTTGACCTTTTTCTTGGCTCAGTAAGTCTGTCTTATCTGTCTCTTCTGCGTTTCTCTAACAGAGAGGAGAGAAAGGACCCTCTGTCAGCGCTGGCCAGGGAGTACGGAGGCTCCAAGAGAAACGCTTTGCTCAAGTGGTGCCAAAAAAAGACTGAAGGTTATCAGGTATGAGCCCCGGCTTCTGAACTAAATCGCCACCCGGCCAATCTGTTCAAACGCTTTAGATAAACTCATGAACAGCACAGCTGTGCACAAACTCAGTAGGTTGTTACACATGCCTTTTGATTTCTTTCAAAGAATGCCATCAAGACGCACAGAAATAGGATAAATATCACTACTCTGTGCCCTGGGAAGTCTTTCATAGCCCTTTTTTATTCACAAATCATGTAACACACCACTGCATATCTCCTTGAACACACCAGCCTCACAGAGTAACATGGTGGCGGCAGCATCATGCTGTGGGGATGCTTTAGACCACATGTGGTGAGGATGGGGAGACAGGTGTCCACTGAGCGCATCGTCCGCGCAGCATCCTCCACAGATCGGCTGCCTCGGTCCCAAACTCTTCACCCTGTAGACACACGGCTGCGTCTCAACCCAGGACAGTCCCATCATCTTTAAATATGCAGATGGGACCACCGTCCTGGGGGGAGAAGAGTCGGGGTACAGGACTGTGGGAAACAACATCTTTGTCTATGGAGAGGAGAATGACCTCATCCTCGACACAGACGAGACAGGAATTAACTCTGGACCTCAGGAAGAATCCTCCCCCTCTACAGCCTCTTTTCATCACAGAGGGCTGACAGCTACAGATTCCTGGGGCTGCAGGTTACATCTGACCCGAGCTGGACTCTGAACAGCACAGCCGCAGTGAATAAAAGCCCAGCAAAGCTCTGCTTCATCAGGCTGCTCAGGAAAGCTGGGCCGAACTATCGGCCTCTCACCCAGGCCTACAGAGGACTGATGCAGAGCATCCTCACTGTCTGGTACGGGTAGTGTTGCACCGATACCAGTATGGGACGGGGCCCCGATCCAGCATTAAAATGGTGGTATCGGTATCGGCGAGCACCAACAAATAGGCACCGATACCATTTTGATGTTTGTATGTCACTTGAACGCAGCCTTCTCTCTCCCGACTAGTATTATACATGTTTTATAAGTTCATGAAAGTTTCACAATTTTGGCATTTGAGAGCCAAAACTCAGGGTTTAAAAGAGATTATTCAATTATTAATGTAGTTTTACTGTCTTACTGATAGACTACTATTATACATGTTATAATTTCATGAATGTTGGACTATTTCGTCCTTTGAGAGCCAAAAGTTTATTCAACTATTGTCACCCATTCCAGGTAGGTAATAAAAAGTTCTACTACCCTAGGTAGTATGCAGTTCTTCATATATACACACACACATCAATTTCAAAGTAATGGTATCGATATCGGCCAATACTGCACAGCCAGGTATCGGGTATCGGTATCGGGGCCAACAAATGGCATCGGCGCAACACTAGGTACGGGAACAGCACCCAGGCAGAGAGTCCTAACGACCGCAGAGAGGATCGTAGGGACAAAACTCCCCGCCTTGGGCTCCATGTACGTGCAGCGCTGTGGGAGAAGAGCAGGAGGAATCATCAGACTCTCTCCTCCCAGCTCGCTCAGACACAAACGCACCCTGTTACAGCACAGCCTGAGGCACAGCAGAGCGGACAGTATCACCACATACAGCTCGTTCTTTCAGCAGCGTCTTCTCCGCCACAATCAGACCGGTGGCTAAACATTAACCGCTGAATATCAATACTGCCTCGCTGGATGTGTGACCCCCGCAATCTGGTCTATTTATTAATATTTATCCATTACTCTGCACACCACCTTCAGTACAGCACATCCCCTTTTTGTATAATACCTTACCTGCTAATGCTAATGCTGCTGTTATATTTTTGTTTTTTTAAGTTTCTTTATGTCTTTCTGCTGACCACGAGAGCCCTGCACAAGAATCCCAATGCGTCTGGACTGTGGTCCATCACAAACGGCCGATAACAATCTTGAAATCTCAATCATATCACGTTATCTGCAGCGTGCCCCTCCCATGCAGAGCTAAGCCCCGCCCCTTCAAGGCTTACGTTAGATAGCATTGTTTTCTAGAAGCGGACAGACTGATCGGTGTCAGTGGAGAATCCACAGCCGCTTCGCATCAGCGGTGACATCAAACAGGTGCTGCGGCTCAGGAAGTGTCTGGGAAGTTGTCCCTTTCTGCCATTTAGAAGGGATGTTGGTCATGGTTGCCATGGCGTCCTGGGTCCTCACCAGGAAGTGTGCAACATTAAACACCTCCTGCTAGTGGCAGACTGACTAAACGCTTGAGTTCCCGTGGTCACTACATACTGAGAGGGCGTTGGCTGAGGAGATTAGAGCTCGTGCTTCCACGGGACGTCCGTGATTGTTTGCCGGAGGCTTTTCTTCTCTCATTAGAAAGGTCAGGATGAGTTATGCCGTTCCGCTCCCTGGATCGGGTTGCTGCTCTCTGTGAATGAATCCATCTGCACAAGTTACTATGAGAACGGTGTGTGCGCTGTCCCGAATGTTCTTGTTGTAAACGTTTTCCACCACTCCATGATATCTAAGCCTAACCGTCGGCTCGCCGCTCCTTTCAGAACATCGATATCACCAACTTCAGCAGCAGCTGGAACGACGGCCTGGCCTTCTGCGCTTTGCTGCACACCTACCTGCCGGCACACATCCCTTACCAGGAGCTCACGGGCCAGGACAAGGCAAGCAGACTTCCACCTGTTTATACGTGTTTGCATTCACCTGCGGGAGCTAAAATTTTAACTTTTTTTTTTTCATCCTCAGAGGAGAAACTTCACTTTAGCTTTCCAGGCTGCAGAGAGCGTGGGCATCAAATGCACACTGGTAAGCTCAGTAGACAGGCTCTTATCTGAGATCCAGCCGTAGCTTTTGTTCATGGTACGCTGGAGGTCAAAGTCCATTCAGGATGCTCCTAGACTGAGAACAGTTATGTTATTTATTGTTATTTTTTTCATGTTAGAAGTAGGATCTAACGCTTCTTAGAATCTAACGCTGAGATTTATTCTAAAATAAGAAAGGAAGTAGACATGTTGTATCGACAGAATCAACAAGAAGACAAAAGCTGTCTTGCTGGGGTGGCTGACAACACATTCAACAAGCTTGCACCCCTCCCAAACTATTTGTTTGGCAACATTTTGGGTTCTCTGTAAAAAAAAGAAGGTTTGACGGACAAAGATGCAGAAGGATTTCTAAGCACTGTGACCCTGCTAAGCAGGTAGAAAGGTTAATGTTGGTGGATGGATGGCAGCTGTATTGTAATTGTGAAAGCACGGAACCAGCATTTTTAAAGCTTTGTCTGACAGGACCAGCTTAGCATCAGACGAGCCAAACACCTCGATATATGGTCCGCTTAAACCTGATCACAGACATCGCACAGTTTGTGAAATGGTGTGCACACTGTTTGCTTTCTTGCCATAAATGCTGGCATATTGGAAAACCACTTATGGGGCCTTTTTAAAGGGGAAGAAATGAAGGGATGGTTGTAAAACACACGGTCCTGTAACAAATCTGAAGCTGGTGGTTTCAGTTTCGAGCATCCAGCATGCTGAGCTGAGGGAAACCTCGTCGCTGCATAGTGTAATTAGGTCGTGTTATTATTGGCTCACTGCTGCTGTGTTAGGTTGCCATCGCGTTGATTCTGTTGCAGGGTCTTTATGGGCTGTATGTCTGTTGCTACTTATGCGGAGGAATGTCTGGACATTGGTTGATCCCATTCTGTATGCAGTGTCAAATGCATAGTAAGGTGAAGCTGCATCGCGAGAGGCAGACAGAAAAACGTTGGATGGGGCCTTATTTTTTCCTTCAAAATATCCCTAAAATCTCCTTCTTCTCGTGAATTTAGTCTTGGGTCTGATCTTGACCCGTGAGCTAGAGGCTGGATGTCAGTACCGTGCTTTTCCCTTAACAGCAATTTTTGAAAGGATGAACGCCGTTTTGTAATTCTATGCTGTCAGTTTACCGTTTCGGCTTTTTAACGATGAACCTCATTTCTCTCCTAAATCGAAGAGGCAACGCCTCCGTTAAAACGCCCTGTCTCATACTGCAGTGGACCATCTAATCAAAAATGAGATTTAAACGATTCCCTAAATATGGACTGTGTTGTAGGTTGATGGAAATGGTGGCCGTGTTACATCGTGCTGCCTTTTATGAAGGGCAGGAAAACTGAGAAGGGGGGGAGAAGTAATCCTATGTGTATGGCTTCATTCACTTTTATATCCTTAAATAATAAGCTACAGCAAGATGGCTTTTGGTTTAGCAAATATTTCTCACACGAGGCGAAAGAAAGCCTCACCTAGCGATGAAGGAATCCACGTTTAAACGCAGCTGCTGCACAGGAACTGCTGCTCTGACTTTGTTGCCTGGTAACCTTACCCTCAGGAAGGACATGGTTTAACCACAAAGAGCAAAAAGAGTAATCTTTGATTTGGTGTTTTTTTTTTTTTTTTTTTTTTTTTGTCTCCTTTTAATGGGTGCGCTCTCTGTGTTGCTGCCGCCGTTTTGAACGGACTCCTCCTCTGTTGCAGGACATCAACGAGATGGTCCACACGGAGCGGCCTGACTGGCAGAGCGTCATGACCTACGTCACCGCCATCTACAAATACTTTGAGACCTGACCCGGCCTTCCCCCCCCTCCGACTTCACCGCCTCGCCCGCCACGTCCCCGCAGCGCAACCAGCAGCCGCTCCATCGTCCACCGCTACGCCTCGCCTCCTTTGCACCAGTAAAGCCATGAAAAGTAACGGATTTAAAGCGAGCTCAACCAAGTATGAGCCGATCCTCAGGAGAATCCGCTGGATCTGGAGTGGCCCTCAGTCTGCAGGAGCTGCGAAAGAAAGAGACAAAGTCTCTGTGCCTTCTGTTTGGCTTTTGTCTTACAGTTTCTTCTCTTTTTTTTTTTTTTTATTCAGCCCAGTTTCCAGGGTGTTGGCGAGGACAATGTTCCAGCTTAAATTCAACAACTGGCAATGTTGTCTAAACCGTATTTTTGTTTACCACAGAATATCTGTTAGACCCGCTTTGCTTAATATTTCGGATTTTCCCACAGCAGCGAGCATCAGGCGAGCTGTCCCCTAATTTAAACATCCCTTTCGGAAACGCTGGCGAGTGATGCCGGCGTTTTGCACCAAGTCTTCCAGACGTTACGGTGCGATCCAGATGCCTCCTTTAATCGGACGAAGTGCCTGTGCGCCTTTATTGCAGGAAACCAGAAAATGAGCTCTGTGGACAGTTTGTGAAGCTGAGGATTCAACAAGTTGCCAAAAAAAAAAAAAGTATCCTAGACTGTTAGTTGCCTATTATTATAACCAGGATGAACTGATGCTTGCCAAGCACAAAGCTTGTTGGGTTCTCCAACCCTTATCTCTCAGTTTAAGCCACACTAACACACTATTTTAACGGCTTTGTCCACTTATAGACCTGTGAGCGTCGACTAATCCTCAGTTAATGTGTACAAAGACTCTAACGCTTTACTTAACAGCTGTATAATGTGTTTGCATTGCAGTTCCACTGTATTCATTCGGCACATGGAGCACACAGCGTCTGTCCTCAGCAGACCTCTACCCCAAATGTGGGGCTTTAGTGAGAGGAATCCAGCCGAGAAAAAGTCTTTGACTCACGAGTTTGACCTTTTTGGATCGATGCGTTTTTGTTCTGTCTGCATACCAGACGATTAAGAAAGAGGTTTTGTTTGGAGCGAAACCCTGAGTTTGAAAACTCCCGCCTGGTTTTTAGGGGCAGCCGTTTCTCCAGGTGTGAAGCCCCGACCTCCATACAGGTCCTGCCCCGTTCTTCTGCCCGTACTCTGACAGAGTCCTTGCTGTCTTGCAGCTTTAAAGCTTGGGCATATCAGTGGGCTGTAACCGATCTGATCTGATCTCAGCGCCTCCCAAAAGGTCAAACCCTTCCTTTAGCACGGCAGACTTCAGCATCACTCGACAGAGAGTCATCCGTTCTACGGCTGAGCGACATCTGGAACCGGCCCGCAGCGGCGTGGCTGGGCTACCGACCGCTGTGTGCTGCCTGTGCCTCACATACCAAGTAATTATTTGTATTTATTTTTGTAGTTTCCATGAAGTCATGACTTGTGTCTTACCTGTCTATGAAGTTGTTGCACACACACAGCAAGTAGCTGCACTGAGATAAGCTTTTTTTTTTTTTTTTTTTCATTCGTTTTGTATGCCACACCAATGTTCTTGCCTTAAAAGTTGAGCCGAGGCCTCCGCTGCTGAGAGCGCGTCAGACTCGGCGTTCCCCTCCAGGGGCGGCGACCTGAAACCTTCTCCGACTTGTTCGTCCCTGCGAAGGAACACCGGTTATTGTCTTGAACCGTTTTTTTTTTTTTTGTTTTTTTTTTTGGAAGCAGGGCTCGAACTAAGGCGTCCGTCTGTCAAAAAAAGGTGACCACGCACTGTTTGGTCCCGGATCCGCCGGCGGTGCGGACAGCAGCGAGGGGAAAGCCCTATTTTTGCCTCGGATGTGGAGGCTGCAGCGTCTCTGCAGAGTTTACATCTGCTTTAGACATTCAGTGATTTAAAGATAGCACAAAGAGCCTTCAAACAATGGCCGGTCCTGCTCCGCGTACACGATTGAGCAGGGTTGTTTACTGGCGTTCGAAAGAATTGGCTTCTTTTCACGAGAGGGGGGGATGTGTGACAACGTGGCGTTGATTATCCGTCTAAGGTTTATAGCGTCGTGTTTTAATTCCACCGCCGGCCTCCCCGTGGTTTACTGCTCCTGACAGGAATGTGTGAGATTTGAAGCCTCCTTGAAGCAGAATGCGTTTTGATCACGCTTTAGTGATCCTGGGACTCCTTTTTTTTTTTTCTTTTTTTTTTTTAACGAGGTCCAGCAAGCATGTGCCGACGTGGAGTGATTGATGAGCTCTGAGGCCCCGGCCTGCTGAGGAGGAAGCCAGGGAGCACGTTCCCCCTCCCCGCCCCGCCATGCGGCCGGGACGGGCGTGTCCCAGAGGGTAGGGACCTTAAAGGATGCCCTGGCAGTGCATCCATCTGAACAGGGAGGGGAATCCTGAAAGGCTTCATCACACTACATCTGCTTTTGTTTACTTGAAGACACTCTGAGATTTCCACTGAGCTCGCTTTGGTTTGGCTCCTTTTTGTTTTCCACGTTGCCTTTTTTTTTGCAGTCTGATAAAGATATTTTTTTTTATTTTATTTTTTTTACAGCTCACATACATGCATTACTGAACGAGTCCTTTTGTGAAAGTAAGAGTTGAAAGAATGGGGCTTCTGTGTGTCTGAGTGTGTAAGAGCCACTAAGCTGCAGTATTAAGGGCACACTATCGCGGCTCTCAGTCGCAAGAACACCTTCTGTCGTTTAATGTTGCTTTTTCTCCTGTAGTTATAAAAGAACATTGAACCAAGTTTGTTTTTTTGGTGTCTTTGTGTTCGGTTTTAGCTGTTCTCAACTAGGGATATGGGCCAGTATCAGATTCTCACAGTACAGTGGCGTTAAGTTACAATGTAATACTTTCACAGAATTGACCAGATCGTGTATTTAAAAAAATAATAATTATCTAAAACGGGTAAAAAGGCTGCTAAAAACATTCACCAAATTACAATAACCTTATCTATAGTTTTCATGTCGGCTGCAGAAAGGAGTAGGAGATCAATAAAGCCTATCTTATCTTAGGATCCCTCTTTTAGCTAGCAGGTAGCCAGTGTGCAGCAACACGTGGGGGCAGGGCTCAGGCTCTATGCTCCATTCAGCCTGGGCAGCCAGCGGTTTCAGAGCCATGGCTGACAGCTTGCTGAAAGTGCTTTAAACTGGGCAGCAGGGGCAGGACAACGCGGCCCATGTACGGAGACCTGAGCCCCGGAGGTTGTCACGAGTTGAGTCCTGACCCGGAGACCTGTCCTCCTTGTCCTCTCTTCACCCGTTTCCTGTCCGCCAAGATGGAGTCCACCAGAGCCACACTGATAATAATAATAATAATAATAATAATAATAATAAAGTACTTTAGACTGTAGATGCTGTATGAGCAAAGTTCTTCTGTGGTTATACTTTTTTCTTTTTTTTTTTTACTTTTTAAAACATGGCTATGCTGTGGAGCAGGTTACCAGACAGTGCTTAACCTCAAAGACCATTGTGGTTGGATCCACCTATAAGTTCATATTTAATCTAATTAACATAGCCAATGATTGGACTTTAACCAGTAACATGTGCATCTCAGTAAATAAAAATATCTACTAAGCAGGTAGGAGGCTGCAGTCCCACACCCTGGTCCCGGCTGTGTGTGGGGTGGCTCTCTAAGATGCAGCCCACTGCTGGGCCAGTCGCCTCCAAACTCCTGGACGGGCTCTTCTTCAATCCTCAAGTTTGATTTCATGACCAGCTTTTTCAATCAGACTTTTTCCTTCCACTCAGTTTTCCATCAATCAGCGTGGACGCAGGACTGTGAACGGATATGTTCTTTGGCCGGTTTGTGGCTTCCTCTCTTTGTGAAGGGCGTGGATGACTGTCTGCTGGACAGCAATGACCGTGGAAGCCGTGAAAAGAAAAAGTCCCTTTCTATTTGTTTGCTTTTTGAAACTTTGAAGAAAGCAGAAGTGAGTTCTGGGTTTCCCTGAGCTGTGAGCCATGATCATCCATATAAACACTTGAGACAGATCCCTTTGGTCCCTGACTGTAAGACTTTTACTTTCTGGGACTGGACCAGTGAGACAGACGAACTTCTCCGTGATCTTCTGCTTTTACTGATGCTGCTGAATGTGAAGAGAAGCGGCATGGCGGGGGACGGTCCACCGTCATCTCAACAATGCTTCTACTACGTGATCCGCCCCTGGGGAGGAAGCGGCCGCGATCCTCCAGAAAATGTTTAGTGAGGGAGGGGAGTGTGAGAGACAAAGGCAGAGGAAAAGCAGCTATTCTCATCTTTTCTAAGTCATTCGCTGAGGCAGGAGCGCAACTTCTCCGCAAGAAGCCGGAAACCCAGATCAGACCTGTTTTTTTTTTTTCTTCTCTTCTTGCTTTTTACATTTTATTTCCTGGACTCAGCTGCCTGTCAGTCTGAGCTGCAGCTCGCCTCTGTAACCTGCGGGTTTTTGTGTGTGTGGTTTTTCCTCTGAAGCGCGTCTCCTGATGACTCTCTGGGCGGTAAGTCAGTCTACAGGCGCGTCTTCCCAGCATCCTGCTCCTGATAACCAGCGGATACTTTTCTGCGCAATCATTACGCGGCAGCAGCGTAGTTTGAACGCAGATCAGCGTGAAGAGAGCCTCTGAAAGTTGGTGTCAGTGGTGGTGGTGGTGTTCCTCACCTGTGAGGAGAGAAGCAGGCAGGAATGTTGGTTTGAGGCGCTTCTTGTAGAGACCCGGTCCGGGTAGATGCGCAGTGATGATGGGCATGTGTTGCTGAGGGCCAGGGCCACAGCTGCTCCTGCCTCCGGGCTCTGCGTGTGTGTTCATGTCACTGGACCCCTTTAGGCATGTTGCTGATCTCATTTGGACCCACAGCACAGCACCCACACCTTTAGGTTATTAAATTATATAGTAGTTTGATATTTGCTGTCCTTTTAATAGAGCCTGATGTTTTAGTCATTGTTTTTTGTTATCAGATCTATGTTATCCTTCCTAGATTAAGTTTTCCCACTTTCATAATTTGACTACAATTCACTCTACTCTTATTTACATTTATTGCACTACACTTTGTCACAGCTGACTCTTTAGATGAAAGTATTTTGTCCATGTCATTGCAAAGTTTATCCTGTGACAAAGTTCACGGCTGGATTTAGGGTGAAATGGGCCCCTGGGCTGTGGCCAGCTTTGGTGCCCTTCCCACATAAGTTTGTTCCACTTCTACATCCTGCCTTCAGTGACAAAACCATACAAGATATTGGGGTTATGTGAAAGAAGAAATTAAGCAGGGGTTAATATATATATATATATATATATATATATATATATATATATATATATATATATATATATATATATATATATATATATATATAACGTAAAGCTTGATGGGTGCACGGTTCATCCAACAAGTGACAAGCAGCAGTTTTTGTTTATCTTTCTTCATTTGTGAATAGATGGCGTTCAGTCAAAATGCATAACCCTAACCCACGTTTAAAAGAAGAAAAAAAAGATAAAACGAGGCCGCTGCTCATCAATTTCTGGTCCATTTGTAGCCCATGGAATTCTTCTTCTTATTATTATTATTAAAAAAACATGTTTGTGGCCCCTGACTAAATTCAACACAAATTTGCCATGCCAGCACAAAAGGTTGATTCAAGCGAAAGCCATAATATCTTTGTTTTTAAAGATTTATGAAAAGATTTATGAAAATCTTAAAAAGACTTTAAGATCTATGAAAATCTTTTTGAGATTTTCATAGATCTTAAAAAAGATAAAAATCTTAGGTTAGGTTAGGCAAGACACCAAGGATGTTTTTTGCTTTAATTTTATTTTCATTGTAAGTAAGACCACAAACATGCCGTGACTGCACTGTTCATTAAACTTGGCTGAATACAGCGAGTTAAAGTGTGTTAAAGAAAGAGAGACTCATATGATGCTCTAGCACAGACAAGCAACCATGCTTTTCTTTTAATAAGACAGACAGGCTTATTATGTTTTTGTTGAACCCTTTCCAACAGACTATTTTATTCATAGAGTAAAATATCACATGTTTAGTGTATAATTGAAATAATATGCCTGTGCAAATTCTCAGTTATGGGGTCATCACAACAGCAAGCAGGCTTAAATTGAAATGTTTTGAGAAAGAACTGAACAAAAGTCAGGTTGCCTACAATTGAAAAGATACCAGAAAAAAAAAAAAATGCTAAAATTATGTTTGTTTTCAACTTGACAAAAAATAATACATTTTTGTGGCCTTGACAAGTCCATCCACTGTGGGAAAAGGTTTGTACTCCACTGCATCAGAAAATGAACCGAATACAATCTGTGTTCTGTATTCAGTGTAGGATTATTCAGTCAAAGTTTGACTTGGCCAACATATTGTCATTATGAGCTACAGATGTATATATATAAATATATATATATATATATATATATATATATATATTTTATATATAAAAAAAGCAAAAAATGTACTCCAGGCTCTTTGAAAACCGTGAGATGCATGTTTATTGAATCTAAAGGCAGCTCTGAAACAGATGCTAACGTTAGCATGGTTAGCAGCTAACCAGTTGAGATGTTCTCCCTGTTCTCACAAATCCCTCGTTCCTTGTATGTTGCTGTGTAGCTTTTGCTTTTTACTGACTAGCACAGGAAATGCTGTCTCAGATCATTTAAAAGTGATGGAAGGCCTTTTCTGTGTAATCCAGTGTCGTTAGTCAGTCACTATTAGGCAACTGCATTCAAATGAACAGCAACTCAAGAACCTCTTCCTGTTCTACTCCATAATTAGACTCTCAGACATAGATGACAGGTGCTGAGCTCAAATCTCTCGCCTTCGTACACAGGGCAACAGGTTGAATTAAAAGAGCAACTAGACAAAATTTCACGAGACTTACTTTTCTTTGCTAAAAACACATTACAGCCCTTTAATACAGTGAAGTTGTGCCTAAAGAGGTTGTCACAACCCTTTTAGGATCACAGCAATTGCTCTTTGCCATTTTTATTTGTAATTAAAAAAAAAAGAAGAAGAAAAAATTCTAACAAGGGCATTATGCTAGAAATATGTTTCTCCCAAAAAAAAAAAAAAAAAAAAAAAACCAAAGCAAAATGTTGGCGTTAGTTTGACGTACTGGTCAATTTAGACCAAAATGGTACTAAAACTATGGTCATAAAGAAGGCAAGCGTTTAATATGAGGCAGCATTGCTCTCTTTCTTTGTAAGAAACTGCATGATATAACTGTGCAGAAAAACAAACAAAAAAAAACAAAACAAATCCTCTTTTTAGTTGGTTCTTTGGACCAATTTCATATAATTCACCAATCAGGCTTATGTTGGTTCATATAGATTTCCTGTTTTGTGGTTCCAATTCCAGTTTGACCGATTGTCGTTTTCATCTTAAAGATTGATGCTAGTCATTTAGCTTCAGGGCTCCTAATTTTTAACATTTCGCTAAAGATGACAGGCTAAAACAGGGAACAGGATCACTATCAAAGAAAATCAGATGCAAAGCGAAATCTTCAAAACTTAACATGCGATCAAGATAAAATGTTATATTATATCAGAGCATTTTTTTATGACCGTTTATTTTTATACATCATCAAAAATACACACCTAACAAGAAAATTCAACGTATTTGTAGAGGTTAAGCTTACAAATAAGCTTGATGGAAGTGATATGGAGGGGAAACACATACGAATACATACAAATTCATTTGCTTTTAGTTCAACAATTAAATGCAACCAACGTAGTGCATGAAAGAAAAAAGATGTTTCTTTGGTAGTCCTTCTGAATCCAACAGAAATGGAGGAGATTACAAGAATAACCCCATCAATGCAGAAAGGAACATTTAATTCACTTAAGAACAAGCATTTAGCTTTGATGCATTTATTAAACAGGGGGAAAAAAATCAGATTAGAAAAGCAGTATTGTAGCTGCTTATTGGACCAGAACAAAGGGAAATTGGCCAAATTCGCTCGCTGATTAAGGCTCATTATTGGCATTTAGCAATTTCAACATCATTTCACATATCTGGAGCCCTGGTGCAATGATCTTTGCTCGTCAGTTTAAACGTCTTTACTCTTTTACTCTCCAAGCCCGGGTCCAGACTGGGTGAAACTTTGCCTCCGCTTTACTCAAGCTTTGCTGCTGAGGTCGATCGGTGTATAGATTACGAAACTAGATCTGGACAGATAGCCATCAGCAGAGCTGCTGCTCTTAGGTCTTCATCGAGTCGTGCTCTCTTTCCGAGCTTTACGGCGTGGTGTCAGAAAACTGAAGGTTTAGCGTCAGTCTCTGCAGCGTGACCCATGTGGGGCACAAGGGCTTTGTGGGTTTCAGTTTTGGGCCTGTTTTACCATAGTATCTTTATCAAATACATCTGTAGCTGTCGGATAGTTGAGACATCAAGGCAGGGAATCTACAAAAAACAAAAGAATCAATGTTGGAGGTAACATGGTGAGCTTCCAGGTGGACGGACCCCCCCGTCTCCCTCAGGATCCCCCGGAGGATCTCAGCTGTGGTCTGTAATTCCATTTTAGGTCAGCTGGAGTCTGCAGGAAACATTGCTGTCCTGGGAGTATCATTGCCGTTTTAGATATTCATGATTCCCATTATTGTCCCCTGGGACTTTTGCTTCACACCGCTGCTGCATACTTTCATACGATTCATTGTGTTATTTCTTAATAACCTACCGGAGGCCCGGACCAACAAGAACCTTGTTTATTTTTTAAGCCCAAACGAGCGAAAACAAAAGCTGATAACGCCGACTTGAAATATAACGAGTCTGTAGAGAAAGAGGTCTTCTCCGACCCAGAGGGAAAAGTCTGACTGGGAGAGCAAAGACCTTTGTGTTCCAGCGCAGCTGTTATCTTTGAAAACTTAATGCGATGTCAAGAAGCTCTCTGTTCAAGGCCTTATAAAACACAGCAACTGTCTGTTAGTTTGTCCTGTTGAGGCTTGCAGGAATCAAATTACACCATCTATTAATTACCCTCAATCATTCAGATCATGCGTTCTGATATAGCCTCACTGTTCAAAGCAAACTGATTGAGAAGTCATCAGAAATAATCACATCAGTGCAGAATGCTGCTCCTATGGATGGGTACAAAGTGTCCCGCTACGCCCAGCTCAACGTTTTAAACGGATAAATAGTTCGTACTTGGTCCCTGCAGAGCGTCGTGTCATTCTGAGGTGGATGGGGAAGTAGTCGTCACCCCTGCGACTTCATGAATTTGGTTTTCTCACAAGTGTTACACGGTGGGGAAATAAACATTTGATACCCGCTGATTATTGTCTTAGGTTTGCTTACTTACAGAGTAATGAGCAGGCCCTAATCTTTGTAGTTGTTTTATTTCTCAGAAATTAAAAAAATAAAAATGAAATGACATTTAAAAAAGCAATGAAAACACAATTAAAAGGAAGAAAATATTTTTTTTTATGCCACAGAGTCAGTAGCTGATTCCCAGTCAAAACACGACTTAGCCATAAAACTTGTTGGGAAAAAGTTATTGTTGGCAAACTCAGCTGTGAGACGTTTTCTGGTTTTGTCCATTTCTCTTGGTCCGCAGAAACATTTAAATCCCTTCGGCTTCTTGGCTGCCTGTTTTGAAAATCTACGTTTCAGCGCCCGTCCCAGATTTTCTGGTTAGACCAAACCTAATGTTCTTCTTTTTTACCCTCACTTCTGTTGCTTCTGTGCATCTCTTTAGGTTCTTGTCATAAAGGAAGAATAATGTTTAGTGTTCTCACTTCTCTCGTCCAAGACGGTTATTGGCCCCTCTGTTCAATGAATAGGGTGTCGTACAGAATGACACTGTGTTATAGGGTTCTGTAGTTCTTGTTGGACAACAAGGAGATCCTCCCTTATCTAGGGCAACCAGAACCTTCATGATGGACTTGGGTGCCGTCACATACCTATTGGTTCCAACTTGGAGCCAGTATGACATCTAGGTGTCCCCCCAGTTACTTTTCTGGTTACCGTGTCTTTTGCAAACCCAGACTGTGACCTCAGCCAAACTCTTTTTGCTGGTGATGTATCTGTGAGGCATCCTCTTTGTCTGGAGACTTTCATTAGCTCTTTTGGCACTGCCAACCGCTTCTGTGACAGTTGCTCCACTCATGCTAGACCTTTTTCCCTTCGGTAAATGATAGTCCTGCTTTGCGATTACTCAGGACAGGTCAGAAAATCTAAATTGGAACCAGAAAGTTAATGAACGCTCTATCAGCCCGAAGGCATAAACAAAAAGGAGCTTTAGTTTGTTGTCAATCAACGCACTAAAGCTCCTTTTGATCGCCTCATGTGTAAAGATTTACTACATTTTAGCCTCTGAGAAAGTGAAGTCACGCTCATTTATCCGCCCAACTTCCCTACTTTAGCTTTGCCTAACTCTTTGCAGCAGGAAGCAGCTTTATCTCTGTCGCTGCCATCACTTCCCTGTTTATCAGCCAGTATTGGCAAACCATCTGAACAGATGAGAATCACCCTGCACCTGCAAGGCTGAAAAAAAAAATGCTTCAGATCTGCACCACTCTACGAACAGTACCTGCCAGCCTGTATTGCGTATTGCGTGAAGTTTAGCAGGAAGTTTAAGAGCGCTACACTCCTGCACATCTAAAAGGTATGCGCTGCAGCTTTAAGGATGAGTTTGGTGGGATTCTAGCCAACACTGCAGGCAACATGATCCAACTATGTGACAGCGTGTTTAGTGTTTCTACGTTCAGTCAAAGCAGGGAACCAGAGGAGTTGTCCGCTTTATGTTCACATTTCATTTCCAGTTAACACATAAAAAAGTAGTAAACATCACTTTTTTTTTTTAACCCAACAAAATATGTGTTAACCAAAATATGAAATGTTAACATAAAGTGGACAGCTGCTATGGTTCTTTTTTTTCCTTTTTTACATGTAACTAACAAATAATGGGTGTTAATGGGTGTTTTTCAAGTGAGTGAATGGGTTGTGAAACATCAATTAGGAACCATACGGTTCTCGATATTTTCTGAATATTAGCGATCCATGGTCAGTGAGCCAGAGATCAGCATCAGGCGATATTCCCTGGACTGGCCCAGATCCGTGAATGGCAGGTTAAACAAGAACAAATCTTATTTTTGCTATTAAAGGACTTCAAGCATTTTTGGTCTATAAGTGCTCAACCTGCAGCATGAATTTAGCGTTTAGCTTAATAAAGTCAGATTGTCAGGTTAAGGAGCCACGCTTTGACGTATACATTGGAATAATCATGGACTCCTTTCATGCTCTGCTGGATTCAGACCTGCCATCTCTTTTAAAGTTTTTTAAAACTTTTAAACTGCAGTCACTTTTTCTTCTTTTCATGTGATATAGTCCTCAGTAAAAAAGGGAAGTCAGACCTTGCATAAGCCAGGAAATAATAATTATTATTTACTAGCAGAAAAAAAACATATTTATATTAGATTATTTAGATTATATTTCTGAATATAGACGTGTCACTGCTGTGTGTGTTGTATCCGACAAACCGCTCTCAGAGTACTGCTCTGTTTATAAACCATCATCAATCCAAAGGCCCAACAATCGGTATGCAAACAGAGCCATTAATGAAGATTGATGTGTTTATGGATTATTTGGATGTTGATTACAAAACTAAGGTTTAATTTTGGAAACCGCATTTGGGTTTCACAGAAATCGCCTGACTCCAAGTTTGTTCTGCTTTTTTTGCTTCTTTTTTTTTTTTTTTTTGTCAAGCAAAACGTTTTTAGTTCATCAAACAAATCTTAATATTAGGATAAACGGAGTAAATACGAAATTCAGTTTTCAAGCGATTAGTTCCCTTTTTAAGGGGAAAAAAAGCTATCCAACACAACATGTGCTTATGTGCATGAGTAATGCCCTCTGCCGTTAGCTTGCATGTTTCATGCTAATGTTTTGACTCGTTGAACTGGATCCTTGTCCTGTTGCAAAACCCGAGTGAGCTTGACCTGGCTGGACGTTCTCATTCAGATCTCTTTTAGGGGATTCATCCATTACAGCAAACCATTCAGGTCCTAAAGCAGCTCAGGACCATCACAGTATTGTCCTCATGTTTGACGTTCTGCTGTCTTAGATTTATAGCAGATATAAATGGATGTGCACCTTTCACAAGGTTTAACGAAAACTTTTCCAGCAAACACGAGACAAACCTTGGTATTCTTGTCTCTCTCGGGTGGTTTTGGCCTTGGAAAGCTCCCATGGGGGCCATTTTACCCAGTCTCTCTTTCTTATTGTTGAATTATGAACACTGACCGTAACTGAAGCCAGGGAGCTCCACGGAGCTTTAGATGTTGTTCTGGATTTGTGACTGCCTGATTGAGCCATCAATGTGCTCATGCAAGTAAATCAAGCTATTTAGTTTGATTTACTTCTTCTGTGAATGTTGTGAATGATGCTCATTGATGTTGCTGGAGTCCCAAAGCTTCTGCACTGCAAAAAGAGAACTAAAAATAAGAAAGATTTTTATGAAATGAAAGTATTTTTCCTTGATTTGAGCAAGAGAACTAAAAATAAGAACATTTTTCTTGAAATTAATGTATTTGCCTTTGATTTGAGCAGGTAAATAAGATAATTTGCCAATGGAATGAGTATTTTACCCCTAAAATAAGATAATTAGATATACTGCACTTGAAATAAGATGATGGAGAAGAATTGTTTCCATTTTATGTGGAAAAATCTTATTCCATTGGCAAATAGTCATATTTGTTTTGGAATGATGTGTTGCCTTTAGAGACCTCTTAGTATACTTCATGTTGTTAGACAAGGTCTTGATTCTTCTCTGTTCAAAAAACAAGTTCATTTCAGTTAATGTGTGTTTTTAACAAGAGCAGTTAATACTTTTTCACATCGAGCCATATATATATATATATATATATATATATATATATATATATATATATATATATATATATAGTGCATTCAGTTATGTTTAGGTTTGTAAAGTAAAAGTAGTGTAGCAGTTTTATTTTCAGGAACAAGATGCCATTTGGCCTCTAAGCGTATCTCAAGTGACTTCCTTCACTGTAACAGCGTTTCCTCTTTTTCATTCTCGCTTGTCTCTTATCTCCAGCAGCGTCATGTCCCTGTGATGTACGGCACCATGTCATCCCTTCCAGGATTCCTGGAAAAACAGCGCTGATGGGAAGGAGTGGAGGGCGCGGGAGAACAGAAGCGGAGCTTTTTTCCATGGAGGCCCCATGTGAAGCTGAATAAAACTTTTGTTTTTCGGCCGTCTGGGCTGAGCAGATGTGAACCCGGCCTCGCTGGCGCTGCTTTTTTTTCCCGGCGGATGCTCCTGTAAGCCCCGAAGGTGAGGAGGCTCAGCGGCTGGCAGGCTGCAGCTATGGACGTTGAGAGGTTCCCTCCCTCCTCATCCGTGACCCGTCCTCTTGTGTCACCATGTCGGAAGACCCTGCTGCCGCCATCCTCTACATTATCGTGGAGCTGCTGATCGCCGTCTTCTCCGTGCTGGGCAACGTGTTGGTCTGCTGGGCCGTTTGCCTCAACAGTAACCTGCAGAGCATCACCAACTTCTTCGTGGTGTCGCTGGCCGTGGCCGACATCGCGGTGGGAGTCCTGGCCATCCCTTTCGCCATCGTGATCAGCACCGGATTCTGCTCCAACTTCTACGGCTGCCTGTTCATAGCGTGCTTTGTGCTGGTTCTCACGCAGAACTCCATCTTCAGCCTGCTCGCCATCGCCATAGACCGCTACATTGCAATCAAGATAGCACTCAGGTCAGTGTACCAGAGGATAGTCCTACTTAGACCTTCTTATTGGTTGTTAACTTATTAACTTAATATGTTAGTTTAGCCATGCTTTAAAGCTGCAGAAGAACACTTAACTCTTACTCCAAAAAAAGGTAAAAAAAACAAAGCAACTGGACTTGTTTTCCGTAGTTGAAGACGTTTCGCTTCCTCTCCAGGAAGCAATAACGACCCTGACGACTCCTCGTTACAGAGGAGTGGACCAGTTTCGGTCCAATCTGCTGGCGTAATGGCTTTAACGACCTCCCATTACTAAGGGGTGGACCTGTTTCTGTTGAATTTGCATGTTATCTAAGCCATTACAAGGCCTTTGTTTGGCAATGGTATAAAGCTTGTTACTCCACATTACTCCAGACTTTTTGAATTGAGAAAGCTTCCTGGAGAGGAAGCGAAACATCTTCAACTACGGAAAACAAGTCCAGTTGCTTTGTTTTTTACCTTTTTTTGGAATGACCATGACCTGGATGACTGAGAATCTTCACCAGCACTTAACTCTTACCTACCTGGTAGGTTCAATCCATTGATTTGAGGTTCCACAAATGTGCCCATTGTTTTTATTGAAGTTACTCATCACATTTCCCCCTGAAGGTGCCTTGGTTTTAACCTTTTAGGTCTCACTGCACAGCTTTAAATCGTTTAGTTTGGGTTGTGGCTGCACCTATCTCCACCCAGGTCAGAGTTAGTCTTTCAACCCTTGCAAGGGAGCCTTTGTCAGGCAGGAGACCAACAGGTGGCGTACATAGCATTTTTAGGACTGTGGAAGGGAGCGAGAGTATCCAGAGAAAACCCACGCATAGATGGAAAAAGTATCCCAACTGCACGCAGAAAGACACCCACGCAGCCTGGATTCAAGCCAGAGGCTGTCTTGCAGTGGGATGACAGCTCTTACTACCACACTACTTTGGCTCGTGAAGGAAAAAACACAGCTCCAGTCAGAGGTCTTACACACATGAATGCCGTTTTAATTGTTGGCCTTTACCTTTTACCAGTTTGTTTTTGCCGTGGGAAATAAGGATGTGACAAACAACTTCTACGGATTTCAAAAAATGACAATTTGCAGGGTTGTGAGCTGTCCAGGGGTGGCCAGACCATAACATGCACGTGATCCATCCTCTTACCAACCTCCAGCGGCCACAGAACAAGGTCGAACCGTTTAGGTGTTTTTAATTGACATTGTTCGTTTTAAGGTTTTACAAGAAGAAAGGAAGGAGCTAGACTGAATTCAGTGCGAGCCTAAAGAGACGTACCTGAAATAACCAAACTGACGCAATTGACATTAACCCACTGACAATCATTTACCTCCCTGATTAAGAAAAACAGTAGAGAGCTGACCCAAACTAAAAAAGGCAGCTTACCCCAACAAACTCTAAAGTATTAACAAGGGTGCCCAGCTGTTCTGACAGAGGTGTGGCTGGTTGGGACGAGCAGAGAATGAACACCTTAAATACATCCTCTTCCACCAGGGGACATATCCGCAGCCAGCAGTCTGTGGGATCCAATATTTACATATTAAAAAAAAGTAAAAGCAGCACCTTACGGCCCCCATTCATAACAGCAGGAAGACACTTGCATCTTTAATTATAGATTTTCTCTTATTGACGCATAGTTGAGATTTAACTTCCCAGCTTGACTGTGTGCATGTCTTTAGTCAGCCTAACACCCTGATCAAAGTTGCTCACCCTGTTGCACCTCGACCACAAGCTTTTTGTAGCCCTTGACAAGTTTCTGAGGTAATTGTGCCAGGGTGTTTGACCTCGTTCTCGAGCAGAGCTGGTAAAGCTCGTTTAAATGTTCTCGATTGTTGGTTTCCATGCACAGAGCCGGCTTTGAAACAAACTAACAAACATCTCAATATGCTTGAGGGAGGCCTGTCCAGGCTTGCCCAATGACCGCTGGAGGTAGCCACCAGGCCATGTCCCCATCCGCAGCACTGGTGTCTCCTGCTACGTGGAGGAGTGCCTCCAAAATCATGAGCTTCACATCAACTCAACACCTTTGACAGTTGCAGCTTGGGATCAATCGATGTTCTGGTCATGCAAATTTCAAATCAAAAACAGTTTGCGAGTGGACGAAGCAGACTGACATTAAGCTTTTTGAATGGCTGAATGTGGGGGCTGGGCCTCAAAAGCCAGGTATGTACCAGGAAACAAACCAGTTTAAAGGACAAAAAAAGTGTGGTGTGCATAATTATAGCCCTGTTTAAAATACAGGAAATTCATAAAAGCACGTTGGCAACATCGTCTGTAGGAAGTAAAAGTGCGATAAGCTGCTAGATTATTGCTTCACCCTGCTGCTGTTTCCTTTAATGTCAGGTGTGACGATTTATGAACGCTGGTGCATCAAGCAACACTATATAAGCTGTTCTTTGCACCGAGCTGAAACCTCTGAAATGTTAGAAGTGTTGCAAGAGGCGAGATGAGGGTTGAAAAGTTTGCAGCTTGGAGTTCAGTGGGGAGTATGCTGTTGTGGGATCTGATAAGTGAGATGATAGAACCAATTAGCTCTTCTCCCAGCATGTTTAATCTAACACTATCTGAATCAGGACAGGGAATTGATACTTCCCCCTGAATAATACTGACTCCGCACTTCTTATGTAATAAAATATGACTGACATATAAATATAAAAAGGTTTTTGGCTTTTAGCCAGAAGGTCCTGGACTTTCTGTGTGGAGCGCTGCACCTTCTCTCTCTCTGAACGGGTCCTCTCTCGGTGTCTGTAGCTTCCTCCAGAAACATGCATGTTGCTTTAAGTGTGAGTGGTCGCTGCTCTGTGCATATCTTTGAAGCACCCTGTGATGGACTGGTAGGTGCCAATCATGTTTTCAAACCCATAAACATTACTTTATTCCCTCTTTTACCAGAGACGTCCGTTAACAAGCGCCGATGATTTCTATAGGCATAGCAGATAAAAAATAAGATGTACACGATTATAAAGCGACGTCCCTTCGTGGAGTAAGTCCAGCTTTCTCCTGTGGGGGAGAAAGCTGGACTCTACCATAACCACCAGGTTATCAGAGCAGGACAGTGAAAAAATATGTCTCTTGCTTTTAATAAATGTATGCTAACTATGCTCTTGATATTTCAAAGAATAATTTCCCCACTATTATTTTTTTCTTTCTGGGAACGGTGATGGATATTAGAAGGAGAAGATTTCCTGATTTATCTACGTTTTCTTTCTCTTCTAAAGAGTTTCTTTGCTCCTGGCAGCAGAGATCGAATTGAATTCACGTACGTAAAGACCAGCCGTTTGCACCAGAACGTTTTGGCCATATAAGTGTCTCCTAAAATGGAGTTTCCCGTGGGACCGCATCCCCCTGGAGCAATCAGTTAAATATTGCGATGATTGCTTATACAGACTCTGCAATCGCCTGTAACCCCACTGTGCGAACAGACATTGCTGTAAAAACACGAGCAGGCATCCTGTCTCTGTTGCGCTCCGATTTGCAGTATCGCCACAGATGCGGTAAGCGCTACCAGCCTGAGCTCCAGTAATGCCTCAACTCCTGCTGTGGCTTCACCCTGAAACAATAAGCCTGACCTCAGCGATGCATTGAAGCACTCTGCCTTCCTGTCCCCCTGACTCAAACAGACTGTTTTCACACAGCCTCTTCCTCCTGCTGGTGGTACTCTACGTGACGGTTCCTCTGTGTTATTTTGTGCATCCCTGACGGGATGGGGGGTGGGGAGGGTGGGGGGGGGGGGGGGTTGGGGCTTGTTTTTGCAGCATTAACCTTTGCACTTTAACATCTCAAGAATGTGATAGAAACAAGCCAAATATCTCAGCTGCTCTCCCACACTGCACAACAGGCAAACTCAAAATAGACTCCTTCCTTTGAGGAATCCTGCAAAGCCTTAGTTTATCTATGTTATTATATTAAATCCCGGATAAGAAGTGCTCATACAGATGAATCAAGAAATAATAAATGTTGCTCGAGTTCATGAACTGTATGCTACGTTATTCATTTTTATATTTAACTAAACACCAGAAGGGTGTTTTTCCAAGTTTCTTCCAATCGTCCCTTGAGAGGTCTTTATTTGAGACACAGCCCTAATTCTGCTAGAATAAAAAATGGGGCTGGAACAATACATCCAGCCAGTGGCCACTGTTCATATGAGCCAGATGGCTTATCGTCCAGGATGGGGCAGTTTTGGGGGCGGCCTACTAGACAGGTGAATAGAAGAAATGTTTCATGGATTTTAAACTATGCTTTAAAGAATATCTTTTCTGTAAAATTGTCCAGTTCAAGCCTAAAAAAGCCTAATTAATTTTTTTTAAACATTGAAATATGTGTTTAGTTTAGCACCAAAAAGAAGCTACAAAGCAGATGCTAACTGCAGCGGCTAACGGTTGGGGGGTGGGGTTGGTTCTGCTGAAGCCCACTGTCATCTCCACTGTCCTTAGTGGGTTTGGCTCCAGGTGGACCAGCCGATCCACCTCCTGTCTGTGCGCAGACTCATCACCGTCCTGGATCAGATCGATGACACTGGTGTCATCTGCAAACTTCAGGAGTTTCAGAGGGAAGAGAAGAGGGGAGGGGACAAACCTCCGGGGGGCGCCGGTGTTGCTTGTTCTTGGGTGGGAGGAGATGCTCCCCAGCCTCACCTGCTGCTGGCGGTCGGTCAGGAAGCTGGTTACCCACTGACATGTGGAGGGCGGCACTGTGAGCTGGGTGAGCTTCTGGTGGAGGATGTCAGGGCTGATCACGCTGAAGGCTGAGCTGACGTGGACAAACAGGATCCTGGCGTACGTCCCTGGGTCGTCCCAGTGTAGACCCAGGTTGGCGGCGTCCTCTGCTGACTTTTTTGACTAGTGAGCAAACGGCAGGGGGTCCAGCAGGCGGACTGTGATGCCTTTCAGGTGTTACAGCACCAGGCGCTCAAACGGGCAACAGGTCCATAGTCATCTAAACCGTGATGGTCCGTTTCTTAGGGACAGGGATGATGGTGGAGCGTTTTAAGTGGGTGGCAACAACGTTCTAGAGACTTATGTTGAACATGTTGGTGAAGATGGGTGTCAGTTGATCACTGCATGTTTTTAGACAGAGGGGAGGGGGGGGGGGGCACCATCAGGATCTGGAGCTTTCCTCCCACTCAGATGCTTGAAGGCCCTGTTGACATGGGCCTCTGTGATCCTAGGTGCAGGCAGAGGTGGAGAGGAGGGTGCCGTGTGAAAGTCTGAGGATGGAACCCGCAAAGGAAGAGTGGTTCAGATCCTCAGTTAGGTGAGGGTCAGGTAAAGCCTTTCTCTCCAGATGCTGTCATTGGGCTGCAGTCTGCATCAGTAGGGGCCTCGGTTTGGGTCGAGGATCTACCTCTGTCTTCACAGACGCTCCTTTTCTGTTCTACAACCATTAGAAAGTTCAAATAACCAGTTTTACTCCATCCATTTGTGTCTCTTGCTCCTGTTTCTGCCCCGTCTCTTCTTTTTGCAGGTGGAAGCCGTACTCAACAACCCTGTGACAATCTACCAGCACAAAATGCTAAATATTTTAACACAGGGTGTTTGAAACCTCTAGCACTGCAACCTCTCCTGCCATGAGATCTGGTTACACCCCAAGTTGGGATAATCATAGGACGCGGCAGTCAGGGGTCCTGCTTAATGTTTGCACTTCCTCTTTCTGCAGGTACAACAGTTTGGTGACGAGCCATCGGGCCAAATGCATCATCGCCATTTGCTGGGCTCTGTCCATCATCATCGGTCTGACCCCCATGATGGGCTGGCACGGAGTGTCCAACAGCACCAACAGCACCAACAGCTCCTGCCAGCCCGGCCTGATGGAGTGCCTCTTTGAGAAGGTGGTGGACATGAAGTACATGGTTTACTTCAACTTCTTCGCTTGCGTGCTCATCCCCCTCCTGCTGATGCTGGCCATCTACCTGTGCATCTTCATGGCAGCTCGCCACCAGCTGAAGCTGATCGAAGTGAAAGCCTTCCACGGGGAAAAGTCCCGCTCCACCCTGCAGAAGGAGGTGCAGGCCGCCAAGTCTCTGGCCATCATTGTCGGGCTGTTTGCTGTCTGCTGGCTGCCTCTGCACATCATCAACTGCTTCACGCTGTTCTGCCCCGAGTGCAGCCGGCCTCCCGCTTGGATCATGTACGTGGCCATCCTCCTCTCTCACGCCAACTCCGTCATCAACCCCTTCATCTACGCCTACCGCATCCGGGAGTTCAGGCAGACCTTCCGTAAGATCATCCGCCGCCACGTCCTGCGTCGCCATCAGGTGTTAGAGAGCAGCGGCAGCGAGCGCAACTCGACGCACACCACCATCACGGACTCCATCAGGCTCGAAGCCAACGGTCTCACCCTGGACCTCTTCACGGAGCCCAGCAGGGCCAGCGTCTGCAGAAACTCCAGTACCCGCTCCGCTCACGTCTCCCCTGTGGGGGACGGCCTGGTGGCGGTCTCTCACCCTCCCCTGTCAGTCGTCATCTCCAACTGTCCCGCGGCGGGGACACGTGCCCTCCAAGCGCTCAGGCAGACTGAAATCCCAGTGGCCCGTCTGTGCTTCGAGGAGCAAGAGCGTGACTGCGCAGGGGCAGAAACCCTGGAGGCCAGAGGCAAACAGAACCTCGGCTCGACCCAGGTCTCACCGCTGTTCAACCAGAACAGGAAGAATTGCTTTTGTGAGCTGCAGAGAGTGTCCTGACAAACGCACAGGAAGGATGTGGGACTAACTCAGGAGCAGAGCGATCAAACGTCCTCGGGGGATTGGAGAGGAGATGGGAGCGGCGATAACGGATAACAGGCAATAACTGTCACAGAGATAAATGAAATACGCTGACTTTTTTATGTAAGCCAGAGGAAGAGTCTATAAAGCACTGCTCGTGGTCTGCAGCGCTCAAACTGCCTCATCCCGTCCGACGCAGAGGACAATGATTTAAATAGATGAAGCAGCTGACACATCCATCTTGAACCTCAAGGTCCCTTGCAACCAGAAACTGTTCATTTTAGCAGAAAAGCACCAAATACTTTCGTTTTTGCTTTACGAAGAAGTTGCGGTCGTTGAAAATGCACTTTGTCCAGTAAACTACCTGACCCGACGCAGGCTGGTAAACCTTCTTGAGCCATCTACGAAAATAATGCTTTTCAACATTTCTGAAATAAGAACATATAGGGCTGCACGTACATTTCAGCTGTTCTGTCCTTTCCTCTTTGTTAAGGTCAAACGTTTGGCACTGAGTCACCGACATCCAGTTTTATTTTGCACCCCAGGGTTACCGACAGTTCAGACTGGGATCCTTCACATGTATTTAAATCTGAGGGTGGAAATGGGATGATGCAATGTTAGAAAATGGAAACGGGTGTTACTATCTGCTCAACAAGGCTTTAATGTGTTGTACAATTGATTCAAATGTAAAATAAAAAGTAATTTATCAAAGAGCATTTTGAATTCGGCAGACTCTCTCTGGCAGCTTCGATAAACATTTTGTGAAGAGGTTGTTGTGGAAGAGCTAATATTACATGTGGTCTCATGGGTGGGCTTGCACAAAGGCCCGTCTCTAAATAAAAGCTCGAACAAAGTGCATTTGAGTTCTACAATGGCCCCAATGTGATACCACACATTATTCAGTACAGCTCCAGGCTTTCCTGCCTTTTAAGCAGGAACATGTTTCATATCAGACTTGGAAGCCTAACAAACTGAGTCAGTGCTCTTTGTTTTCCGATGTTGGGAAACGGTTAGTTAAGGCCTCCAACTATCTCTGGCCTTCTTTATTTTCCCAGCTTTTATCACTTGTCCCCCGTGGGTTCAGGTTCCAGGGCTCAGGGCCCACTTCTTTTTCAAAGCTTCTCTGGGATCTTTAGGACTTTTTTGAAACGATTCATCCTGTCCTTTGAGAACTCATGCTCTGCTGCTGACCTGCAGTGTCTCAGTTGGATCATATGACCGTTTGCTTCAGAAGGCCATACTGACTCCTGCCTCTCTATATCACACTTGCATTATACCTGTGCTTAGATTATAGGACTACAAAGGCAACTGGCCACTGTACCTTCACATAAGACATACAGACTCTCACCTCACTTCCAAGGCCAAATTTAATGCCAGATGTGACTCTGACCTCTCCAAGCTACACTTTGTAGGAAATTAAGTATCACAGAAAAAAAAAAAAAAATGATCTGGTCTAAAATTATCTTAATCTAACCTAAAGTGCTGCAGACCACGCAACAGAGTCCACCTTGTTAGTATTTAAGCAAAAAAATCGAGCGAAAACAGAAGAGCTGTATGTAAAAAAACAAGAAGGACACTTGAGGATTTAATAGCTTCAGGTTTTTTTTCCGATGGAAAGATTGTAAAGGAATTTTGGCCTAATGCTCTTTCCAACATTGCTTCAGTTTATATTGTTTTTCAAGAAGTGAAACTCACATAATGTGGTATATGGATTCATCCCACTTAGAGTGATAAAAGCATTCACTGGTGTATATATTCATTTTATAGTTTACAGCAAATGAAATTCCTTGTTTATATATATATATATATATATATATATATATATATATATATATATATATATATATATATATATATATATATATATAGATATATAGATATATAGATATATAGATATATAAATAAATAACAGGGAATGCTTTCAAAAATATAACTATATTTGTTTATTTCCATCAATTTTTAAGACTCAGTGAGGGCAACCAAAAGTAAAATCTAAATCACATCAATATTTGGTGTCGCTATCCTGCCTTTAAACCAGCAAGGACTCTTATAGGTCCTTTTGGAAAAAGTAATGGATTCTGTGGGATTGTAGTCAGGTAGATGATCAATCAATTACACCAAACAGCTCCTTATGCTCATCACTGTCACGTATTGCCAGTAACTAAAACGGAAACTGTGGAGGAGGCTTAAACCTGAGTGGGGAACTTTTAGCCACTACTACCAGGGTGAGGTTGTAGAGGACTGTCATGTCACAGGTCACACGCTGTGGCAAGACTGACAGCTGTCACTGTTGAAATCTTTGGGTGTAAAATGGTAAATGGCTTGTACAGCGCTTTAACTAGTCAGACAACCCCAAAGTGCTTCACGCTACAGTCAGTCATTCACACCCTGGCGGTGGTGAGCTAGGTTAGTAACCACAGCTGCCCTGGGCCAGACTGACAGTGGTGTGGCTGCCATTATTGGCGCCTCTGACCACTGGCAGCAGGCAATGCAGGTGAAGTTTAAGTCCCAAAAACCGAGACCGAGACGGTCAGAGCGGGGGATCAAACCGATTGCAGGATGAACTCCCTAACTCCTGTGCCACTGTCGCCCTGCAACAGAAGATGGGACTGGGCTGGAGATCTGTACAATATTAATGAGTGCCTGCAGGCAACAGTGAAACACGGCAAAGGTTGCTTGCAAGATTGGGGCTGCATTTAAGAGAAGTTGGAGGTTTGGTCAGGATTAATGTGAGAAATACAACCATAATCCTCAATATTGACAAAATCCTGGCAGACACTATCATGCAATGCCATCAGAGAGGCAAGTGATTAGTCCCAAATTCATTCCATAACAGGACAATGACCTTACCGCCAAGGCCATGAACTATGAACTAGCTTCAGCGTAAAGAACATGAAACCCTGGAAGTTGAGCCCTGATCTCAACATCCTTGAGTGTGTCTGGGATAACAGGAACAGACCGAAGGGTTTGACGAAGCCTAAAAACATAGAAAAACTGTGGTCAGTTTTTCAAGATGTTAGGACAAACCTGCCAGCCGAGTTCAGAGCAGAGATGTTAGCTGTCTTTTCCCTGACCCTAGATCTGTACAAGTCCTGGATGCAGGGAAGGCCAGCCTTCAGGATGCTCTCTGCAGACCTGACTGTTGCAGTTTGGACCTGTGCTGTTTTGTGGATGAGACCATGATGGATGTGTACAGGATAGACTGAATAATGGCAGCGTTGAAGATGACCAGCAGCGCCTGTGGACAGCTGGACTTCTTGAGTTGCAGTATCTACATGTGTGGACCAGCTCAGGTCCTCAGAAAGCTTTATTGCTAGGGACTAGAAGTGATCCAAAGTAGACACCATGTCACTGAGGGCTCTTATAATGCAGAACAAGCTGCAAGTACTGACTGGATTATTTACCAAGCAGGTTTCAATATGAGCAGTGAAACTATAAAGCTTTTTTTTCCTTTCAATTTTGACATCACTCTGTCCAATAAACATCTGTGAGATGCAGGGAGCCAGACCTTCTGTTTGTAGATTCCATGGAAACAAGCATCAGCAGCTCTTTGTTTCCTCATTTACAAGACTGGAGCTTTGTGAAGAAAAAGAAGAGGTGAGTTCAAAGAAGGGTGCGCATGTGATGTCATCCAAGCTGGCTCGTTCATTTGCCCTTAGAGCTGAGTTTCTTTGGGGGGGGGGGGAGTACACACCACAACAGCACTTTTTTTGGACTGGATCTGGTGTCTGGCTCCAAACACTCAGGAATCTGCAGCACATTTGGGCTCTTTGTTGAGTTTGTTGGAGCTTTGGGACATAAACGCTGTCGGGACGGGAGGATGTTTGTGACTGTCCTGTTTGGAGGTCAGAAGACTTTCCTGGATTCATTTTGCCACATTGTTGGTTTTTAATATTTCTGGTTTGACAATGGAGGTTTTTTTTTTTGGCAGATGGCAGGATGGAAATGTTGAATCTTAACTGTAAACTGGTCAACTTCATTCACCATCTGAAGGAAAAGTGTGGTCTGGATTCCAAAGGTAAGTAAATAGGTATCTAAACCTCTGTCACTCATGGCTGAAATTAAGCTAACCAGTTAAGGCCTTATATAGAGAAGAAGGTTTCAACCAAACAAACATGTGTGTTAAACTTTGACTTTCATTTATGCAATGCCTTCCAAACGTTATTGTAGTCCTTGAAGTTTCTCATTTTTCTTTCTCAAGTAGCGGCCACAAACTTCAATGCATTATATTGGGATTTATGTGCAAAACTAGCACAAGTGACCAGGTGTTAAATGGAAGGAAAGTTATACATTACAAGTTATTTAAAAAATTATATTCAGCCGCTGAGTCAATACTTTGCAGGGTATGTCTCTACCACCTTTGAGCAGCTAGAAACTGAGTCTTTTGATAATTTTGTCCGTTCACAAATAAAAAAAAAAAAACTCGGTCAGGCCGGACCAAGAGGGTCTGTGAACATCAGTTTTTAAGTCTTGTCATGTTTTGGGGTACATTCAGGCCTGGATGTTGTTTGGACCAATGGTGCACATGTTTGAATCAACACCATTGTTTTGTGGTTCTGTTTGTGTGTTTAGGTAAGACTATCCCAGCCACCTCCTTTTTGCAGTCTCTATCCAAGGGGTGACCAAAGTGTGGACCGAGACCTGTTTACAGCCCCTGGACTGATTTTGTGTGGACCCCAACTGCAATTAAAAAAATGATTTGGTCTGCCAGCACAGGTGGTTAATGTAGTTTATTTTCAATTATGACAAAAATTATTGCAGACAAGTTGAAATCTGCTTAGAATGGAAAATGTGAGGTGCAACACAAGGTATTCGTCTTTTAATAACCTCACTTTTTACATTCTCCTTAAGTCATAGTAAATAGGACCACAAATCTATCCAGTGGCTTTTACTCAAATGATGACTTTGGTACAACAACACTGGCTTTTAATTAGTTTGTTAAAATTGACTAAATACAGCAAGCGTTTTCAAAGAAAGACTGACCCACTTCCTGTTTTTAGTACTAAGAGAGTATTTTTTTCTATGTTTTCCCATCAAGTCCGAAACAATTAGCAAACTGGGAGGCCATCTCTTAATACAAAACCCTTTTAAGTTTTGGATGGACAATGAGTCACACATCTTTCCTACAGAAAATCTGATTAATTTGTTTTATTCAAATATTGCATGTTCAAAAACAAAAACAAATAACAAACAATATCATTTTTTAATCAATTTAATTCACTGTACTTTTGACTTTACAGTTTTGGGCCATGTGTAAAGAGGTTTGGACACCCCTGCTCTGTCCGTTCATCTTCCTGGATTTTCTTTTAGATTTAGCCCATCAACTCTGACCAGCTTCTCTGTCCCTGCTAAAGAAAACCATCCTCACAACATGATGCTGCCACCATGTTTCACACTGCAAAAACAGAACTAAAAATAAGTAAAATATTCTTAAAATTAGTGTATTTGTCCTTGTTTTGACAAGTAAATAAGACTATTTGCCAATGGAATACGAAAAAATAGGAACAATTCATCTCCATCTTCTTATTTCAAGTGCAGGATGTCTAATTATCTTATTTTAGGGGTCAAAATACTCATTCCATTGACACATAATCCATTTTACCTACTCAAATCAAGGATAAATACACTAACTTTAAGAACATTTAACTTATTTTTAGATCCATTTTTGCAGTGCACATTAGACATTATGTGTTCAAGGTGAAACAGAGTGTTAGTTTTCCAACACACAAATCATTATGCATGTAGGCTAAAGATGTCACTTCTAATCATATCTGAGCAGAGGACCTTCTTCCACATGCTTGCTGTGTTCCCTTGTGGCAAACACAAAGGGGACCTCTCAATGCCTCCTTTGAACCCTGGCTTTCTTCTTGGCATTCTTCTTGGCATTCTTCCATAAACTGCAGTGCACAGCAAGCAGTTGTCCCATTGACAGGTTTTTCCATCTGTGCTGTGGATCTCTGCAGCTCCTCCAGAGTTACCATGGGCCTCAACGTTCCTTCTCTGCTTAAAGTCCTTCTTGCCTGGCCACTCAGTTTAGTTGCGTGGCCATGTCTTCGTAGGTTTGCATTTCTGCCGAATGCTTTCCATTTCCAGATGACGGATTAGAGCTCTGAGATTTCCAAAGCTGGAAATATTGTTTTATAACCTGCTCTAATCGTCTCCACGACCGTCTCCCTGACCTGTCTGCTGCATTCATTCTTCTTTATGATGCTGTTTGGTCACCAGTGTTCTCTGACAAACCCTTTGAGCTCTTACATTGAAGTTTCTGGTTGTGATGCGTAAATGTTCCGGGGGTTCATATAAACATGTATATAGATAAAATGAAATCGTACACGTTACAAACTGGTAGCATTCCTTCCTGCAGACTGTGTGGAGCTGATGGACAGCGGCGGTCGTGTGATGAACCTGGAGATGATGCAGCACAGCATGTCTCCGGCCAGCAGCGTGCTGGCTGAGAGGCAACACTACGTCCTCCTGCGAGTCTGCCGTGAGTCTGTCTGTCCCATCCATCAGCACAACCTCACAGGAACAGCCGCTCACATCTGTAGAGCATCCTCAAAGCCGAGTCAAGTCAACTGCGTTTGGCCAGACTTCATAGATTCCATGCTATGCTGCATAACCAGGATGAGAACGAAAAGAGAATAAGGTTGCTTTTTAAAGTTGCACGGGGATCAGAGCTGAAACACTGCACATGTTGCCGTCCTGATGTTTGTTTTTGAAGCCAAATGACGCATGAATGACTCGAGCTGACTTTAATGGGTGTGCATGATTTCATTTGTCCTAGGAGAGGGTGAAGAATCCGGGGGCTGCAGATATGTCTCTCTCCTGAATAACACCAAGAGTCACCCTGAGTTAACAGGTAATAAAAAAAAGCAACAGCCATAATGGCAGCTGAGAGGCTCGTTGGGCTCCTCTGCTGGTCAAATCCCGTTATGACACCAGCTCTTTGCAGGACTGCTGAGGAAACTCTCCACTCCCAGCAAGGAGTCAGAACGGAAGATCCGAAGAGGGCGGACACAAAGGAATAAAAACATCTCTTCAGCTGACAACAATAAGTAACATTAACAGATTCTGGTGTTCTTGATTAATATAAGAATACCTCACTTTTCCTTGGCCAGTGAAGATGATTTACTTAACGAGGGAACCACCTTCTCTCAAAGCTACAATATTAATATAACTAACATGTTAAATGCAGGAATTTAATAAAAAAAATGTCTGGTGTTAATCTGCTCTGCGAATAAACACATACTGTATCCATTTAGAAGGTGATTATTATCATTATTGTCAACTGAAAAACATAAAAGTCCTGTCTAATTTTGTTTTCAAGAAGCACACTGGTCTCTCTGGTATAGACACTGTTAGCTTTTCTAAACTCGCCACATCTCTCCCTGCTTTACAGCAGCTCTATCAAAAAACCTGATACAGCCCAGTTTTCTGGTCCATGTCTAACCATGTTCTCTCTCTACCGTGCTCACTCTGCTCTTTCTCCATTTATGCATCAGTGGCAACCCCTGCTGCCAATAACATGTCTGTCTGCGTCTCCTTGTTCTCCTCTCTTGAGACCAAAGATCTAGCGACTCTAACTATTTTTTAGATTATGCGACTGATCACCACCAAGTACTGCAGAACTGTGAAGTGGAAGCAAGACAGTCTTCTAAGTTTTCCCAAATAAAAACCTGAAACGTGTAGAGTGCATTTACATCCAGTCCACCTGCATCCATGTTTGCAATTCCACATCTTACTGCAGTCACAGCTGCAAGTCGTTTTACACATGTCTATGTCGGCTTTGAACATTTAGAAAACTAAAAGTCTTGCCCCTTTTTTGTCCATCATTTTTCAAGTCCTGCCACAAACTCTTCTGGACTTTGACTGGGCCGTTCAAACAAACCAACATTCTTTAATCTGATCATTTAATGGCAGCTCTGACTGTGTGTTTGGGTTTGGGTTTGTTCATATCTGAATTCTTTCATTCTGTGCACCCTACATACCCCTTGGCAAATTGCTAACACTACTTCTTTGGACCTCTAAAGGCTAGATTTGTGGAGTGCACGACTAAAAGCTTTAATGCCAACAGATTCTCCTACCTGAGCTGTGACTTGTGGGTCTCGGTGGTCTTCACAGGTCGCAGTTTTGTCCTACTTTTTTTCATTTTTGGGCGATACATGGCAGATGACCAAATGAGCTCTGTAAGCTAACCCTGCTTTAAACGCTGTGCTCCTTCCTCATCATGATGCTGTCTGTTCATGAACGTTCACTAACAAACACCTCGGGCCTTGATAAACTGAGATAAACCAAACACAGGTGGGCTGTTTATTGGCCAGGTGACTGCTTTTTTTTTTTTTCCAGGTGACTTCTGAAGGCAATTGGTTTCCATGGCCTTTATCAGGGGCATCAAAGTAAAAAAGAATTATTATTATTATTGTTTATATAAAACTTGAAAACCATGTATCATGCTCCTCTCATTTAACAATTATAAGTTAGGTCATGTTGTTTCTGTGACAGAAAAATGAGAAGGGGGTGTGAAAATATGAATGTGAAAGGCAAGGCAAGGCAAATTTATTTGTAGAGCACATTTCAGTACAAAGACAATGCAAAGTGCTTTACAAGATTAAAATATAGGAAAATAAAACATAATAAAAACAAGTAGGAATAAAATGTAGAAACAAAATAAAACATGGAAAAATAGGATCTAAAAGCAAACATTAAAAACAGTTGGACTGCAAAGTTGAACAAATGATGTTTCAGTAAAACAATTTAACTAGAACAGTCTAAGGCAACAGTGGAAATGGGTGTGAATACTAAACTGTATGTGTAATTCGATTTGACTCAGACTGTGTTGTGAAATCGGTTTGGAATAAACATGATTGATCGAATATTTTTGGTGTTTTACAGCCCGAATTCTTGTTTTTGTGTGTGTTGAATAACCCCCACAGAGAGCAAATGATGCTTTCATAAGGCTGGTCAATGTTGTAAAAGATTGTAAAAGAGTAAACATTTACAGAGACACTCTAGTGAGTCGTTAATATATTTTATTTAGCTGTTTTACATTAAACCGCCACATTTTGACTTTGCTGCTCTTCATTAAGTAGGGCTACTTTTATCAGTGTAATCTTATTTTCCTTTCTTTATGAACTGTACTTTATATCAGCTCATTTATTTTATATGTTGTTTCATTTTCCATCTCTTCCTTCAGTCACGTCAGACTCTTCTAAAGTTTCATGACATACCTGTTTGCACAGAGCCCAGAGGGGTCACGGAGGGTTGTGGGGGTGTAACTAAAGTTAGTATTTTTACTAGTATTGTCCTTTATTAGTATTGTCCTTCATAACGACTCTTTTTGAATATGTGTGACGTAAAGAGAGGTACGTCTTATTGAAACTGTGGACACTACATTTTGGCTCGCAGGGCATGGTGTTACTGTATGTTTAAAATCAGTGGAGTTTTGCTTTTGTGCCAGCCCTAAATTACAAACCAGATCAATCAGGAATGTTTGTGGAAACTGCAGTTCTTCGTGACAAATAACGTTAATAGGTGCAATAGAAGTGACAGAAAACCACAACAATCAACAGCGATAACAGGCATGCTGCTGCTGGTCCTGTGCAAGTGAATTGTTGATTGTGAATTCCTCTCCATAAAAGTCAACTAGCTGGTCAGTTAAAATAACCTCAAATGCTTTAAACGGGAACCAAAATCAGAAAGACTTTAAATTTAATTCAGTTCAGTTTATTTACATAGGGCCAAATCACAACACTAGTCCTCTCAAGGCACTTTACAGAGTCACTGGGGACGCAGATGCCTTTTCTGAGACAAACCAAAACTCTGAATTCAAACAACAGTACAGTGTGGAGCGTGCACTTGAAAATGGCGCATCGTGCTGAGGCCTCATGATGGAGGGAACTCAAAGCAAAGAGGCGCAGGAGGGAGCCGTGGAATGTGCTGATCGTCTCTGGCTGCAGCGTCTGTTCACAGGTGCCAGAAAATGTCCGGCTTCACTCAACGCAGATGTGAAGAGGGTTCTCATGAGCCGTGGTTGCACAACTACACTTGATTTGTGTGCGATTCCCAGTCTTTGAGCATTTGTTTCGGTTTATGGAGAAAATGTTTGAGACTGTATATAGAGATGCTGACAGTTCTATTTGTAACAGCACTGCTCCTCTTTCGCTTTGGAATAGAAAGAAGCACTCACCCAGTGAATTAATGTGCATGCAATTTTTATAACGGTTATAAAGATTTTGAGCTTCGCTCGTTGTTTTCAACACACTGCTGAACACAACTGTAGGTACTGTGATGAACTTGCAGATCACCAGGTTGTGACAGGAGAATTTGTTTTGTATTGGACCTAAATCTTAAGTTTCATTATAGCAACAAACCAAAGCACTAAACACCTAAAGTCATGATACACTATAGCCATTGTCCAGAATTATAAGTGGCTCTCATCCTGCCACCCCTTACAAAACGTCCTGGAAACGCTCCTGTCTGCACACATTGGGGTGAGGGGGAATGCAGAGTGCAAATTAAAGGGAGGGGGTGGCATTCCATTTTTTCAGGTGGGTAAACTTTTTAAGACACATTTTTATTTGCTTCAGGCTGAACATTGGCCTCTGCGACCACTCCTACAGTAATGAGGAAAAAATTATCTCAATAAATTCCAAAACCTTAAAAAAAAGAAAAGAAAAAGTGTCGCCTTCCAGTGTTGCCAGATTGGGCAGCTTTCAGCACAATCCGACTTCTTTTGAAAACGTTCGGCTGGAAAAATAGCTTTTGGGGGATTATTTGGCAGCTTTTCACAACATTTAGTGAGTTTTTACAAAGAATTAATAGGAAGAATATCATCAAAATAGTTGTGTGTAAAAGGTTCTACGTGTTAAAAATGCTATCTCCTTGTACTCATTTCATTAGTTAATGTGTTTTGAAACGTGTAGAACCTGTCTAACCTGCATCATCAATCAAGTGTCACTATGTCGATGTCAACTGTAAACGTCCTAAATGGGGATGACTTCTACCGATCAGCTGAAAAATGTTTCACGGCTGTGTGTGAAAGACAAATGTTAGATTGGCCTATAATCCGTGAGAAACAACATTTCTATTGAGTTAGATTTACAACTCATGCTAAGAGGCTATTGATCAAATATTTTGTGGTTACTATGACGACGTGATTGGGAAAGTGATCTTGTGTGTTATTGGACATTTTGTGGGGCGCCATGTTTTCTCTCTACTTTAGTAGAGTTGTCCACTAATGGTGATTTCTTTATTATGTGTTTAATATTTCTATGTTTTTATAAAGAGTCAAAAAGAGGTAGAAATTTGTGTGTGTGTGTTTTTTCTTTTTTTTGCTGGCCGTATTTTGCGTTGTGTCTGGGCTGGAAACTATCAGTCAGACAGTCAGATCTGGCAACACGGAGTGTAGCTGCCCATTAAATTAACTGAAAAGTCAAACATAAGCACTGAGCGCTGACTGAAGCAGACATACCAGGAGAGGTAACTACAGCAGCTAAGGAGCATGGATCAGAACACAGCAGTGTTGCCTTCTGCCTGCAAGTAACCAAGTTTCTTCCATATGGCTGAGTTTTACTTCTCCTTTCTGATCCTTGAGCTCCCTACTAGCTGAAGTAGCTAACCCTTATAGCATGCATCAGTGTTTACTCCAGTGTTGACCTCAGTGTTTACGTTCCCAACAGAAATTAATGGCGCTGCATCCTGCTCGCTCTCATTTGCTCCGTTGTCACTTCCTGTATTTGTTTGGAAAGAAGTCCGACCATCCATGCAGCTCTAGCGATGGTGACCACAGTCTCCTCTGTAGGGAGGCAGTGACCCGTCTCAAGTTGCCTTCGCTGTTGCTTTAATTGGGTGAATTGTATTATTGACAAATCGAGATATGAATCACAGAAAGTTGCCCACTTTGAGGTAAAAAAACAGACAAAGTCATGATGACCCTGGGGATGCTCATTAGGGTAAACCTCCACCTCACGTCTTGTGGGATGAATAAGCGATCAGCTATAATTTACAATCATCTGATTCTAGGTCAGCATTCAGATTTTACCGCTAACTTCAGCCTGGTTTATATCTCCAGCTCCAGGATGAGTGTTTGAGCACTGCAATAATGGTTCACACGCTCAGTGACAGTGTTGTAACACGTTTTATTTCATATTTTGGCAGGACAAACGAAAATAGTTTCTTCATCAGTGGAACATAGGGCTGGAAAGATGCAGTAGATCACAACAGGTTCATGACTGAAGAAACATGTTTAGAGAATCAGTTTTAATCAAATGTTTTCAAAACTTGACAATTTGAGATTTAAGATTCAGGTAAATCAACTTTA
Source organism: Fundulus heteroclitus (assembly GCF_011125445.2). NCBI lineage: Eukaryota > Metazoa > Chordata > Actinopteri > Cyprinodontiformes > Fundulidae > Fundulus > Fundulus heteroclitus. The sequence goes on along the minus strand of NC_046372.1, from coordinate 42,702,168 downwards.
TGCCTGTTTTATTGTTTATCAGGGCAAATCTGGGCAGCTGAGATTTGGTTTTCTTCTTCTTCTTTCACTCCAAATTAGATTTGGATATGTAACTTACACCAGTAGCTCAAAGTTCATTTGTGAGGATGTAACCTGGAAAATTAAGGATGAGAAAAAAAAAGAAAAGAAAAAAGAAACATCTGTTCATTTCCACGCAGCCTTTCCATGCAGGGTCACAGTGAGGCTTGTGCCTTTCTCCAGTGGTCTCTGGGCGAGAGGCAGCGTACACCCTGGACAGATTGGCAGTCTACCAGGCTAACATAGAGACATACAGATCAAACAATCAGGACCCTGCGGGAAGCGTCGTGCAGTTTTCTGCCAGCCCCGCCTGATCTGCTTTCCCCACAGGTGGCTGGAGTTGACAGGTGGGCGTGGTACACACCTGCGGCTCGTTCAGCAGCGCGGAGCTGCACTATAAAGACAGCACTCGGACTGCTGGATGATGCCAGAGTGGAGCAAAGTGTTGGTCACCCCTTCGTCCCGAGTGTTCCTCGCTCCTCTGTCTCCGGTGCCCATTCGGCTCAAACGAATCAATCCGTGGACACCTACGAAACCGCTCTGGTTACTCCAGCTTTCCTCAAACCACCCATCCATCCACCTGCTGCTCGGGCCCCGCACGGATCCTTCCCGAACGCCCGCCTGTCTCTCCCACCACGCAGAATCATCTATGCTAGAAGATTATTGATACAAATGTCACGCTATAATGTTATAGCAAATATTTTAATAAATCTAATTGTCTTTATTGAATTTTCATATTGAAACAACAGACATCCCATTCAAAACATACAAAACAAAAGAGGACTCAAAATTTACATCACAAGAACAGCTCAAAAAACACAAACTAACAAGACAGATCCTACTACCATACACACCACCAGGGTTCCAGTTAAAACTAGATACATTGGTATGAATGACAATAACAATCACAATGATAATAATTCTGAGGAAAAAAAAAGGGGGGGGGGGGGCAAAGCTTCTACTTATGCTGAAGCAGATGAAAATTCTGATTCAAAATTGGAAATAAAAAGTTGCCAGGCCTTGAAATATCTCTCCTCTACCCATCTTTTGTGAGTTGGCGGTGCTGCCTTTATCCAATTACATAAAGTCAATCTCCTGGCCAACAATGAAGAGAATGTCATTGCTTTTCTTTGAACATTGGTTATTCCTGTTTCCCCTGGTGCCACACCAAAAATGGCTTCCTGAGGAACGGGTTCAATATTTGATTAAGATTTTGATCCAGAATTCTTTGAACCTGGAGAGAGACCAGAACATTTGAGATGTGTTGGCTGGAACATGTTTACATGTGGGGCAAGTCGGGTCAGCTCCCTGGTCAATTCTTGCCAATTTGTCCCTCGTGAAATGAAGTCTATGAACCACTTTAAACTGTGTTAGTCCATGTCTGACACATACAGACGAATAATGTATGTGTTCTACTGCCCACCTCCATTTATTATTTGATATGTCCAGCTCTAATTCTTCCTTCCATTTCCTTTTTATGTAGGCAAGGGATGGGGAAGCCACTCTCTGGATATTTACATAGAGCATAGAAACCGACCCCTTAGTAGTCAGATTCATATCCAACAGCCCGTCTATCCACCCACTCTGGTGATTCAAGAGATGAAAATGTCTTTTTCACAAAATCTCTAATCTGAAAGTATCTGAAGTAATTTGTTTTTAAGGGGATTCCATATTCCTTTTCCAGCCGAGCAACAGACATAAGTACACCATCTTTAACCAGATTTTTAACAGATTGCACCCCAGCTCTATACCATTCCTTAAACGCTGTTCCCTCCAGAGCTGGAGAGAGCAGACAGGAGGCATTTCTGTTTTTAAAATGAGTTCTGAATTGGACCCAGATTTTGATAGTTTCATACAACAGAGTTATTTGTGTATAGGTCCTTGCTTAGGGGCAGAGGGGTACAAATCAGGGAACGCAGGGATATTGGGCTAGATGCATATCTTTCCATATGTACCCATACTGGGGTTTCCTCATCATTTAATTGCGAGACCCAAAATAGCAAATTATGTGGATTAGCTGCCCAGTAATAATGCATAAAATTTGGTAGAGCTAGGCCCCCCTCCTCTCTCTGTCTCTCTAGAAACTCTCTTCTTATCCCGGGGACTGTTTTTATTCCATATAAAGGTAGATGTACATTTATTCAATTCTTTAAAAAAGAGGTAGTGTAAGGGTTTGCATGCCAAAGCAAAAACCTTAGGGAATTAAACAGCAGAGGAGCAGGGATTCCACTTTCTCCAACAGTGCAGGACAAACAAAAAAAAACAGACTCTCCCATATTGGAACAACCCAGCTCTTAAAGCACCAGCCTGTACCAACTAAAAAGTAACAGGGGTGAAAACCTTTACAACAATTACAATTTATATTTAGGAAACAAACTTAATTAAAACCTCTAGAGGAAAAACAAAAAAAAACAAAACAATTTACATTCAAACTTCAACAAATCAAAACAATACTCCAAATCCTAGACAAAAACCAAAACATTTCCCCTCCATCTCAATCAAAATGGATTTTCCCTCATGAGGCTGATTGACAACACCAGGTCCTTATTAGTACTGCTCATGGGCGCGCTTCCATGGCAACACCTGACCAGGTGACCTCAAAGAAAAAAAAAAAAGAGTGGTGAGAACAACAAAGTTCATAAAGTTACAAATAAACTTACACCTTCCCCCAAATACTCAATTACTTTAAAAAACACCAAATGCCTGTTTACATTATTTGTTAGTGAGGGGGTAAATCCCTCACACTTTCCCCCCCTTCAGAAGGCTCTCTGTGTTCACAGCGAGACAGAAAATCTGCCACACTGTTTTGTTTTCCGGGAATGTGACAAATCTTAAATCTGTAAGGTTGAAGGGACAAGAACCACCTTGTGATCCGACTATTTGTATCTTTCATGACCTCCAGCCATTTTAATGCTCGATGGTCAGTCTCAAGAGTAAACTCTCGGCCCATTAGATAGTACCGAAACGAGTCGATTGTCCATTTAATGGCCAAGCACTCTAATTCTACCACTGAATATCTGGTCTCCCGTGGAAACAACTTTCGGCTGATATAGGCAACTGGCTTCCTCTCCATTCCTTCTCCCTGCAGAAGTACCCCCCCCCGATCCCCCTGGCAGACGCATCCGTCTGAACCGTAAAGGGTAAACTAAAGTTTGGACTCTGAAGCACTGGCTCTTGACACAGTGCCCCTTTCAAATCCTGAAAAGCTCTTTCCTGTGCCCCTCCCCACACAATTTTTGTTGTTGAGGTTCCAGTTAGGTCAGAAAGAGGGGCTGCTCTAGCAGAAAAGTTCCTAATAAACCTCCGATACCACCCTACTAGACCCAAAAATGATCGGACTTGTTTCCTAGTTTTTGGCCTCTCTGCTGCTTTGATTGCCTCTACCTTATCCTTCACTGGTTTTATGACCCCTCCACCAAGGATATGGCCTAAATACTGGAGCTCCCTCCTGGCCAATGAACATTTCTTAGGATGTATGGTCAGACCAGCCTTCTTTATGGTCTGCAGCACCTGTTTCAAATGAATTAGGTGTTCTTGCCATGAGTTGCTATAAATAACAATGTCATCAAGGTAAGCTGCAGTGAATGATTCCATACCTAAGAGCACCTTATTCATCAGTCTTTGAAACGTGGCCGGAGCCCCATGGAGTCCAAACGGCATCTTCGTGAACTGCCACAGTCCCTGAGGAGTCCTGAAAGCAGTGAGAGGCTTGGCAGCGTCGGTTAGGGGAACCTGCCAGTATCCTTTACAAAGATCCAACGTGCTTATATATTTAGCCTGACCAACACATTCAATAAGGTCATCCAACCTTGGTAACGGGTAGGCATCAAAGTCTGATTGAGCATTCACTTTCCGAAAATCAATGCAAAAGCGGATGCTCCCATCTTTCTTAATTACCAAAACCACAGGGTTGCTCCATTCACTGCTGGATGGCTCTATCACACCAAGCTTCAACATGACCTGAATTTCTTCTTTGAGCACAGGAGACATCTTCTCTGGAATGCGATACATGCGCTGCCGAATAGGAGTACTATTCTTCAGACGAATGTCATGCTCCACCAAATCTGTTGCTCCTGGTTGCTCTTTGAAAAGGTCTGGTGGAATGATAGCCTCCAACTCCTGTTGCTTGGTGAAAGAAAGATGAGCGAGATCAGGTGAAACAGCAGAGTCTTTGACAGATGGCAACTCACCCTCATCATCTTCATCTTCTACTGCACGAACAAAATACTGCTGACTAAGGGGTGGATCCCGTGATTTCCACTCCTTGAGCAGATTAATATGAAAAGTCTGTTTAGAGTTCCTTCTCTCAGGCATCTCGATCTCATAAGTAGTAGCACTTAGCTTCTTCATCACAGTATATGGCCCCTGCCATTTTGCCAAGAGTTTATTGTCAGTTGTTGGAAGTAATAAAATAACCTTCTGACCTGGCTTGAAGGATCTGCACCTGGCGCTCTTATCATACCAGGTCTGTTGTTGTTGCTGAACCTCCTCCATGTTCCTCTTCACTAGGTTGGTTGTCTCCTCCATCTTCTCTCTCATTTTTAAGACGTAGCTAATGATGTTGACCGACTGGTCCTTCTTGCCAACCCAGGACTCTTGAAGAACATCCAGAGGGCCCCTTAGCCGTCTGCCATAAAGAAGTTCAAATGGCGAAAAGCCCGTGGACGCCTGGGGAACTTCACGATACGCAAACAAAAGATAAGGCAACCACTTATCCCAATCTTTGCCATTAACAGAAATAAACTTCTTCAACATACTTTTCAATGTCCTATTATACCTTTCCACCAACCCATCTGTCTGTGGGTGGTAGGGGGTGGTCCGGATACCCTTTATGCCCAGCAATCTGTAGACCTGCTTAAGATTGTTGGACAAAAAATTAGTACCTTGGTCAGTCAGTATTTCTGAGGGAATCCCCACCCGTGAAAACAGCTGGAGTAATGCATAGGCTGTTTAGCTGTAATGTCTCTAAGAGGAAAGGCTTCAGGATAACGAGTGCTATAGTCACATACAACAAGGATAAACCGATTCCCCGCTTGGGTCCGTTCAAGTGGTCCTACGATGTCCATACCTATTCTGCTGAAAGGGACATCAATGATAGGCAATGACTGTAGCGGATATTTTGAAACATTCCTACCTCCTGACAGCTGGCAGACTGCACAGGATTGGCAGTAATCCTTCACTTCTTTATAAAGACCTGGCCAATAGAACCTAGCAAAAATCCTATCATAAGTCTTTTTAAAACCCAAATGTCCCGCCCAGGTAACATCATGTGCCAATTTTAACACCTGTCCCCTTAAACCTTGAGGCACAACCAGTTTCTCAGAACCTGTTTTCCCACACTGAAAATATAGAACCCCATCTCTAAGGATGTAACCCCGTCCTTCAGAATGTTTACAGATTTCATTATCTGAGACTGGAGTCGCTTGGTGAAAAAGAGTCACCAGGGATTCATCATCTTGTTGCAGCTTTTTGAAATCAATATTTGCACCCAAAATATCCTCATCAAGATCTGGCAACCCCAAGGATTTTTGTCTCACTGTACCTGCCATTTTATGAAGCCTTCTTTGTTGTTTGCTTTTCCTCGTTTTGACTGAACTCTCTTCTGCAGGAATATTAGACTTGAAGAAGGGTAGTTCTTGGAGGGAATTTATGTCACCATCCATATCAGAATCTATTTGCTGGTCTGTTTCTGCAGCATCAGCCATAAACTCATAACCATCCCCAGCTAGTTCTTTAGCCCGTCTTTGTGATCTGGTTACCACACACACTGGTTTACAAGACTGGATAAGATCTGGTAAAACCGGAATATCCTGACCTAAGATCACTTTGTGAGCAAGACCCTCTACTACACCCACACTTAAAAGATACATTTGGTCCGCCACCTCCAAGTAGACTGCAGCAGTAGGGTAAGTTTTATGATCACCATGAACACAGGAAATATTAAGGCCTGGCCCTTCTAGATAGCACTGATCTTCCAAAATAGATGGATGAATTAAGGTCTGTACGCTTCCTGTATCTAGGAGGGCAGTGACTAACTTCCCATTAACCTTAACCTCCATGACCTGTTTTTTACCCTGAAATTGATCTGCAACCACCGGCCTCGGCACAGTGCAAAAATATGCTGACTTAGCCTTCCTTAACGGGCACTCTGGTTTTATATGTCCCTCTTGACCACAACCATAGCAAACTACAGGTTTTACTTCTGACTTAAGCTTAGCAGATGGAAATGTCTTCCCTCTTGGCTTCTCTACACCCGTCACCTGACCTGGACCACCACCCAAACCAGACCCCACAGACTTACCCTGTATAAAACTGGGCTTCTGTTGAAAGCTGTGTCGAAAGGCTTTTGGTCCCCGTCTTGCAGCTAGGAAGTTTTCAACCAACTCTGCCTCCTCTTGTGCTGATGTTGGATTCCTCTCTTTAACCCATACTCTGAGCTCCGGAGACAGTGAAGTGTAGAACTGTTCCAGAATGAGGATCTCCCCCATTTCTTCCTTCGTCCGCTTCTGAGGTTGCATCCACTTCAAATAAAGATCTTTGAGACGATTATAGAACTCTCGAGGGGTTTCACCAGCTCGAACCTCAGGGTCTCTAAATCGTTGTCTGTAAAGCTCTTCATTGATCTCATACTTAGTTAAGATGGCTGCCTTTACTTTAGCATAGTCACAAGCATCCTCTACAGCCATGGCCACGTATGCTGCTCGGGCCCTGCCGGTGAGATGAGGTACCAGCCTTACTGCCCAGTCCTCTTCTGCCCACCAGTAGGCCGCTGCTAACCTTTCAAAGGTTGTTAGGTATTGTTCAATGTCATCTCCTTCTTGAAACTTTGGAACATCTGATTGAGTCCAGGCTCTTTGTACTGGTCCACCTTGGGAACGACGTTGAAAGACTGGCTCTTCATCCGCACCTGAAGAGGGGCCTGGTTGAGGTGGAGATTCACTCTTCTGCCGCATCTCAACCTCATCTCTCAAGTTGCCTACTTGCACTTGTAGCTGCCGCCATCTTCTCTCCTGCTTGCACTCCTCTTTGTCCCATCGATCAGCAAAGTCCTTCTGGCACTGAAGACATTTTTCCAGCATGGCAGCAATGGCATTCATGTCCAGTGATGTCGTTTCCTCCCTGGACTGCCGGACTACAGTTGGCTGACCTGTAGCTCCATCCTGCTCCATCTCCTCTGCTGACTTTGAGTCTGCAACTTTAAGGGTTTTCGTCTGCTGTTTTGGGCCCATCCTTATTGTGCTCTTCTGGACATCGGCGTCACATCCCACCACTGCCACCAAAATGTAAGGGTTTGCATGCCAAAGCAAAAACCTTAGGGAATTAAACAGCAGAGGAGCAGGGATTCCACTTTCTCCAACAGTGCAGGACAAACAAAAAAAAACAGACTCTCCCATATTGGAACAACCCAGCTCTTAAAGCACCAGCCTGTACCAACTAAAAAGTAACAGGGGTGAAAACCTTTACAACAATTACAATTTATATTTAGGAAACAAACTTAATTAAAACCTCTAGAGGAAAAACAAAAAAAAAAAAAAAAACAATTTACATTCAAACTTCAACAAATCAAAACAATACTCCAAATCCTAGACAAAAACCAAAACATCTCCCCTCCATCTCAATCAAAATGGATTTTCCCTCATGAGGCTGATTGACAACACCAGGTCCTTATTAGTACTGCTCATGGGCGCGCTTCCATGGCAACACCTGACCAGGTGACCTCAAAGAAAAAAAAAAGAGTGGTGAGAACAACAAAGTTCATAAAGTTACAAATAAACTTACACCTTCCCCCAAATACTCAATTACTTTAAAAAACAACAAATGCCTGTTTACATTATTTGTTAGTGAGGGGGTAAATCCCTCACAGGTAGGAATAAAAATTGGTGTTGTCTGAAATAAGAACACGAACTTTGGCATTATGATCATTTTAACAGAGTTTATCTTACCTGCCAATGATATTGGGAGAGATGACCACCTTTCCATATATGATATCGCCTTATCCGCTGTTACTTTAAAATTGTGCTTAAATAAATCTTTTATTTGCTTGTTACCGTAACACCTAAATATGTGAATTTGTCTTTCTTTGTTGTAAAAGAATAGGCCTGGAATGATAGTCTCCTCGACTGTTCATTAATTGGGAAAATAACAGTTTTTTCTAGATTAGTTTTATAAGCCAAAACCCTCTCGAAGTTTTCAAAAATACGGAGAGCCACCGGAATGCTTGTGACAGGATTTGACAGGAAAAGGAGGAAGTCGTCAGAGTACAGCGAAAGTTTATGATTTTGCATCCCCCTGCGTATTCCCCACAGGTGGCCAGGGGGCCCTGAGCCCTGTATATGGCTCTTATGGACATATCAGATGGCTGGAAGTTTAGCAGGAGATGTTTGATGATGCCCCAAGGGAGGTTCAACAGCTCTGTGATACACGTTGGGCTTGGAGGCACACGGCATGTCTCAATGTTATGGATAGGTTTCCTGCAATAGTTTACATGCTTGAAAAGATTTGATAAGAGAACAGTTAATTAATTAGTTAATCTTTCTAAATCAATCAATAAAAAACACCAACACACCAAAAAAGACCAAGGTGCTGTAAAGCTCAGCAAATTTACCAGAAGAAAAAGAGACAAACAACAACAGATGACCAATGACAAAGGGTGAAAACAATAAGTTAAAGTAAAAAAAAAAAAAAAAAAAAACTGTAATAAGCCTAAAATTTCTGCTCAACTAGAATAAAAAGCCTAATTAAAAAGGTTTTATAACGGACCTAAATTCATTAAAGACATTAGATTTCCTTCTAATCAATCGAAGATCGTTCCAGAGTTTGGAAGCAACAACAGAAAAGCTCCTACATCTGGAAGACACACGGGTTCTGAACTAAAACTTTCTTTAGGAACATGCATGAAAACAGCTGAAACAGCAATTTCCCTCTGGGATTATTAAAGTATATCTGATTCTGATGTGAAATATCTATTAGATAATTCGGTGCATAACCATTCAAATATTTAAAAAACAAAATTACATTCCTAAAGTCAAATCTAAAATGTACAGGAAACCAGTAGAGGGCTTGTTGTCTGATGCGTCCGTGCTGAGCTTGGTCCGCCCTGGCCCAAAATAACAACTTCCAGTCCAGGGCGGACACGCCCCCCCAATGTCCGTCCATACCGCCGCCGCTGTGAGGGTGTGTGGGTGGGAGCAACTCACACAGCCTGCCTCTTGGTGGTGGATCTTAGGTCAAAGACCAGCTGCAGCTCTGTGGGGGGCTCCTGCGTAAAACCCAAGGTTTCATGTCGCTGTTGCAGCCGAGGAGCTCCGAGCGCAAAGACGCCGCAAAAATGTCCGCATGTGAGTTCGAGTCTCTGGAGAAATCCCTGGAGTCCCACCTGCCAGAGGCCGAGCTGGCCGAAGTGAAACGCATCCTGTTCGGGAAGGACACGCCGTGAGTTCTCCATTTGTTGCTTCTCTACATAGAGACACGCTTTGCGCTTTGCGCTCGCCTTCTCTCCCTCATGTTGCCAGCAAATTATTATTCTGCAGGGCGGGCGGACTTTGGTCAGAGGCCATCAGTTGCGTAACAACCCTCATTACTTCACAAAGCAACTATGTCCATGCAGTTAAAAGGTTCAGAATCAGAACACATCATAAAAAAGGCCATTCTGATTTGGATGAACTTGTTGGCACCCCTGGTTGAAAAACGCTTTAAAATTAATTAACTTTTTATTGTAGCAGTATAATTCCATAGTGATTTATTTTTCAGAAAGATCCAACCTTTAATTTCAATAAATTTCTTCTGACTGAAACGTTCTACATCAACATGGTTGCTTTTGTTTAACTATCGACCTGTTCTCAGCCTCCTCAGGTTCTTTTATCTGGTAATGTGGTGTTTCTATTGTAGACTTCTGTAGTAATAAAAAGACTCTTCAAACAGTAATTATATTTTATCATATTTCATCTAAAAGACAGAGGAATGTTTACAGATTCAGTACTGGATTCTCATAACAACACAACTCAACCGATACCTGAGAACCCTGTTTCTTCTCACAAACAGCATATGTCCACCCAGTCAGGGCCGTGCAAAGTGTGATATCAGCGATCTGTTTATCCTATTGGTGGAGAAGATCATGCAGTAATGCAGACGTCCTTGCCGACACATATCACCCATAACAGTGATTCTGTCCAGTCTAAGTATGTCAGATGCTTTGCCTTCAGAGTCCGTTTATCTGTAATTTGGCAACCAACTTTGCAGTCCAGTCTCTGTAATCTCATAAACTCTTACACTTAAATAAAATCTCCCTGGTACAAAAATTTGGTCCCCCCTGGCCTGCTGTCACTATCTTATGCAGACACTGAGGAGAAGCACAGCTCTTTGTCTTCCTCTCTAAGTATATTCATTTGAGAGACATTTCCTAAAAATACTTCTATGAGCAGTTTTAGTACACCACACCTTTTACTTGTACTTCAGTAACATCACATAGAAGTATCTGTGTCGCTTACTTAAGTGCAATACCTGACAACCCAGCTAGAGAGAGAGAGAGAGAGAGAGTACTGGTTTCATGAGCTTTATGTTGGGAAGAATTGTGATTTGGCTATGTGTGTTTCCCCTGCCTGAATCCACTAGTTTATCCATCCATCACTTGCTTATATTCACTTTTCCGTGCAGGATTACAGGGGTGCTGGTGCCTGTCTGCGGCCGTCACTGGGTGAGAGGCGGGCCACACCCCGGACAGGTCACCTGTCCATCACTGAGCATCATTCTACAATGATGTTATCAAGTTGAAATGTTTTTTTTTATTTCATTCTTTGCACTCTTTACATATCTGTCTATATAATTAAGTAATTTTATAAAGAAATTCAAGCAGATATTTTGGTCAGTTATTCAGCCTTTTTACTAAATATGTTTTTCCCCCTCTGTCCACCTCTGAGCACAGAGAGACGTCTTCGACCGTTCCTCTGGGCACAATCCCCTCCAGACCTTATGGTCTCTTCTCTTCAGCTGACCCCTCAGGGTTTTATAGGAGTTAGGTCTCAGGACAGATCATCATGTAAGGGAGGATCTTTTTGTGTCGGGTGAACCATTTGCAGTAATTTGGCCATGTAGAGCAAGTCAGGACTAGTCTTCAGTCCACAGACAGTCGACTAGATTTGTATTTCAATAACATGGCTAGTAACAGGGCCGTTGGAGGAAAAACAAAGCCCACAGCATCACGGATGCTCTACCACAGGGGCTCCCAAAGAGGGGGGGAGGGGGGGAAGGGGGGGGGGGGGGGGGGTTGTTGCTGATGTGCTTAAAAGATTTAGTATTTCCCACACTTAAGAGTTCTTATACATATACAACTTTATTCTCGTAATTTTATGGCTTCATTCTCATATTATTATGACTTTATTCTTATACTTTCCAAAGAAAATAGGAACCCCCACCAAATGGGGGTCAAGTTCGGGAACCCTTGCTCTACCATGGTAAACAGTGGGGGTAAGGGGCTTTTCAACACATTCATGCCCATTTCCTTTAAACGTATCACAGGTCGGTCAGATGAGATTAAACTTTGCAGCAACAAACCTAAGGACAGAGTCCCAGTTAGAGTTGCAATTGTGTTTGTTTGATGAACTCCTTGTTTATGTTTGTGCTGACAGGGCAAAAAAGGCTTTTTCTTGGCATACCTCACTGTCAACCTGTAGGCATGTGGGTAAGGTCTGATAATTGTTTTGGCCCTACTTTGTGGACCCACTTGCATGTGCTAAGAATAATATCGGTGCTTGTCAAGCCTTGTGTCCAGTGGCTTAAAGAAAAATATTTATGCTGCAGAGAAACGGAAAGGTAGAAATGACCAGCAAAACATTCCTGGAAACTTTAAATAAATTTCAAAAGTTATAAATGAGGAAAGTGCTTTTCTCACCTTTAATTTAAAGAGATTCGTCCGGATACCAATAATTGTTCCACCAATGATTTTACCAAGACTAACATGGTATGTTTCCCCTCTAAATAACACATTATTGGAATCAAAGAGTGTCTCTTTGCTGCTGCAGTACCAGATACATTCATTTTAAGGGCTTTTTAACACATCTTTCCCAGAGGTGTCACCAAATCTGTCTGCACCTCTCTCTTTTTTTTTTTTTTTTTTTTTTTTTTTAGAATGAATTATTCATTTCTATTTTTTTTAAACGAAGTGAACAAAAACATCGTTTTAATAACCTCGCAGTAAATCCTCTGCCACGTTAGGACAGTAACCTAGAAGGGACAAATCATCGTCTGGATACAGAGGTGGCCTTTTGTGTTGGTTAGAGTTAGAAGAATATCTGATCCAGATCACCATTTTTTACTCAAATTTATCCCTAAATGTCAGCGATCACTTTTGATGGCTGTGAAATCTTCTGATCTTCCCAACCCTTTGTGTAAACTCCATCAGAAGGTTTGGAAGCATTTCTAACCATTTTTAAATTTCCCTGGAACTTTGTTGTTTTCACAGCTTTTACCAGATTTCTTTGATGCTTATAGAGGCAAAATATTGTTTTCCCTCTGAGCTCAAATGATGATTTTCTTGAAAGAGATACCATTTCTTTAGCCTACATTAACGTACCCATCATGCTGCAGCAGTTCAACTCATGAACCCTGAGCAGTTTCCACAAAGCATGATGCTGCCACCACCGTGCTTCCCTGTAGGACTCAGGCAGAATCTGCTCTTTTTTTATAGGAGGCTGGAGCTTCCTGCCTGCGCCGTGGAAGCCGCAGCTGAGCGTGAATTTGAGCTGAAGGGATACAAGTTTGACGCTGCGCAGGAGCAGCTGCGGCCGCCCAGAAGAGTCAGAGTGGGGCTGGTTCAGCACCGCGTTGTCCTGCCTACTGATGCCCCAATCCTGGACCAGGTCAGGACTCCTGCAGTACATTCAGCACCGCGTGTCAGCAAACGCAGTGTTGCAGCGGCAAATCTGTTTTATTCCCCTGAAAGTATCAATGTGAAAAATGCTGCATTATGGGAAAACGTCTCGCACGTTAAAACCCTCTTGTCCTGTTCACAGATCAACGCCATGCACAGCCGTGTGGGTGAAATTGTCGAGGTGGCTGCCATGTGTGGCGTTAACATCATTTGCTTTCAGGAGACCTGGAGTGAGTCCACAGAATGAATACGTTCATGACCCGTGAGGCCAAATGCCATAGAGGACACGCACTAAGGCCCCTGTGTTCACAGCCATGCCGTTTGCTTTCTGCACCCGGGAGAAAGAGCCATGGACAGAGTTTGCAGAGTCTGCGGAGGAAGGAAACACCACACGGTTCTGCCAAGAGGCGAGATAGCAAAGCCTTGCTGCAGCTACACCAGTACGATGCACCGCAGAACCCCACCTTGATTGTTCTCTCCTTCTGCCACCAGCTTGCCAAAAAATACAACATGGTAGTGGTCTCCCCAATTCTTGAGCGAGAGGAGCTGCACAGCACCCTGTGGAACGCGGCGGTGGTGATCTCCAACTCGGGAAATGTGCTGGGAAAGAGCCGGAAGAACCACATCCCCAGGGTCGGAGACTTTAACGAGGTTAGCAGGCCCCCGCTGCAAGCTTCACTGCAGCCGTGGCGTGCAGCGGAACACTGTGTTTTGTTTCTCCGCCCTTAGTCCACGTATTATATGGAGGGCGACACGGGTCACACGGTGTTCCAGACGCAGTTCGGAAAGATCGCCGTGAACATCTGCTACGGGCGTCACCATCCCCTCAACTGGTTCATGTACAACCTGAACGGAGCAGAGATCATCTTCAACCCCTCCGCCACGGTCGGCGCTCTCAGGTAGGAGACGGACTCAGAAGCATTTAAATCAATCCATTATTGCAGTAAAATGTGTTTCGCATCACCGGCTCCTGATTAGGCATATCATTACGACCACCTGCCTAATACTCCATGGAGGCATAAACTGCCTCCATGCACTCAAATAGTCCACCCATTTCTATTCTATTCTAATTTAAGCTTCAGCGGCTCCTCTGCTGGAATCGGACCGCGCAGGCCAGCCTCGGCTCCCTACGCGCATATGGGTGAATCCTGCCGTCTGTTCAGCACGGTTCCACCCAGGAACCCTTTGTGAAAGATCCCACCCCCTCTGTAAGACCAGAACACCCCCACAAGAGCTTGGCTTCTGGAGATGCTCGGACCCAGTCATTGAGCTATTACTAGTTGATCCTTGTTAAAAATGCTCAAATTATTACGCTGGACCATTTTTCCTGCTTCTAACAAATTAAAAACTTTAAAAACCAGATGTTGGTGTGCTGCCCACCCACACTGCAAAAACAGAACTAAAGATAAGCAAAATTTTCTTGAAATTAGTGTATTTGTCCTTTATTTGAGCAGCTAAATAAGATTATCTGCCAATGGAAAAAGTAATTTTACCCCTAAAATAAGATAATTAGACATTATGCACTTGAAATAAGTTGATGGAGATGAGTTGCTCATATTTTAAGAGCAAAAATCTTATTCCATTGGCAGATTATCTTATTTAGCTGCTCAAATAAAGGACAAATACACTCATTTCAAGAAAGTTTTACTTATTTTTAGTTTAGTTTAGTCTGTTTTTGCAGTGCACTATTCCCTCCACCTGCCAGCGGTCATATTGTTATGCTTCACCTGATTTGGTGAAACTTAAAAACAGGTCTAATCCACCTTAATGCTTAGGAGTATAAGAGACATTCTTCTGTGATTCCTATTTAGTTTATTTTGCATTCGTGTTTTTTTTTTTGTCTCCTGGGCTGTAGCTTGACCCTCAATGTTAATTTACCAAACTACTCCATGTTCATATGGTACTCTCCTGTTTAGCGCGTATGTATAATGTTTTATTTTAAAACTGCCAGCTGCTTAGAGAATCCCGTGGCTGATGATTGTTAGAGCAAGGTTTGATGTTTCACATACAGTAACACATCTGTTACTGTGTTTGGGTTATTTCACCTTTAATCTAGAAGACGTTTCGTTAAACACAAAATAAAATGTAAAAATGAAAAAAACTTTGAAGCGTTTGAAAATTAAGCTCGCTCCTTAACTCTTCCCTCCGGCTGCAGTGTTGCATGCCTCTGTACGCTTACGCACGCTTTGGTTTGCTCCCCACAGCGAGCCCATGTGGCCCATCGAGGCCAGGAACGCAGCAATAGCCAATCACTGTTTCACGTGTGCCATCAACCGCGTGGGGACGGTGAGTTCACCGCCTTCTGACCAGAACATAAGCTGGTGTCCGTTCGTCAGAGCCTGTGAAGTGTATCTTTAATGTTTAAAATGTGTTCTCAACAGGAGCGCTTCAAAAGTGAATTCACATCTGGGGATGGAAAGAAAGGTATAGAGGTTATTCTCAAATTCGTAACCTTAACGTTTTCATTTTACATTCTGATAACATTACAGCAACGTGGTTACATTGGCATTTATTTTTAAAGATAACTTGAAAGTTATCTTGTAGGAAGCTGGTACTTTCTATCACATTGAGTCTAGGCAAGGTATTTATTTCCTTTTAACTTTTCATGTTTTATTTAAACTGCAGAATTTATACAATAAACCAACTGAAATCAGTCCAACCTACTGATATGGAAGGAAAATAATACATATGTTGTTGTCTTTTTCCCCTTTTTTACAAATAGAAAATGTTCCATCCATTTGTAACTGGGTCTGGGTTAATATTTTGTAGAACCACTTTCTGCTGCAATTTTAGCTGAAAGTCTTTGGGACATGGCTCTACCAGCAAACTCATCACTAACTATTCCTTTGTGTCCTAAATTGTTTTTTAGAAATACAAACCACTTTTTTTGGCTCTCCTTTTTTTACTATAGTTTTCAAAAATCTGTCCACAAAGACGGATTTGTTGAGCACATTAGTAATAGTTTTCCCTTCTGATAGCCTTTGTTTACACTAGATTTTATTTCAGGGTGTCAGGATTGGAAATGCAACAGATTTATTCAACATTTTATCAGTAACATGCCCTGGAAACCAAGTATTCATTTCCTTTCCCTTCATAACAATCGACTCTATTCATGTTGAGCTATCACATAAAATCCCAATAAAATACACAAAGGTTTGGGTTTATACCCAAAGTATAAATACTTTTTCAAGGCCGCAACAACAGCTCTTGTGTTTTTGCAGCTCACCATGACTTTGGCCACTTCTATGGGTCCAGTTATGTGGCTGCTCCTGATGGCAGCCGCACCCCGGGCCTCTCCAGGACGCGCGATGGACTGATGGTGGTGGAGCTGGACCTCAACCTCAACAGACAAGTCAGCGACAAATGGAGTTTTAAGGTAAACATTCAGTCTTTCCCTTCTTCTTGCTTAACTTTGAAACCTCAGTTTTGTTCTGCAGCATGCAGATGCCTGACCCATTTTTTAGATCAATAATTCAATGCAGAAAGTGAGAAAACATGAAACGCCTACAGAATTATCACTGACTGATCAATTTCAGACATCCTTCTCCTGAGCGTTAATGATTATAGCTTAGAGTTAACAAAAGTCCAAAGTACCACAGGCATTAAACCCAGTACACTGCAAAAAGGGAACTAAAAGTAGGTAAAATCCTCTTGGAATTAGTGTATTTTTCTTTGATTTGAGCTGGTAAATCAGACTATTTGCTAATGGAATAAGATTTTTGTACTTAAAATAAAAACAATTCATCTCTGTCATCTTATTTCAAGTGTAGTTTAGCTAATTATCTTTATTTTAGGGGTAGAAATTCTCATTCCATTGGCAAATAATCTTATTTAGCTGCTCAAATCAAGGAAAAAGATACAAATTTTAAGAAGATTTTACTTACTTTTAGTCCCCTTTTTGCAGTGTATTGGTAGCTGGTACCTGCAGAAATGACATCAGGCTCTCTAAAAAGTTTGTCGGCTGAGCGAAGCAAGCTTAAACATTTCTGGATGATGGCCACTTTAGAAAACCCAGTGGACCAACACTAGCAGATGACAATTCTGTGCTGATCAGAAACTTCACACTGGACCTCAGGCAGCTTAGTTTAGCCCGGACAAGACGCTTCAGATCTAATTCAGAAGTGGAGTTGTTGCCCATGTCCTACAAGCATTGGTGTGTATCCTCAGGCATCTGAGAATTTACACATTTGGAAGAAAAGTGTCCGGTTTCTTGCATATATTTCTCCTCTCTTCCCAATTCTTCCTCAGTTCTGATCATGAAACCAGAAACGAGCTAAGTCCAGTCACCTTCTGTAGGAGCACTTGTGGCTGTCATGTCCTGGATAAATCTGTGTGGTGTTAGCATCCTTTACCATGGCTATAGCATGCCATTCATAAAAATAAAGACCTTTTGTGATTTGTTGACAGTCCAATTGTTGGATTTCTGTAAGGTGTAAGTCAATCATCAAAATGAACAGTGCAGGCAGTTGTAGAGCAGATGGCCCATATCCAGAGACTGAGGCTTCATTGCAGCTCAGAGGTTTGATTCCTGACCTCAGAACATTTGCTTTCCACTGTAACGGCAAAAAAAAAAAAAAAAAAAAAGACCAGAAATAAATGCTTGATATAATTCACCCTGTAATGAGTGTTCCTTTTTAGTGTAATTACTAAATGATATTTTAGGCTCCCTGACCTCTAATAAGATGACCATTAGTATATTGAATGCATTCTTATCGGTGTAATTGACTGTTTGCGGTATCTTATTTTGCAGATGACTGGCCGGTATGCAGAGTACGCAGAAGAACTTGGGAAGGCTGTGAAACATGACTTCAAACCCAAAATAATAAAGGAGTAGAACACATTTCCCACAACCAGCACCTTTTTACATGTGATTTAGTTAAGTAAAAATCCGAAAAGATTGGACCTCAAATCTTAATTTCACAATATATGCAAATATGTTGTATGTTTGCTGGAAGCTTATACTGAATTAAAGGGCCCTACAGTAAAAACATGTCTACATTAAAAGGAGTCAAATTGGCTCCTAATTTATCAGTGAATATATTTAAAGTAGGGCCAGTGAATTTAATATATAAGAGTGGATTAAAAAAAACAAAACAAAAAACAAGGATGCAGCATGTGTTGAAATGTTTTAATTACAGCTCATAATAAATGCAATTCTATGTTTAAAAAATAAAAATTGTGGTTTAAAATGTGCCGTTTGTTTTCAGAGAACACAACCAGACGGCGATGACATTTTGTAGCACTACAAAAAATGGATTTTCTTTTAAATAACAATGGAGTCTGGTGTGAAAAATGTAGTGCAAGATGTAAATACATTACTATAACTTTAAAAATAAAACAGAGGCAATGAGGAAAAAAATCACTTAGAGTTACCAGGATCAATCCGACCAACAGCACCATCCACCTATTCTGCAGCACGAGACAAAAAAGGTTCGACTTGAGCTTTTCTCCAGTAAATCCAGTCAAAGCGACCAACTCTTGTCTCCCGGTGTTCAGACAGAGTCCCGCAGACAGAATATTGCATTGATCCGACGCCGGCGCCCGTCAGAGCGCTGATTACCTGAGACGATCGCAGCACGAGACTCGTTCCCCTGTTCCTAGAGCTTTGTGAATGAAAAAGGGAGTTAGGACGTTCCTAAAAAAGGCAGGTAGAGGCCGAGGCTGTGGGGCAAAGAGGAGCAGCTTCACGTCAACAACAGATTAAACGCACAATACTGTAAGTCGTCGAGAGAAACCCTGAATAATGTGCACGTCAGTCCCTGGTAGCTCACGTTCGAGGCCACGTTTCCCAAAATTCATCCAAAGTCGCACAAGTCCAAACTCCTCGGAGTTTATAGGCTCAATTTATCCATGGTGTGAACAGCTGCTGGCGTTAAAATGAAGTAGAGACTAAAACTCATATGAACTATGCTCATCTGACACCGCAGGGTAGAAAAATAATCCATTTAAGATGAGGAAACCTTGAGTAGTTTTGGCTTTTGTATGCGCTGGATATTTACATCCATCGGTGGGTGAGCTGTCACGCTGGGGTGGGTGGGTTTGTGGTGGTGGGGGGGACGCATGTTGGACCTCTGTGGGCAGAACAGAGGTGGCGCCGCTGGAGCGGGGAGCTGCAGCGGTCTGACAGCGAGATGATGAAGTCCAGGATCATCATCATCGTTGTCCATCAGCTCTGTTTGAAGACAAAGAGGATGTCCTCGTCTGTCCCGTAGCTCCGCCTGGCCTCCTCAAAGTTCCCCACGCTGGTGCAGCACACCCCTGGATAACACGCACAGACACGCACGCGCTGGTTATACAGCGTCACGCTTAACCTGAACAACTGAATCATTTAACAACGTTACAGTTTTACATACAAGCGTGTAAAGATATTTTCTCCTACAATGAAACGGGTGGGTTCTGCCAGAGCTCTACAGAGTCACCTCCAGTGGACCCCTGGTGTGGATGTCTCTGACCAAACCACTAGAAACAGACTTCAGGAGGGCTTCTTAAAGGCCGGACGTCCTCCAGTAGGTCCTGTAGTCACGGCCCGGTACCGAGGAGCTAGACTGGCATGTACCAGAGGACTCTGGAATAGACCGCTTTGGTACTGGTACCCTGAGGTCATGTGACAGACCTGAAAAGGTTCTGGAGAAGCTGTGGGGAACATTATGCTGCCTGCGGCATTGTTCAGCACGATGGGTTTGGTGGTGGGTCAGTGCTGGTCTGGGGAGGCACGGACCTGCAGACCAGTTTGTTTCAGCCCTGGTCTCCAAGCTACATCTCCCTGCGTGTTTTCCAAATTGATGGTTGATCAAGAGCATTTTGCTGGACTTCAATTGTCTGGTCAGGGGTGGATCATTTTCATGGAGTGATGTGGCGTCCTTTTGTTCCCAACACACTACCTGTTATATATCAGGACGGACATCCAGCAGGATTGAGATCTGATGTGTTTTCAAAGTGCTCCTTTAATGTTTTTGAGCTGTGTTCTCACCCTCATCCTCTCTTCTTTGTCCAAGAGCTTTTCTGCCGTCTTGGTTTGTCAGCAAACACCAGGGAAACGTTTGCTTTAATTCTGCACTTTGTTTCATTTTTATCTTTTATGTGCTCGTGTTTTTGCTGAACAAACAGATGATCATGCTACGTCAGCAGCGCCTCTGATAAACCAGTGCAAAGTTAAACTGGGTTTGGAAGAATGCTGAATCGTCAACATTCATTTTTAATCAGCCGCCTGAGATGGAATTCCACTAATCTGATCTATGCGCAGGTTGTGCAGTCTTTTTCTAAGAGTGCACATATGCAACACATTACATTGAGACCATAATCTGGTTTCTAAAGCTTGGTACATTGTAGATCTATAGCTACCCTCTGCCTGTCTCTCATTAATTATGTTTTTAAAGCCATTGTTGCATATTTCACTCATTTTCTGAAATTGAGGTTTAGTGGGGAGTTTATGAGCAGATATGATCTTGTCTGTAATAGGTAACACAGTAATGGTTGTCATATTGGTAAATTAGGGTTAGATCTGGTTAGAAAGATTAGATTACAAAGGTGCAAATTTAAAGTAAGAAGTTGTCAGTTTAAGATATTTATTTTTGGGAAATTAGATTTTTATTCTTTCAGAAACTAGAGCAGAGAGTAAAATCTATAAGTTTAAATGTTTTTCCAGATGCTATTGGCTTAACTTCAGACTTACACACCTGGGTAATACTAAGAGTCCCATTTGCTAAAAAGAAAAAAAAAACAGTATTTTTTTACATCTACATGTGATATTGTGTTTTGGGATTTTTTTATTAATCTGTTTTGTTCCTCATTAGTTCTGATTCAGTCTACACTGATAGAACTCAAGAGTCTTGCCTGACAGCCTGATGAAGACTGAGAGGTTTAATAGGCCGTTTGTCTTTGTTGCTGCAGTTTCACACGAGCAGGAAGCAGGAGTTATAATGAATGACACATTTACAGTCCTTGCAATCTGACACGAGGAATACTGTCATGAAAATGTGAACCTGCTCCCGCTGATGCAGAACCCAGGTTACTCACGGTCATTATATGCAGGATTGTTGTAGAAGATGCAGCCAGAGGTCCTGTTGAAGCCGCACACAACCACAAAGTGACCCTGGTACTCTGGCTTCCTGCAGAAGCACTTCTGGCCCACAGGCAGGAAGCAGCAGTATTTGACGGGCGAAGAGCACGACTCGCACGTCAGGACAACGGCGTTGACCAGCACTATGGCCACGTGGCCCTGCTCCAGGTGAGACTGGATTTCCTGAACGGTCACCGAACTACGGAGAGAAGAGCACAGAATTTGAATTACTGAGGGCGGTGCAGAAGCTGGAATGGGATCAATGGGAGATGCAGAGAGAAGCTGGGAGCTGATTTTAGGCACGGCAGGCCCTGACTGGTGTGCGGTTGGAAACTAGAAATCTGGTGAATGCACCATAACTAAGCACTACCAGGTCACAGTAACAACACCCTTCCATGTGGATATAGTTACTGACCCAGTTAGACCTTTCCAGAATCAGTGGAGTGCCTACAATTGGAGCTGGAAGATGGAAAATGTGAAAGGGATTGAAAAGAAACGTTTTGTTGTTGCTGCCGTTTCCTGCATTGTTTGCTATTTGCAACTTTGATAGTAGATACATCTGGTCTAGCGCTGTTAACTGTGACACCACCCAGGGGAGGCAGATCATCTGCCATTCCCATATAACAGGATTACTGGATCAATGTGGGCTTTTTTGTCTCTCTTGTTGTGTCTCTGCTCTGTCTTCTGTAACGCCCAGTGGGTCAAGGCAGATGACCGTTCATACTGAGCCTGGTTCTGCTGGAGGTTTTCCTCCCTGTCAAAGGAGAGTTTTCCTCTCCACTGTCGCTACATGCATTCTCAGAATGAGGGATTGCTGCAAAGCCATGGACAATGCAGACGACTCTCCCTGTGGCTCTACGCTCTTTCAGAAAGGAGTGAATGCTGCTTGTCAAGATTTGAGGCAATCTGCTGGGTTTCTTTTTCTTTTCTTTTTTTTGCATTGGCAACACATAAATTAATAAAACAAAATCTTAAACGGTGTAATGAATAGTGTGGGTTAATACACCCAAACAACTGAACGTTTTGATTTAGCCACTCTTAGTTTCAGCATCCTCCAGCTACAAAACTGCTACGAGAAAATAGAAATGGCAGAAGTCGGTCGGCTGGAAGTCCGTCACTGCATACGTATTGGAGAACAGAGAAAACTAAACAGCTTGAAAAATACGACCCAAACAGAATATAAAGGCATCCATGCAGCACCTAGAGAGACTACATTCACATTTCATTCACTCCTAGAGACTCCAGGTACAAAAGAAAATGTATTTAAAAGGGCAATAAAAGGTGGATTATGTTTAATGTAGAGGCACACCTCTACATTTTGAAGCGTGCAAAACATAGAATATAAAAACCAAAAAGAAAACTATAAACATTTTATGGGTAAACACTGGTCGTTTTTCTGCTCATCTCCAAAAAAAGTTTAAGCGATTTTACTGCTTACTGTAGCTTTGAAAGAGATAAAAAGGTTAAAACCTTTTATCAGCGGGTCACACCGACACAACCAACAGGCAGGAAACCGGGGATGAGTAGAAAACTCACCATTTCTTCACCACCACCCCTTTGCTTTCAGCCTTGAGGAAGAGTCTGTTCACTCGGTCTTCCTCCGTGTCAAAATGCTTCTTATAGAAGGACTGTGGATCAAAACCAGGAGACATTCATTCACCCATGAACAGCGACACAGCGGTCTTAGCCCGGAGGCTGCGCGCTCACATCCCACCTGGTTCTTAAAGCCTTTATCTACACCCAGGGTCTGCGTGCAAAAGCAGTGCTTGACTCCCAGGTGACACATGAGGAAGGCCAGGTCAATGGTCCACACGCTCTCCGTCAGCTGCAGCTCCCAGCATGCTCTCTGGAACTCCTCGTCGCTCACTGGCTGCAGGTACCTGTCAGACAACACCCCGGGTAACATCTGGTTTCAGGTGGCAAGCCTCCCTCCAGCTGGCTCAGACACCTCTGTTGCGTTCACTTACTTCAGGACCATCCTGGAGCAGGCTAAGCCACAGTCCCAGTGGTACAGCTGCCGAATAACAGGTACGTTCAGCAGGACGGCATCCTCTGAGGAAGGCAACCGCGTTAGCTTCACGGTAAAAGCTTCAGAGGGGATAAACAGCTGAGAGGCGTTCAAGTGTTGCCAGGAGATGTCGGTTTTCCTCACCTGTCATCCTGCTGGGTTCTGTCGTTGTTATGGGAGGCCAGCTAACTCGGGTCGGGGTGGGGAGCCTTGTTTACCGCTCGGAGGGCGGCGTTAGCCTCCCTCATCGATGCTAACAAGTTGCCAGAACAGATCCGCCCAGCGTCCAGCTGTCTAACGCTGCCGACATGCCCGCTGATTACAAATCCCCGGCCGCTACTGCACGACGTCCCCAGAAAAACATACAATTATCAACGAATGAGACGAAACAGCGAGAGGGACAGATTTTCCTACTGTCTCACCTCTCAGCTGTTTGCTAGCGTACGAGAAGAAGAAGAAGAAGAAGAAGAAGCTTCTTGTCTTTCTTCTTCTCTGTCTTTAATGGTGAATCGCAAACAACGTTATCAGGTGCACATCGCCACCTACCGTACTGGAGTGTGCAACCAGGTTTTATACTTCAGGTTAGATTCTCAAGATTAGAAAAAAACAATACTAAACTATATAATATGGATTAAATCTGTATATTTTAGAAATATAAATAACGCTTTATATCATTCCCTTATCTTTTTTTCATTACTACCCAATGTTCCTTCCAAGTTTCATCCCCATCCCAGCTCATACATCCTATCACACATAATACTTTTCTCATAATCATATTTACTACACTTAAAATAATATGCTCTACATCCTCTGGAACACAGCTTCTTGAGTTTGCTCAGTTCAGGTTGGTAAATTGGGTTTACATTTGTCTCGTGCTCATTGATGCCAACATTTCTTCTGAGTACCTCTAATGGCAGCACAAGCACCACCCAGGGTATCTGCATCACAGTTTGAGAACCCTAAAACATTGTTGAAACACACGTCTTCCATTTACACACGGGGACAGCTTTATTTCAGGATTCAAACAGTCTGTGACATTTTTAAAGCAAGATTAAAATTATATGCAGACGATGTATGCTCAGGTTGACTCCAGTCTCCTACTGGGTTCCATATGTGGTGCTCATTGATGCCTGGAGTCAGGAAAAAAGAGAGAAAATAAATGAGAAGTTAAGAATGATTCATAATTTAAGCATTGCCCCTTAGGGCTGGACGATAATTCAATAACGATATATATCTATCACTAGACGTATGGGTCAATATAAAAAACAGGGGTCAATAAAAAGTTCAATAAAACAACGGTGCATTCTAGCCTATCATGTAGGTTAATACTGCAGTCATTATATCCTCCCAACCAATCACAAACCCAGGAAAGCTCCATTACCCTTCAGAGAGTTCAGAGAGCAGTTTTTTTTTCTTTTTTTAATGCTTACAGTTTTCGTTAAAAGTTGGTTGAATAAAGGATTGTGTTTGAATCCATTTATTTAAAAATAGGACATAAAGCAACAGCATAAAATGGCCAGGGCTGCACTTAAAATGTATATTCAGAATTTTTTTTTTGTGACAATTATCGATATCGATCAATATGATTTCTATTTTATCCATATGCTTTTATTCTATATCGTCCAGCCCTATTGCCCCTCACATACATGCATTTAATTAGTGGTTGTAAAACGTTAAGTGGGGGATCTTGAAATTATTTCTAAAAATCAAATTAAACAGTGAACGCTTTCTATTTAATTTTATATTTCTTTACCACAATTGTAAATCTTCAATGGATACAGATCCCAAACGTGGCTAAATTCACAGAAATGGTTTACCAAACACAAAGTCAACCTTTTCCTGAGTAGGTATGAAGTGATTCCCCCCCCCCCCCCCCCAACCCCCCAATAAAGAATGATTTATTTTAGGTCTTTTTACAAATCTTCTGTGGAAAAAAAATGTCAATGACTGCATGTGCATATTTAACTGACTTATGAGCAATATTTCTGTACTCAAACCAAATGTATAGTCAGACATCCACCAGTCTCTGTTGCTGAGTTCAGGAAGCACATGTTAAAGTACAAAGCATGAGTGGACGTCACTTACTGATTCGGTTTGAGGTTCCTCAACCAGATATGTTACTTTCTGTCTGCTGTAAAGGTCTCTCTTCTTCATGCAGGTCAACATGAACCAGTCTGCGACCATGGGAACCTACAGGGGGAATACGTGAAATGCTCAAATATTTGCCTGTTATCTCTGTTTTTGGGGCCACACAACATAGATTTTTTTTTTTACTCACCAAACTCAAAAAGGACAAAGCTGCGCCCAGGTTCACTATGGTTGGTACAATTCCAAATTTCCCTGCCTGCAAGAACCCAAATCCATCTAAATCAGTGACAGGTGAACACACAATTTTGTTTGAGCGTCCCTCCAATTTTAAAATCTATCGAGGCCTCACAGTTCCAAATACGATGACGTCAAAACGGATCCCATACGCTTTGATCAATGTTCTTGTTTCTTCTCCCTCTGGTGTCTTGTAGTACTTGGCAAACCTAAAGAAAGTGGTTTCATTAGTTTGTTTTCCCACCTTTACTATTATCTGGGGGGGGGGGGGGGGGGAAAGTGTCTATGAAAACTAGATTCACCTGAAGTTGTACCCCGGGGCCACATTATTGTCTGGGTGTTTGTCGTCCAGCCTGCGGAAGGTGTATTTGGGACGACACTTCCCCGGCCACCAGTCCAGGTCACAGCTCCAGTCGATAAGAATACCAAGTACACCCCCCTTTAAAACATGAGCAGCCGCTAGCTGAAAACTGCGTTTGCCAGGTGTAATTATAGGGCCTTACAAAAGTATTCATACTGTTACAAACACACTTTGATATATTTTATCTGCCTTTCATGACACACACGAAAACAACATTGTGTATGGCCGAAAAGGGAAAGGAAGATACTTTTTTTCCCCCAATAGAAATCTCTGGAGCATCATGTGCTTTTCTATTTGCACTGTTCCCCACATACAGACTACTCATTTTAATTGATTTTTTTAAGGGGTATCATAGTAAATGAGGCTCAATGGCACTTTTCAGACAGAGAAAAAATAGAAATCATGTATTATTTTCCTTTCACTTCACCCTGGTGCACTATTTTTGTGTTGCTCTATCCCATGACATTCCAACAAAATCATTTCACGCTTGATGTTGAAACATGACAAAGCGGAAAACGCTCCACGTACACTTTTGCCAGGCACTGTCAACAGCCACTGTCCTTCTTACCTTCACGGCCATGTCCTGGAAGTCCTCTCCAGCCTCCGCAAGGATGTGCCTGAGGCGGAATATGGGACAGTCGGGGTCCGTTTTACGACTGTACTCGCACGTCTTCAGATACGAGGAGTTGATGTGAGGCAGTATGTTTCGTCTGGAGGAGGGAAGAGGAGCGTTTACTCAAATCACACTTGGTAAAACTGCACCCTCGCTTCCTGCGTGTGTTTTTTGCAGCTGCAGTATACTGACTTGTGGAAGTTGAACTTTGGGTATGTAATGCTGTTTTTGATCAGCACAGTGAAGTTCTCAGCTGCAGCCAGGAGCGGACGCCTGTCAGGCAGGGATACAGCATGTCAAGCCCTCTCCTAACACACCAGCCTTTCTAGAAATACCACAACATTGCGTCGGTTCTCACTTGGGTAGGTTCGCGTCTATTTCCAGGGGGCACCACGAGAGAACCTCACAGGTCTTGACAGTGGAGGAATAATTTTCACACAGCCCCGTCCGTATACCTGTGGAAGAAGAATCATCAGGGCGCGTGGTGTCATCCCGTTTAAAGCTGGTGTCTGAAGGCATCTTTGGGACCAGGGCCTACCATTGCCTCGAGGATCGTCATATCCCTCGACGCAGTCGCAGTCGTCCACACAGGTAGTTGAAGGGTTTGGGAGCTGGAAGAGAAATCTGCTGGATTAATGCTACAGGGACGTTAGAAAGTGTTCTTTTATTTACTTGAACACAGAAGACTTCCTTTGTCCTGTTCCATGCCGTCCATTATGGGAACAAGAAGGTGGACCTCAAAGTCTGGACTTTTAAGTGCTCACTTTTCCGCCTCGCACAGGAAAACCCGTTCAGGAAAATGATTGAGAAAAAAAAAAATCCATGACTGCTACGAAAACTTTTTTTTTATTTGTTATTATTTTGACACAGTTTATTTTAAGCAGCTCAATCAGTGTTCATTATCCTGCTGTTATTTGCAGTTTTTTCATGTTCTTGGTAACATTCAGCTGTTGTTCTGACGCACAAATACACACGTACCGTTTTTAAATCATACCGTTCAGCTGTACATGTAGTTGCTGGTGAAGATTCTCAGTCATCCAGGTCATGGTCATTCCAAAAAAAAAAGGTAAAAACCAAAGCAACTGGACTTGTTTTTTTGTAGTTGAAGACGTTTCGCTTCCTCTCCCGGAAGCTTTCTCTATTCAAAAAGTCTGGATTAATGTGGAGTAACAAGCTTTATACAATTGGCAAACAAAGGCCTTGTAATGGCTTAGATAACATGCAAATTCAACAGAAACAGGACCACCCCTTAGTAATGGGCGGTCGTTAAAGACTTTTTGAATTGAGAAAGCTTCCTGGAGAGGAAGCGAAACGTCTTCAACTACGGAAAACAAGTCCGGTTGCTTTGTTTTTTTACCTTTTTTTGGGAATGTACATGTAGTTGAACATGGGTTTGCTATTTCTCATAACTGCGCAGTATTTTTTTTCTTATCTCGTAAATTGACCCTTACTGTCCGGTCTCTTGTTTCTTATTTGTTTTTACCCATCGATCTATGTTTCCGCCGTCACCTGTGGTCATGACCAAAAGAACAAGATCCTAGATACAAGCAGCCAAAGTGAGGTTCCTCCGCAGAGCGTCCGGGCACTCTCTCAGGGATAGGACAGGGTGAGGAGCTTGGTTATCTGGGAGGGGTCGCAACCAGTGCCGGATTATCCATAAGGGCCAGTGCCCAGGGGCACCAACCAATGTGGGGGCACCACATGACACATGCTTTAAAAATATATTTTTCATAAATTGTTATATTATTTACTTGAAATTGTTGAAAGACCATGCATTATTCGTTTTGTGAACGCTGATGTCACAATAATAATAAATGATAAATAAATCAAGATTTTTTTGATTTTAACATTTTAAAATTAGATATTTGAATATTGCTCTCTGCTCATATGCCTACATGTAGTTGTGTAAGTTAGTAAATAGTAAATTACATTACAGAAATCCCCTTGATTATGTCTGATGTTTTTGCACGGGTAAGGAGGGGGGGGGGGGGGCTTTGAGGTATAGTGCCCAGACACCACATTGTCTTAATACGGGCCTGGTCGGAACAGAGCCGCCGCTCCTCTACATCGAGAGGAGTCAGCTGAGTTGGATCGAGCATTTGTTTCGAATGCCCCCCCTTCGGGAGGTGTTCTTTCATGTCGCATTGGGAGGAGGCTCAGGACACACGCTGGAGAGATTCTATCTCTCGGCTGAGCTGGGAACGTCTTGGCCTTCCCCCAGAGGAGCTGGAGGAGGCGTTTGAGGAGAAGAAAGTCTGAGCGGTCCTCCTGAGTCCCTCCTGGAAGACGAAATGTACGAGTAGGCTACCTATACGCACACACTCAGACTCAGAACACCCACACACACACACATTTACACACTGACACACAAAGACATTTGCATACATACAGTAAATACACACCCACACTCTTTATGCTTATGTAAACCTATTGTACACACACAGACTCACAAAAAATCCTCTCTCTCTCTCTCTCTCTCTCTCTGTCCTTTTTTTTGTTTAATTCTATTCATACCACAAATAACAAGCTGTATGCAGCCTATAGTGTAACTCCATCCGACAGATGTAGCTGCTGAGCTGTGCCATGGTAGGAAACGTTGACACTGTAGCACAGGAGGAGAACCCTAATGACCTACAATGGCCAGCCCGGTCACACCAATTACATGGGAACTACGCGAAGGCTTGAAGCAGACTTTACCTATGATTATAAAGTTTATCTGTGCTTCACCACGTTACTGGTAATGGCTCAGTCATTTGAACACGGATCACCCTGCAGTCATAGGTCACCTCTTCAGGGAGCATCTCTTACCTCAGCACAGCGGGACTGGGTTTGCCCCGGGGTCATTACCAGGTTCGTCAACACGAAGAATGAGTGATCTCCCTGTTGGTCAGAGGTCCAAGAGTCTAATCACACTGGCACGCTGCAGTAAAACTTTAGGCAGAGACAAGCATGTTCTAAATACCTGCGGGGGGATAATGTAATCTGCCACGTCCCAGAAACGAGGCTCCATGTCAGATATGTTGGTGAAGGCAAAGCCCTTTACTTTAGTTGTGACGGTACTGACGACAGAGTCGGTCTCCTGGTAGGCTTTCTGCACCACACACACATACCTGCAGCAGGGAGCCACAGTTAAAACCATGCAAGCTCATAAAAAGCACAAAAAAAAAAGAAGGTATGTTTTATTACGACTTACCCCACCGTATATAACACCACCAACAACTGCGTGAACCTGAAGACAAATCCGACACGTATGCTGGGAATAACCAGAGTTTTCGGCGTTTCATAGTCAAACACATAGTGCAGAAAGTCCCGGCAGCAGCCTGTCGACTTGCTCATCGCTGCACAACGTACAATAATGAACTGAGTAATGATAAATGGACAATTGCCTTTATTCAAATCCTTTTATTCAAATCATACCGGCCGTAGACGCAGGACACCTAACAGTGGCGTGTCAGGCGTGTTTAACCTTTAGCCCTGGAGGGCCTCGCTACGTTTTCTTCTTTAGCTCTAACTGTATTAACGGCTTCGTTGGCGTTAGCTGGGAGAAAACAGTGTTGGACTAGTTTGTTGCTCATGTTTAATGCAGAAATTGTAGCGTCACAGATTTTCATTTGAAAAATCAGGAATAAAAGTCAACATCTCAAATGGAAAGCACAGAAAAAGCCAAGAAAAGGCCAAAAAAGGCAGGTTTAAACAAAATAGGTCAAATTCTTGTAAGGTAGATTTGTTTTTTTGCCTTCAAAAAGGCTATTTATTTGTCTATTATTTATTTCTAATAATAGAAATAATTATTATAAAAAAATATTCAACTTTCCACTAGCCCTCCATGGCTCCTGCTTTAAGTGCTTAAGCCTTAAAATCAAGACTGGTGGGTGTCGGTGTGAGAGGTCAAAGCTAATTTATGTTTAAGCAGGTTTATGTAAATGCAGTACAGTCAGTGTGGGTGCTCACATGTTACTAAATCAGGGTACCATCATATTAAAAACACAGCCAGAATAAAGGGTTTCCAGTGAAAACAGGACACAGAATACAGCTAGTGCATTTAGTGAATGCTCATGGGCCGAATTACATTTCATCCATGGCCTTCAAAAAACCTCCCTACTGCCTTTGACCCAGTGAGCCGTCTGGCCCTGTGGTTGAGTCTGAGGAAAACTAGATGCCCACATTACATCAGGAGGATGCTGAGACTTCTACTGGATGAAATGTCTGTGCTCACTGTTTTAGCGGGAAGAGACAGAACCCTTCAGCGTTCACACTGGAGTCCGACAGGGGCGTGTCATTGCACCTGCCCTTTTCTCCTCTTTCATCACCATCATCTCTGCAAAACAGCTACCTCCAGCCATCAGGATGCTGTACAGAATGGATGGACAGCTTCTGAATACCGATGGATTCAGGAGTAAAGATTAAAAGATCACCACAACATCTATCATGGATCTGTTGTATGCTGACGGTTCTGACACTGGTGGCCATCATCACCCACCACAAACACCCCCCGTCCAACTGCCGAAGATTTCCATCGACAAAATGAAGTGAGAAATGTAGAGCACTTTGCAGACCTGGGCAGCCTTCTTTCACCAAAAGCAAATACTGATGACAGAATACGCGGCGGCGTCCTCAGCTGTCCCAGCAGGACCTCCTATAGATTTAGGAAAAGCTGTTTGGGACTCCCTATGCAAAAACGACGCATGGACCATTTGAGCACACAGCATAAAAGTCGTCATATAACACGTAAGCCATTTCACTCCTCAGGCGATGCATGACCGGAGAGCAGGGCCGTCTCTGGATCATGCAAAAAGAGCCACGCTTCTCTTGTCCCCTGTACATACTTGGACAGAGCACAGCATGTACAATGAAACCATTGTTAGAATGACTCCCCACACATTTTACATGTCACCTTCAGATACGGCACCCTGAGAGAGAAACGCTGAGCCTGGCCACAGAGCGAGGCAGGACGTCGCACATACAGATGTGGACACATCTGTTGACAGCCCTGGAAAATGTGTGTAAAACTCCTTGAAACAAGTTTTTTGTCCTTTTGTTGCAGCCGCATAATCTGACTCTAGGAAAAAGTAGTGAATTGTTTTTCTTTTTGACAAATAAAAGATGTGGGTGCCCCTAACAATCCTAATACAGTAACTGTTGCAGGTGATTTTTTTTTTCTGTTTTCATTTAGCTTTTTTTAACTTGATCCGAGTTTGTGGGAGCTTTTTGTTTTTCCTGGAGTGTAATTATGCTGTAACAAAGAGGCTGTCTTCGTTTAGCCACCAAGCACTTGTGAGCAGGATGGCAACATATACTTAAGACTCTAGATATAATATTAACAACAGCTGATTAATGAGGACAGACTGCAGTTGAGGGAAATAGTCACAAAACGTTACGCATTTTCCTCTACTTTGCTTCTCATGAAAACTATTGTGTTTATGTTTTTGAACTGCTGTGAAAATGGACTTTCTTCTAAATCCAACTTTTAGATAATCCAGTTTGACTCCAGACACAGTAACATAAAAAGTTTCAGGCGGTGCGGGTGGTTTCATTACAAAGTTACCTAGACATACTGGATTTCTATGTTTATTTGTTTTGCTCCACACATGATTTGAGTAGATTGTAATATTTTAGGAAACGTCAATATTCCAAGCTACTGAAACAGTGAATTAGTATGATCCCTATAACCCATAATGTAAATTATTCTAAATGCTGTTTTTTGGAAGAATAATGCAGTTGTTGCCCCAGACCTGTTCAAAAATACCTTTACTATGAAATAATATAAAATATATTACATGATTAGCTTAATTTGTCCTGTAGCAGTTGTTGATACTTTTGAATAAATCTATTTTATGTGTTCCAGGACATCTGCTTTCAAAGCCCTTTTCAATATTAACCTCATTCTGCGTGTATATTTAATAGGTTTACCAAATCGTCCATTTAATTATCTCAACAGTCATTTCATCCAATAAATGTTGCCAAATCATCACCAGAGCAGAAAAATAGTACCACTTTGAACATTCTGACACAAAATCAACCGGAACTGTGTGCTTGGGTCAGATGAGACGGAGCTTTTGGAAAACAAACCGTCCAGGTGGGTTTGGCTTGAAAGAAAGGATGATAATGTGGAGAAGCACCAAATACGTAGCCACTGTAAAGTACGGTGGAGACTATGTGATGCTTTGGGCCTTTTCCACTTCCAAAGGCCCTGGGACCCTCGCACCATGGACTCTTTGAAACGCGAGGAAATAAAAATTTGGTTGAGATAAAAATATATATATAAAATTTTCTGGAGAAAAAAATTCAATTATAGGTAAATTATTCATAAAAAGTCCACCGTAGGATTAGGCTACTACAATGAGAACATGTATGTTTTAATGCGTTTGACACATCTTTGCCATGGGTGCCAATAAATCTGTCTGCATCTGTAAATAGAGATTTTAATAACAATTTTAATAACATAAAAAAACAGCATCTGATCAGAAGAAACAGTGTTTGCATTTTATTTGCATTCATTTTATTTTTCGTTCACTGAGAACTTTTGAATTTCATGAACAAAGAACACAGACAACATTATTTTGGTCCAATTTTACCTCCGATATTGAGTCTATAGAACACAGCTCAGGTCACACAGACAGTCTCTATCTGCACAAACAACACAACGCCTCCAGTACAATACTTTAGTACCGACACTCTTTCAAGTTTGTTCTGCTTCTGAACACCCTGTTGTCATATTCATACAGATAAGAAAGAAAAAAAAAGCTACATATGTTAAACACAATATACAGATACTGTACATTTTGCTGTATTTTTAATCATATTTTTATTATTTTAAGACACCACACACAGGCCAGGATTCCTTATTAAGGTGCGTTCACACTGGCGTGACAATGTCGCCACCTTTGCTTGCTACAGCAGTACAACGTCGCCATCTAGTGACGCTTTCACTTAACTGCCACTCCAGCCTCCTCGCTCACTTTTCTCCTGGCTTGGTTTGTTCTGGACTTGTTTCGGTGGTAATCAGTGTTGTAGTCAAGTCACTATGCCTCGAGTCCGAGTCCAGGTTCGAGTCACCAGTGTTCAAGTCCGGGTCAAGTCCAAGTCATTAAAAAAAAAATCCGAGTCAAGTCCGAGTCGAGTCACCATTGATCCAAGTTCGTTGTAGGAACATGCTGTGACGTGTGATGTATGACATGAAGCAGTAACATTCCATTGCACTAATAACTCTTTCGCTGTAGTTACCCTGATTTTACTCGGTAAAACTACCGCTTTTTCCAAGTCTAAGACGTCTCCTAACCATGGTTTTTAAACATTGTTGTTATGGAACGCGCAACAGCGACTCGAGGTACGCTGATAGGCCGCATATGAAGGATGTTAAAGCCGCAAGCGGCGCCGATCGGCCCTCGCAGCCAAGCGCACTCCGGCCTATTGGCCACCGCCGCGGCTCCGGCCGGCGGGCGGGGTTCGCACACCGCCGGCCGCCTGCCACCGCAGATGCTGTTACGCATTTTCCTCGCCCGTCCACCGGGCGATTCCCACAAACGCGTTCGGCAGCGTTCCCCCATTACTCACAACAAATCTGGTGCAGATCGGTCGATGCAGCGAGGAGATACAGCCGTTTGATAATGATAATGCATTTGGCCACCGGACCGGACTAAATTGTTCGGCGGGCCGGA
The DNA here is from genome assembly GCF_011125445.2 of Fundulus heteroclitus. NCBI lineage: Eukaryota > Metazoa > Chordata > Actinopteri > Cyprinodontiformes > Fundulidae > Fundulus > Fundulus heteroclitus. The sequence continues at coordinate 42,668,225 of NC_046372.1, read as the reverse complement.
AAATTTATACCGATTCCTGGACGGTGACTACAAACAGAAAAAAAAAAAAACGGCCGATGACGGCATGAACGCCGAGCAGGAGAAAAACAACGACTTACCTTTCTATCAACTCGGCCCGTTTTTCCAGGCTTTCCGAGCCCTTGACACTGAAGCCATCGTTTGAGCTGAACGTTGGTATGTTGTTCCACAGTTCTACCAGTAAAATGGCCGCCTGGACATCCTCTTGTGAAAGTTTAACAGCGGAAAAGTCGGTCATATAGTTTTGTCTGTTGCATGTGTAATGGCTGGCTGCTACGTGCGCTCTCACACTGTTTGCCCAACCTTAGCGGCAAGGGGCGTTGCTCATGAGATGGTGACGTCACGTGCGCTGTACGACATTTAGATATTAAAATCATACACCAAATAATATTATACATCAATAATAATATATAATGACATATTAAAATTATAGCCTAATTATATAAAAAAAGTCGAGTCTTTTTCTCAATTTCCGAGTCAGAATGATCTGAATGTAGGAGTCCGAGTCCAAGTTCGAGTCATCAGTGCTCAAGTCCAAGTCAAGTCACGAGTCTCTAAATTTAGCTAATGACTCGGACTCGAGTTCGAGTCTCGGACTTGAGTACTACAACACTGGTGGTAATAATTGGTTGAGTCATACAACTCAGGCCGCCATCTTCCACGTTGAACGAAAACGACTTCGTCTCCGCCGCTGTCCTTCACCCCACATCAGTTGCCTGATTGGTTGTCGCGGCGCAACAAGACAACAAAAGTTCAGAGTTTTCTACTCCAACTGTCCGTCGCAGGTGTCGCGTCGCTCCGGTTTCGCTTTAACCGCCAAAATGGGCCGTTTTGCGTCGCTAGCATTGCCTCTGTGGCCTCGCTTAGCGTCACGTCGCTCTCGTGTGGCAACTGCACACAGGGATATCATGTCAGTCTGTCGCTCGGGCTGACACGTTCGCGCTCAGTGTGAACGCACCTTTAGAAAGAACGTCCAGTCATCATGTTTGTGGTTCAGTGTTTAAGTTTCAAGTATGACACAAAGGCATCTGCACTGTATTGTACACAGAAGACAACAGTCCACAGTAACGGAGTCATGGTGAAGTGCAGATATGGTCGTTTCCTCCATTTAAAGCATATAGGCCGAGCACAGTGAGGATCTTTGAGAACTGATCATCTTATTTTTGAGAATAAAGAAAAAAAAAGAAAAAAACAAAACCTAAAAAAAATAAAAATGTAAAAATAAAAAAAGAATTCTACATTCGTCCAAAATCAAACTCCAGGCCGCCCTCGTGCAGGCTGCCTTCGTTGGCGTTGTCGAAGCTGTTCTTGCCGTGGATCTGTTTGAGGTGCTTGCGCAGCACGGGCTTGTGAGCGAACACCATGTCGCAGTAGTTGCAGCGGTGCGGCTTGTCCCCGCTGTGCAGGTTCAGGTGGTCCAGCAGCGAGCACTTCTGGGTAAATGTCTTGCCGCAGATCTTGCACTGGAAGGGCTTGATGCCGGCGTGCACGCGCATGTGACGGTGCAGGTTGCCCTTCTGCGTGAAGGTCTTCCCGCACAGGAGGCACATGAAGAGCTTGTGCATCTTCAGGTGGTTGGCGTAGTTCTCCAGCTGGCGGAAGACGCGGGCACACTTGGGGCACTGGTGGTACCACTGCAGGGGCTTGTCGTAGTTCCTCTGGTGTCCGCCGTGCTTCTCCGCCGCCGGGGAGGAGGGCGGGGGGCTGAGCGGGTAACCGGCCATGCCCGGCGGGACGGCCATCTCGCTGCCGCGGCTGTCCACGGTGGAGTTGATGAGCGAGTGCTGGGGCTCGGGGGAGTGTAATGAGGCGGGGGGGCTGGCAGAGAAGTGGCCGGTGATGGTGTTTTCAGCCACATCGTTCACAGACTCTACTTTGACTATGGTGATGTCGCTTTCCGCCAGACCAGGCCTCGGGCGCCTCCTCCAAACCTGCACCGGGCTCTTGGGCTGAATGATGACGTCGTCGTCATCCTCGTCACTCTCAACGTTGTTTTCTCCCCCGACCTGGCCCAACACTACTGCTTCATCCTCGTCCTCGTCCTCCTCGTCCTCCTCCTCGCCCTCGGGCACAGTCCGCGCCTGAGAGCGCTCGTGCTCCCTCTGAGCCTGGGAGGAGGACCCCTCGCCTCCCTTCTCCCTCCTCAGCTCCAGGTCCAACTCCAGCTGCCGTGAGCCCTGAGGTTTGATGAACTTGTTGAGGGCTTGGGTGCACTGCTCCACGATGTGGCCCATTTGGAGGAAGCTGGCCACCGTCAGGTAATGCACCAGCTCCAGCTCAGGAAACTCCAGCTGGCCGGTGTAACAGGAGAGCAGCAGCTGGCGGCCCACCTCCGCCTCCTGGATCATGGAGATCTGGACCTCCTTGGAGTCCTGCTGCAGAATGAACTGGTCCCTCAGGAAGGACGAGCCTGCGGCAAACACCACTTTGTGACCGGGAACCTCCAACTGGTTGATGCGGACGGTGACGTCGCAGAAGCGCCTCTGGTGTCGGAGGAGGTTCATCTTCTGCAGCATGGAGTCGCCGAACGTGGCGAATCGGAACTGCAGGATCACCTGGTTCTGGGCCATAGTGAACCACCGGGCAGCAGCACACCTGGTCAGGACACATGCAGACAAGAGGATCACGTCTCCTAAAGGAGCAGCACGTTAACCTTAGTGTGTGTTCTGACCGTGACTAGACGTGGGCCGCATGACAGACATTTTTTATGCCAAGACTTTTTACAGTGGAGTTACAATTTTTAGCACAGCATTTCTAAAACCAACTAATAAAAAAAAGTATACTAGTGCTTATATGCCTGGGCAGTATATTGAGATTTTAAAAATATTGAGATTTAGGACACCACACAGCTGAGATCAATACTTAAAGGAGCTATAACGACTTGTGGCTCAAATCGGTACAACAGCTTGCCAATCCCAACAATCTAATATGCCGTTTTTAAACGGTGTGTTGCTGTTGTGAATTTTTTTTACTTTCACCGAACAGGTATATTATGTTGTATTCTGTTCTATTTCTGGTCCGCTTCTCTTACTGACTTCCATGTTAGCAGGCTGCTGCTCATTTGCCAAGATAAAATACCAAATGCTGCGCTCTGTGCTGGGAACCCTGGGAACTCTCATATGATTGGCTCAGGAACCAGGAAGTAAACACGGGCTACCACTGAACCTCTAAGTTTGAAAGGAGTAAAACCTAACTAAGCCATTGTTGGTGGAGATTGTTTATAGGGAATGTTACTTCCATCCCAGGTGACAAATGAGAATGATTTAGGTTGATTTTATGGTAAATATCTTACTTATAGCTCCTTTAAGCCTTGAAGCACAATTAGTCTTAAACTGTTTTGCCTAAAGCAAAGAATGTATTATAATTTATACAGTAATCAACACCACTAAGTGAAAGTAAGAGCTAATTTATGAAGTTAAGGAAAAGGGAAGGTAATAAAAGTAACGCATCCATGTAAGATCATAGCCCAGCAATGGGGAGATTTCTCCACATAGACAACGCTACGACCTCCCTGCTTTGGAAGATCATCATCACCTTCTAATCCTTGATGACTTAAAATCGCCCAGTCCTAGATACCAACAGTTTAAGTTAGAATGCTGCTAAATAATAAATAAGCATGGGCTTGTATTAAATGAGACTGTTAACATATGATGAGCTTGCATAAATCAGCTACAACCTGTCAGTATCCAACTCTTAAACCTGGGGCTGGACTGCCAGATTTTGTAGTGAGACTTGATTAGAAAATATGTTAAACTTAAATTTAGGATGTATGTCAATTTGAAACAATTCAAACAAATATACAATGGCTCTCAAACTTTTACACAACCCTTGATAAAAAGTCTGACTTTGAGATGTGAAAAAAAAAAACAGATTTTTCACCATTTCTGAAAAATTAAAACATTTATTTGAGGAAAACATAAATAATACTAAAGATCTTTTGCCTCTCTTTGTTAATGATACTTTTGTCCAAATAATTTAGATCATTTGAGACCTCTCTGTAAACTATAACTCTTTAGTATAAAGTATGCAAATGAAAAATGTTAAAATCCCAAAAGAGCCGAACCTTATTTAAAGGCTGGTTACCCTAATCACTAAATGTTAAAACTGGATTCAAATATGAATTATAAATATTTGTTCTATAGGTGTGAAGACTTATGCAACTACATCGTAACATTTATTATTATTATTATTATTATTATTATTATTATTATTATTATTATTATTATTATTAATAATAATAATAATAATAATAATAGAATAATAATAATTATAATTTCTATATTTAGCCCCCTAACAGATTTGTTTTTCGATGAAATCATCGACGATATGTGTCAAATTAAGTGGAAAAGGTTTTGAATTTATCAGATTTTTTCAATAAAAGAAAACCTTGCAGTTTTACAAAAGCGTGCAGTGGGGACCGTTTTGAGATCAACTGTGTTTTGGATGTTATTTCTGCAAAGGATTTTTGCCATGGGCCCTGTTCTAAATTCCATGTCATCTCCTTGTTTTTAACTAGCTTTTTTTCTACCATGTTGTTTGTTTAGTCCTGCTGTAAAATATGGAGAGCCGTTCGGGAGCTAAAAAGAGAATCGGTTCTTTTTGGGGAGATGAGCCAAATGATCTGGATCTCGGAAAATAGCCGTAATTCCCATCACTATGAGAACTAGCCACACACATAAACAATATATTAAATATTGGTGAACACGGCCAACAGCCGAAAGCTATAATGCACTAGTCGATCAAATGAGTGAAAATAATACATTTATGCCATTGTTCTTCGCTTGCGACAAGCAGCTGACCATGTTATTTCTGTCAAATTGTTCATTTCTGAGCAATATTCGATGTCCGAGCTGACGGGGGAAATGGACTCATCAGTCCAGCTGACGGATCGTTCGTGCTCGCTTCCTATTTAGGAAAACGAGCTTCCAGAGAGCTCTTCCGGCCGTAACGACAGAAAATAACCCCGTTTGATGTAGACATGTTTAGGGTGCAGCTACATGCCTGTAATCCCTGAAAAGCGCCGTGGCAACGGCCTAGTCGGTAGCTTCCTGCTAACAGCTCAGGTGATTAGCGCAATCATAGCACACTATGCGCTTATGGCGTCTTTAATGCAGCTTCTAGCAGTAACCAGGCGCCGTGAAGCGGCTCCTTACCTGTTAACGATCCAGTGGTAGCTGGGTTGTTGTCGGCAGGATCCCGGCCTGTAAGGCTGCCTGTGGAAAAGAGGGAGCTGATCCGGATGCAAAACAATTAAAGGCCCAGTACCTGTGGACCATTTTTATGCCAAGTCAGCCCGTTTGACCGTTCAGTCGTTAAACTTTTCTCTTTCTTTCTTTCTTTCTTTCTTTCTTTCTTTCTTTCTTTCTTTCTTTCTTTCTTTCTTTCTTTCTTTCTTTCTTTCTTTCTTTCTTTCTTTCTTTCTTTCTTTCTTTCTTTCTTTCTTTCTTTCTTTCTTTCTTTCTTTCTTTCACTTAAAGTTAATTGAATTGCATAAAATTGGTGGTAACATTACAAGGTAACAAGTAATTTCATTAAGTTGATACAATAATTGACACATAAGCTAAAACTGCACACAATTAAAATTAAATGGGGCTCATACAGGACAAAAATACAGTTTATTACATGAGTGAATAAAATAGAAATAAATGAGAATATGAGTAAGATACATGAAATCAGGATACAACTATCAAGAAAGAAAAATAAAATAGAATAAATTATAGTCAGATATAATACGCTCTTTACAAAGCATTAAAAGCCAATGAGAACAGGTGGCTTTTAAGAAGAGCTTATGAAAACACATAATAAGAGACGATCTGAGATGGAGAGGCAAAGTGTTCCAGTTAGGAGCTGCTGACGCACAACCCCACTGAGCTCACAACCAGCTGGTCAGCTGATTCAGAAAAGCAGTGGGGCTAGGCCTTTCAAACATTTAAAAGGATTTTAAAATGAGTCCTAAAATGTGCAGACCACCAGTGAATGGAAGATAAAGCAGTTGTTCTGTTTGCCTGTTTCACAATGCAAGCGTTGGAATCCAAAGTCAAATTCCAAATTCATCAAGTATTCATAGTTGATCTGTTTTTGGTTGCGCCAGCTATTTACAATGTAGCTTGCAGTGCCTTGTGAAAGTATTCAAACCTCTTAAACATTTTTACACGATGCAACCACAAACCTGAATGTGTTTTACTGGGCAGTTTATGGGCTAGACTAACACAAAGCACTGCATACTAGTAAAGAGGAAAGAATTTTTCAAATAATTTATGAATAAAAATCTAACAAGTGTGACATGCATTTGTGTTCAGACCAGTTACTCTGATACCCCTAAATAAAATCAAGGACAACCAATAGATCTTAGTAGTTATTATTAATTAATAATAACTGTTTGCTAATAATTATTAATAATTAGCAAACAGAGTTGAATTCGTATAATTCAATTTCAATAAAATGGCTTAAAGGGTTTGTCATAAAAATTGAAGGTTAGCAGTGAGGTGCAAAACATTTTCTCATGACGGCTTAAATTGTCAAGTCAAAAGTACTCAAGGGCCATAAAGGATAATAAAAAAGCTAAACCAACAAGTTATATTGTGAATTTCTGCTCCTCAAAATATGAGTATGCAATATTTCAATTACTCAAATTTTCTTTTGGCAGGGAATATGTAAAGGATTGTAGATCTAAAACCTACAAAAGGTCACTCACTCTCTGCCTGATTGTCAACCTATGTGGAAGAGTCAAGCCCTCTGAGGTTTGCTTTTAGGATTTTTGCTCTCCTTGAGAACTATTTACCCACATCTTCTTTTTATGCCCTTGGGTTTTTTCCCATTGGAAAACTCAACCCTGGCTGTTCCCTTTCTACCATCCATAGTTTGAAACATTTTTCTACATATATTTCAGACAATTTATCATGTTCTTTCCACTTTCCAATTATGCATTACTCTGTGTTGGTCCATCATATAAAATTCAAACTAAATACATAGAGGTTTGTGGTTGTTACATGGCAAAGAATGGCAAGGTTTTACTGGTGTAAATACTTTTTCAAGGCGCTGCACAAGGGTCCTTGTTTCTGTTGACTTTCAGTTTGACGCATAACACAAGGTGTCAAAATTTTTGATACTTTTTGAATTAAGGGAAAACATAAAAGTGGGAAAACAATGGTTTATTATTATAAATCATTTTTAGAAATTTGAGTCCACAAACTAACAGTGCCAACACAGCAGCCAGGAAATGATCACACTCCATTATCAATAAAAAGTCTTAATCCGATGGATAGTGGAAAACAAAAGTTTATTAATTTTGAGTGTTGTAAACGATAATCTGTAAAGTATTTACAGAATGTACAGTTTGAAAACAAATGTATTTGTCACTATGACTGATGATGCAGGAGCTGAGGATGGTCAGATCCTGTTTACGCACCTGAAAGAGAACAAAGAAAACAATTAATTTCCAAGTTTAGGTGTACAGCTCATCCAGTAGATGTTCTGTTTAAGCAGTTGTATTCTCACTATAAGTTTATTATTAACCAAAAAACACAAGTTGAAGGTTTCAGGAGGAATTTAAAGGGTCCCAATGCAGCTAATGCCCTTCTGTCCAAAACACAAATGTATTTTAATAGCCCTAAAGATTTAGTTTACCTTACTTAAAGATGGATCTATAAAACAAAGAAGAGCCTTATGTTTAATTAGGGTCAGATCATGCAGCAACACTCTTTTCACAGAATAAAGGAAACACCAATTAGACGTTTAGCCTCAAACAAACCCAGACAGTGGAGGAGTGACAGAGGAGTGTTTACCCACATATAAATATGCTCAGTTTCTGCTTTTTTGTCATACTTAAATGCTTTACATGATCAAACAAAATCTAATATCCGACTTGCTAGATGTGACTAGAGGTCTCACCATATTACAGCATATTTCCTCCCAGAATCTTGGGATATAAATTATCAATATGTTTTCATGGCAAATAACAATTAGGCCTACTTTTTCTCCCTCCTCAGTGGTTTTGGCCTTGGAACTCTCACATGAGGGCCAGTTTTCCCGGTCCATTTCTTATTTTCTTAATCGGGAACAATAACTTTAACTGAGGCCAGTAGACCTGCATTGATTTGGGTTCCTTTGTGACCTCTCAGATGAGTGATCAAAGCGCTGTTGGAGTAATTTTGGTCTACTGGCTAATGCTGGATAGTTCTTCACTGTTCTATGTTTTCCTCATTAGTAACTAATGGCTCTGATGGTGGTTTGTTGGAGTCACAAAGCCTTTGAAATAGTTTTCCAAATTTATAAAATGATAGACTTTTTTCCTATTTATTTTTTTATTTCGTTATATTAGGACATAACGTGTTAGTTTTTGAGATCTTTTCAGCCTTCATGTTGTCCGATAGGTTCTATTTATACAGTTTCCAGGTTCTTGAGGTCTGGAAGTAATCAGGCCTGCCTGTGTGTGGCTTGTGAAACCTCATTAAAAAATGTGGTTATACAAAGTTAATTCATGATTTAACATAGGAAGCAGTTATATTTTAACACAGGGCCAGATTGGTTTGGAATCACTTTCTTCCATTAGGAAACCGTCATTTCTTCAGGTTATCTTTGTCGGATGTTAATTATCTGAAACCTTTAGCTTTAGCAACAGGAAAAGACCTTTCACTGCGATGCAGATGTGGAGATAAATCTGTGGGCTAAAAGTATCTTTGATTAAAGCATTCATGAATATTTCAGCATAGTATGCACATTAGCATGTTCTTAGCTAAAAAACAATTTCTGGCTCAATCTGAATAGAGTAAGGATTGTTTAGCCAAAGCAGAAGTGTGTCAGCGGTCGCCATGATAAGTGCTGTCTGAATAGTGCAGTCAGTAAGGAAGGAGGGAGGAAAAGTAGCCTATATGCTCCTTCACGCGGCTAATTATGCCTAAGAACCCAGCAACGTCCCTTACCACTGCTAAGAAGCCTTAAGGTATCCCACAATCCCTTGCATGACATGACGTATCAGCACAGCCCCCAAAGCAAATCAATGAAAATGTCCAGGGAGAAGAGAGCACACACTCTTTAGCTAACTTTCGGAAAGGCTGTAGGACTAGATTTGACTGGCATCATCCATGCGTGTTTTTGGATGTCATGATGTCAGACGTAAAGGCCGTCTGAATTCGGCACAGCAGTCCGAAGCTCCTTTCCTCCTCACAATAGTGTTCTTACTGTTGACCCCGTGAAAGGTCAACAAACAGGAGCTAGAAGCTATTATTAAGGTTATTCGGATGGAGCCCCAGTCTCCGGTGGGTTTTTCATGTCCTTCAAGTGTTTGATGCGTCTCTGCTACAGCGTTCTCATTTATAAGCTGCAAAGGAACCTCCTATTGATCCATTCATAGAACTCAGGCGTTCCTTCTGTGAAGTGTGACTGAGCCACAGTGCTTCGATGACGGCTGGCCTTTCTTACTCCCCTCACTAAGATATGGAACATTTTTGAATGCTGTACAAAGTATCACACCTAATACTAATTTTTCACACCTAATTCCAGCCAAACATGATCCAGCTGTACATTTCACTGTATTTTTTACCTGTTCTGGCAACAAGACTGAACATAGAATGGTGGCCAAAAAGAAGAATTGTGATAAAAAGTTGCACCTTCTAAGTATTTATTTACGGCTGCAGTTAATCCTACTCTTTTTATCACACATTAATTTAGTGACAGAAAATGTTGATAAAGACGTAGCATGTTGTTCATACCAAGCCAAGCTGTATCCCCCTAATAAAACCAGGGCAACCACTCCTACGCATGCGGCAGCAGACAGCGATGACACCCTCAGAACATAAGATGTGCCTGGAAAGAATAAATGCTTTTCAATGAGCAAGTCAGGTCAGCCCGTCTTTGGGCTTTTGAGCATTCTGCATTTTTAAAGTCCACTTTGTGGTGCAGAATCAGAATGTGACACTGAAGTGAGGTACCTGCTACTTTAGCCCAAAGGACACAGCAACTTCTCGACATCTGGGAGAGAAAACAGTCGGGTTAGGTCTGCTGAACATTCCTGAGCATAATCTTACTTTTATTATTTTGTAACAGTTTCTACTGACCTTTTTCCACTGGCTGACAACTCGTAGGACAATAAAGTAGGTGTTACCGCTCTCCAGGGGTGCATTGTAGAAGCCCCCGTAGAGGGATCCATCCCCCACAGTAAAGTTCACTTCTGTCGCAAGATTCTGGACAACAAGCTGGGCGGTCATGTACTCAGTTAGTGATTGCGTTTTTGCTGAAGGGTCTAAGCTCGCAGGAGAGGAGCAGTCAAACATCAGAATCTCCTCGACAGGAAGCACAAAGATTTGGTAGAAACTGCCAAAAAAAAAAAAAAAAAAAATGCTAATTGTTAACTTCATTGTTTGCGCTTGTCCTGTCAGTTTGCTAGTTATTACTTTTCATCACACATCCAGATGTTCTCTACATTATTCAAGCAAAGTACTATACACACATATACACATAAAAGGTAAAGTCGTATAAGTTGGTACAGGCTCAAATACTTGAGTGTGTCAGGTGTTTAATGAAAATAGTCACATGCCTTGAACTTTTTCACATTGTCATAGTATAACCACAGTGTGTATTTTACTGGGATCTTATCATAAAGCTAAAATATCGTGGTGGCAGTGGATGCTTGTCTTCAACAGGGGCAGGAAAGCTGGTTGGTGCTAAATGCAGGCCAGTCTTTCAGCAGAACCTGTTAGCGGCTGCTAGACACTTGAGACTAAGGCACGCCGTCATTGTCCTGCAGGACAACAGCTCTAAACATACAACCAGGGCTAGAATGTAATGGTTTAGGTAGAAGTCCAAGTCTGGATCTATGGAGAATCTGTGGCAAGACTTCAAAGAAACTCTGCATTCAACCTAACAGAGCCTGAGCTGTTTTGTGGAGAATAGTGGGCAACAAAGTCCACCTCCAGATGTGCAAAGCTGGTAGAGACATGACCTAAAAGATTAGCAGCTGTAATTGCAGTATAGGTGGTTCTACTTTGTGGGAGTGAATTCAGTACTCCACTTTTCAGATTCTTTTTCAAAAACACTGAAAACTGCAAATCCTTTTCCTTCCACTTCACAAAGCTACATTAAACCTGTCACGTAAAATCCCAACTGCATTTCTTTGATAGTTCTGATTGTAAAGTGATAAAATGTGAAAAGGTTAAAGGGGTATAAACACTTTTGCAGAACAGTATATTTGCACATCCGGCTTAAAAAGGTCACACAGTCTATCATGTAAAAGCCACTATTTCCCTTGTGAATGCCAGCCGGTGGGGATTTGGTATTAAGGATGTAACCTTATAGGATCCAGCGTGTTGGGAGATCTTTGCAACCTCAAAGTTGGTACTGGAGTCTCAAATTCTGCGTAGTAGACAGCTGGTGCTGGAGGTACTTTTCAGGATAAAGACATAAAACACTGTTATTCACCAACGGCTCATGTTCACTGGTCAATATGAAAAAGATTACAGAAATTAAACTGCAACCGCATGAATCTGAAGCATTCATTAAGACTTTAAACTGGAGGTGGTGTGGTACCTGTTAAGCTGGTGCTGGCTGTGATGGTGGCTGTAAATCTGGCTGTTACCGCAGTGATAGAAATGCTATAGTTTGTTAATGGAAGCAGGTTGAGGCAAATTCTCAGCCAGTCATCCTTGGACCTCAAAAAACGCCATCCTTTGTCTAGAAATGATCTCTGGTAGTCCCTGGATCCCAAATAAATTACCTGAAGAAATGTGATCAACATGTTCTATCAGAATTAAAGAAGTTCCCCACTTATGTGGTGAAGAAAATATAAAAAAATATTTATCATACCTTATAAACTTCTGTATCTTCCTCATACTTCTCTGCTTTCCACTTCAGACAGTTTCCATTATGTAGTATAAGACGATCAATTGGGGGCTTGATTTCTGTTTCACATGAGAAGATACTAATAATTGCAGTCCAAAGTTTGCATCTACTCCTAACGAGCTTGAACGGTATATCATTTTGAGATTTTAATACTTAAATTTGCTGCTACAGCATATGTAAAGTGGGTAAAATAAGTATTATACAGGCCAATGTTTTCTTAGTGTACATATTTTTGACGGGGCCATTGACATTAAATTTACATCAAATGTTGGCAACAACCAAAGTAATTCACGTGAGCAAAGTAATCAAACTAAATTAGTCTACTAATAAATTCATGGGCAAAAAGCTTTTGGAAACTTTTTTGGAGTCCACCCCAGAGTCTGTTGACTTAGGTGTCTTTGTATGTGCGGCTTTCTTAGGTTGATACCAACATCTGGAGTGAATTTTATGTCAGTTGTCACTTAAGAAATATTGAAACAAAGAAAATAATGTTGATATGTCCAATACTTTACATGTTTTATATATTGTGGCTGATGACGGAAACACCGTATGCCCATTTTCCATCAGTAACAACTTGGTTCGGTATATGACGCTTTTTAGAACTTTGTATTGGTAGTGGTTATGTGAAATTGTTACTATTTTTGGAATGTGGTTCCAAGCGCACCAAATCAGATTGACAACACTACATCATAAAGGTTGTTGGTCTCTGACTGACTAAGGGGTGGAGTCACGGTTCGCGTAACAAGAGCAACTCCAGAACTAGAATCAAACCCGGCATATTTAAAAAATACAGTGACAGAAGCTACCAGCTGAACGAAGATGGAAATCAGTACTGTGGTCCAATGCAGGAGGCCACAACAATAATTTCAAACAGCGCGTCACATTGCCTTTCTGTCTCACAGCGCCCCCTCACTGTGCCGACCATGGCCACATTGGCGCCATATTCAGGTAAAAAGCACTCATTTCAAATTGAATTAAGCAGACCTGTAGTTAATCGTATCGACATGTTTCTATGGAAAAGGGGCAAGTAGTGTCCAGGTAGGCTTCTTTTAGACTCACCAATGCATGTCAGAGTAGCTTTCAGCCAGAGTCCAGAGCTGCCACACACAGACACGTTGCTGCCTCTCCAGCTGTGGTACCCTGCTGCACAGCGGTGGACCACAACACTCCTGTTGTGCCACACTACCTCTGAGTGGTCAAGGAAGGGAACTGGGCCGCATTTAGCTGGAGAAGACAAACAGAACTCAACCTTCAGAGATGGCATGATTCATCCCACATAGAAGATTCATCATTTGATTTCAACATGCACCCAAAGGAGGTCAGAATTACATCACTGACAACACACATCTGCCAAAAAAAAACACCAATGTGTCCTGCTGTGCTGGTCGCAGCAGATCGCTGGAAGCCATTGTGGATGGACAGAGAATCACATGCAGTTTCTTCAGTTGCCACAAACTCCACGTCTAAGACGCAAATTCCCAACAGAGCATGCAGGGTTATAGATTAGACACACACAGTGACATGCTTGAGACCGTGCAATGATATTAAACAGGCAACGACGGCTGAAAGACGGTCTTCATACATAAAGAGTGTTACCCTACCTTTGCATTTCACAGATACTTCCCCCCAGAGTCCTGACTGTGAACACGTTGACAAATTATTTCCTCTTTCTTGGTAAAATCCATCCAAACATTCACACTTGGCAACACTGCCCGGTGCGCTGCTGCCGTTCCAGAGCAGCTTAGTGTTGGGGAGACATTTTGGGGGACCGCAGTTAACTTCTGTATACAAATAAGAATTAGCATGGACCGGGTGCAATAAGAGCAGCAAGTCACAAATGCCAGCATACAATCAGTTAGGGAGAGGTGCCCCGTAAGAAAGACATTCTTACGTGTTAGAATATGTTACAGGGAAATGTGTTTGATGCACAGGTGCACCTCAATAGATTAGAACCATTAGAGCGAAAACCTTTTTGTGTAATTCAGTTCAAAAAGTGAGACTTGTAACCATGAACACATTAACACTTAACATAAACACACTTAACATTAAACAGGCCAATTCTCTTTGGCTTAAAAGTATAGCTAGGAGTCCAACATTACACCAAACTGTAGCCTTGGGTCATAAAACGTTGCACCTTCACACGACAGATCAACATCCTGCCACAATCCATTCTCTCCACATGCTGAGTAGTTTCTCAGGCCTCTGGCGTAATATCCTTCTTCACATTGGTAATAGACCACATTACCCGGGCGTGGCTGGCCATCCCACTGCATTTTAGCGTGCTTTATTAAAGGAGGCTCTGAGCAACTGATTTCTACAACGAGAAAACAGAAGGTGAGAGGAGAGCACTGGAAGCTGGATGTCTGGTGTTGAAAGTGCAAACATTAATGACGTTCTGAAACAATCTAAACCTCCTTAAGCAAATCGTCTGGGATCATTTCTGGGGTACTTTACTTCTGTATAAATGAGCAGAGACGTTGTTGGGATGCTGAAACACTGAGGGCATAGCAGAAATACAGCATTTACAGTGTTTATACAATAGCTTGATTTTTAGGTAATTTAATTTTTAAACATTGTGAGATGTTTTTTTTTTTACCATGTATCTGCCCAGGCCACATTTGGAGAATAAACAAGAAATTATAAGTTGCTGAATCAGTTGCTGACATTTCCTAATTTCTTTACAAAGCAAATATATTTTAGAGTCAGAAGATCCCAAAAACCTTAAAAGGAGTAAATGAAAAAATCAATTAACCTTTCAGTTGCTTTTCAAAGCAAAAGAGTCATTTTAAAAAGACTTCGCTGACACTAAAACAGCGTTTAAAGCAACCTCCCCTATACCTGGAAGTAGGTCTAATGGTGCGTTCCTTTGCCTCGGAGGTCTGAACTCACGAGTCTCAGATAACATCATGTCCGTCTTTTTGCATTCCAGTTTCCCTCTTATCAGAGATGGGTAGTAACTAGTTACATTTACTCAGTTACATTTACTTGAGTAACTTTCTAGGCAAAATGTACTTTTAGGAATAGTTTTACTGTACGGCACTTTATCCTTTACCTTGAGTAATATCATTACTCCAGTTTAACCAGAAATGCACCAGAGTGACAACAACCTAGACTTTCTGTTAAAGTGAGACTTTTTATTTGTACAGTCTTTGTTGTTTTAATGTTATTTTCTACCTGCTGAGATCATCGAGCTGTTTGGAGGTCAAATAAACATACAGTAAACAGTAGATATTGTCATTGGAAGCACTTTGCACTGTTTTAACATGCTGTATATACATTAGCTTACATTAGTACGTGTTGTTTTCAAGTTTAATGTTAAAAAACAATGATTTAGAAAAGTGTTTCTTTTGTCTATAGTGTCTTTAGTGTATATTTTGTCTTTAAAATTCAAGAATTTGCACATAACCTTATATTTTTCTGTGAAATATTAAATCATCAATTGATATTAGTTACTCAGTACTTGAGTAGCCTTCTTACTGAAGACTTTTTTACTCTTACTTGAGTAATTTCATGGCTGACAACGTTTAACTTTTACTAGAGTAAAAATATGTTTAAGAAGTGTTACTCTTACTTGAGTACAATCTTTGTCTACTCTACCCACCTCTGCCTCTATCAGACAGCAGGAAAAACATGGACACTGGCACTATTGTTAAAACAATAACAATGACAATAGCGCTGTTTTAGGCGGTATTTTGCACAAATAAACAGAGCTGAAACCTCCCATCTGACGAACACTGAAAGCTAGCACCTGTACGTCTGACTAAATGTTACATAAGTAACAAAGAGCTGCTACAGTCAAAGTATGAGATTTTACTCAATGCTGCTGTGAGTAGCAGCCATTTAAATGCCAAAGTCGGGTATCATCCTGTAATACTGATTTTAAGGGCTGTTCCAGTTACATTTTTCAACCCGGAGGTCGACCATTCTGACCACCAAGGACAAACACAATGCATTATTATTTCCCCACCAGTTCAAAACAGTCTCTCCACTGGTATTTTTCCCCCCTCCAAAACCATGTAATTATTGAAAACTATGATTTCAGTGTAGGAATGTTTCAAAGCTTGGACACAATGAGTTCATGTTCCGTCATGGGACAATTGCTTGAGAGGTGAGTTAGCAGCCAGGTCATTTAGGTGACAGTGGGTGTAGTTTGTGGGCATGATGATTATCAGCCAAGAACGTCTTCTTTTCCACATTAAACAAGGACTGATTATGTGGATAATTGTGACATGCAAAACAACATCATACTTCTATTTCTTAATTGTTATTTCTTTCATTTTTTTCTTCTTAGTTAGCCAGTTTATTTTATTTCTATAATTACTGTAATTACTATAAAATTTATGGTATATAAATATATTTATTTATATGTATAAACATGTATAGTAAATATATACTGTATATATAATGTGTTTACTGATTGGTGGAGACTTCATCCCCTTTTTAAGGTAACACAAAGCTGGAGAGCAGACCACATAAGACAGTTAACGTCAGGAAGACTAGGCCAGATCAGTATAGGTTTTATTATAATTTCAATGTAGAAAAGAAAGGGTCTTTTAAATATATATTTTTTTACTTCTTCAAAGTGTGCCTTAGATTGTATTTATCTGCACTTTGTCGCGTTACATTGGGACCACTGGTTTAGTAAAAGCAAAGAGCCTGATACAGTATATGACCAGGAAATGTCTGCTTTTTTATTATTTAAATATATAATATCAAAATGGTGTTTAAACAGATCAATGTGTAATCTTAATAGTTTTATGTTTTTCAGATGTCCCCATCAGGAGATCTGAAACAATTCAAAGCTCATCTGGAGCTCTAGCCCCAAATGTCCCAGTCTACCAACAACACCTTTGCACATCTAATTTAGCACAGAATAGGAGCTAACTGCTCAGCTGGATAAAACACTTACAGAAGAGTGAACAAACTATTGTCAGATTAGTTCACAGTGATTTATGTATAAATGTTTAAGTAAATAAATCAATCATACAAAAGTCTTTGCTAATCGTGCCAAATGTTGTGCTCTAAATTGTTGCAAAGAGTCCAAAATCCAAACTAAACTATCAGCTTTCTTGAATCATAAAATGTTGCACCTTCACACGACAGATCAACATCCTGCCACAATCCATTCTCTCCACATGCTGAGTAGTTTCTCAGGCCTCTGGCGTAATATCCTTCTTCACATTGGTAATACACCACATTACCCGGGCGTGGCTGGCCATCCCACTGCATTTTAGCGTGCTCTATTAAAGGAGGCTCTGAGCAACTGATTTCTACAACGAGAAAAAAGAAGGTGAGAGGAGAGCACTGGAAGCTGGATGTCTGGTGTTCAGAATGGGCAGTGCCCTGCAAAAGCATTCACCCCCCCCATACGACTCTTTCACTTTTGTTATTTTTGCTGTTTTCAGGGATTTTATGTGACAGACTATCACAAAGCATCATAGGTGGAAGGAAAATAATGCATGGTTTTTAAAATCACCAAAAATCTGAAAAGTGTAATGCATGTTTTTTTTCAGCTCCCTGTTTTTATATTTCCACCTTCACTGGAACGTGAGCTGCAAGTCCTTTGGAGCGTGTCTGTTTGCTTTGCCCATCCTAAATGTTCTGTAGTTCTTCTTAGCTAATTGGTCAGTCAGGCTGGATGGAGCGTGTCAGTGTATGTCAGATTTCAAGTCTTGTCAAAACATCCTAATTTGGCTTTAGTCTAGGTCATTTGAACATATATGAATGCTTTAAAATACTGTGAACCACTGAAGCTCTGGCTGTATTCGTAGGGTTTGCCACCTATAACTTTTCTTTCTTCACATAATTTAACCCTAACCTTCATCCACCTTCTCAGCAACTCTAACCAGCTTCTTTGCCCCTACTGAAGAAAAGCATCCCCACAGCATGATGCTGCCTCCACCCTGTTTCACGGTGTGGATGGTGAGTTCAGTGTGTTAGTTTTCTCCCACTTTTTGCACGTAGCCAACAAAGTTACATTTTAATCTCATCTGACCTAAACCACCTTATTTCACATGTCAGTGTCCTCAACATGATTCAACAATCCCAAGAGGATTTTTTTTTAGCTTCTTTTCCATAATTTCTTCCATAAAGGTCAGATTTGTGGTGTTCTCACCAAGTAGTTTCCCTGCTAACAGACCCTGCTGCCCCATGAGCTGTGGATCTCTGCAGCCCCTCTAAGTACAACAGACTTCTTGGCTGCTTGTCTGACTAATGCTCTCCTTGCGCAGTTAGGTGGACAGCCATGTCTTGCTAGGTTTGCGGTTGTGCTGTACTGCTTGCATTTTAATAATCTGGATTGAACATTGTTCTGTAAAATGAATATATTTCACCACAGATCTTATCATCATTTTCCTCCAGTACCAAATTATGGGCTAGTTTTAATTGGTCTGTCTCATAAAATCTCCACAAAATACAAACATACTTTTGCAAGCTACTTTAGACATGAATGGCACACTGACAATTAAAGAATCTGGGGAAAAAAACAAGCCTTTAAAGCAGGGGTGTCAAACATACGGCCCGCGGGCCGGATTCGGCCCGCCGAACAATTTAGTCCGGCCCTGTGGCTAAATGCATTATCATTATATATATATATATAAAAAAAGAGCTCATTAGATTTGACTTTCACAAGTGGACAAGATAAAAGGAAGAGAATGATAAAACAATTATTGAAAAAAACATGTACTTCGTTTAATTGAAAATATGCAGTTTCTATATTGTCCACGAGGGGCGCTGTGTTTTAATTAGCAGATTAAGCTTCAGGTGTGGAAAAATTCAAATCATTTCTTAATTTTTATCTGTTTGATGTATTTTGTCATGCAGGACAGTGTTTTTAAGTTCCAAAAAATGTGAATAAATGTTTTTCAACATTGTACAATCACTGTGATCAGTTCTTATGCATAATGCACAAGTAAATGTTTAACTGAGTAAAAGTATTGTTGAAATTGCACATACTTTTCTTAAAAACGCTGAGGTTATTCATAATATATTGTGTAAAAGTGAAATTAACTTAATATAAAAATCAACAAGTCCACATTTATTAGTTCTATTTAATCTTGCAATGAGTTTACTCGTGTGGCCCTCTTGAGATTAGATTAAGCTGTATGCGGCCCCTCAACCAAAATGAGTTTGACACCCCTGCTTTAAAGCCTTTTGTCGTGCACTACTAACTTGTTACACTTACATATAGATGAATATATAAGTATCACCTTGGCAGGACAGAGAGGGTACATCCCATCCTCCACTGGCAGTACAAAGCGATACATTTCCTTCGCCAACATTGACATACCCACTGTCACACCTATAAACAACCCTAGAGCCCACGGTTGAAGTTCTATCCCACGCCATCACTGCGTGAGGGATGGGTATGGGCTCTCCGCAGCCAATTTCTACACAGATGGACATTTTATTATTTAGCAGAGTTTGGGGGAAAGCATTCCACATGCAGAGCAAAAGAAAGAGCTACATGACATCTTTTTGAGAAGAATTACCTTTGCACAGAATGCCAGGCACTGTCCAGTAACCGTTTCCCGCACACACCGACACATTGCTACCTTCCTGATGATAAAATCCTGTTTTACAGTAATAAGTGGCCGTGCTTCCAGGGGTGACGCTGCTGTTCCACACCTGTGCAGTGTGGGGCACAACAGGTGGATCTCCGCACAGTATCTCTGAGACAGGGAGACGGTGCACATTTACAGCAACGTGGCAATACAAATGTCTCAGAAATGTAGCTCTGAACTAAACAGAAACAGGAAGGAAATCAGGTTTGGCTTGGTTACTTCATTTTTTTTTTTTATAACAAAGCTTCGTGGCGATAAATCTTGTAGCTGCAGTTGGAAAGCCCCTTAAATAGTGCCCCAATTGTTGGAAAAATGCATTTGTACGTTTTTAAACTGAGTAAGTGGGTTTTTGGTGGTCAGTCTTCAGGGGCTCAATCCAATTAACGACACCAAGCAAGCGGCGACAGTAGAATACGCTGTTTGACGTTGGTAGAGAGGATTTGAATATTTTATGTGGCTGTAAACCACGTACTCAGCTCTGCTGCCTAATCCCAAATGCATCTTTACAAAAATATACCATTGAGAAGAAAATAAACAGGCTCACTGATACCAGATTTATTTAATAAAGAAAAAAATGTTTCAACTAAGAAATAATGGCCACGGAGATTCTGTAACACACAGATGAATCTAAACCAAAGTGTTAGACCTGACTAAAGGGAGATATTATTGTTTCCATTTTGACTTGTCATTGCAAGAAAAGCACAGCTGTTACCAAACTGTGACAAGTATAAATCAGGTCGAGAAGTATTTGAAATTCCTTTTTTTCTTAGTGTAATATCTCCATTAAAAACATCCTGCAGCTTTTTCTCATTAGGGGCCCTGGATGTGATGCTGGAGACCTCAGCTATTTGCTCTAATAGTCCATCTTTCTACTAGATATTCTTGATTCTTGATTGGATTCTCAGACTGTTTGACCAATGATGTTAAATAAACGGCCTGACAAAGATCCAGTTCAACCAAAGGCCTGGATTGTGTAATTTCTTGCTAGGAAGCTTGAAGGTACTGAGCCATCCTTGGGTTTGGCTAGCTGGCCATGCCTTTATTGCAACAACATGCCAAAATGTCTGCTGTCAAAAACTCCATCAAAGATGCTTTAATGGGGAAATGAATTCATTCATCTTGTGTGTTACCTTGGCACGACAACGTTGGAGATGTCCACTGTCCATTTCTATCACAGATGGACACATCATGTCCTCCTTTACTATGAAAGCCCTCTTTACAGACATACAGCACTGTGCTGCCAGGAGACGGGCTGTGGTTCCACACCTGCTCTGTGAATTCAATCAAGGGAGGATTCCCACACAAGATCTCTACTGGGGAAACATTTACCAAAAACATATTAGCACCGAAATACACAAGACAGTGGATGGCTGCAAGTATGGTTGACCAGAGACGGCCTACAAAGGATTGTGAGGGCAGCTAAGAAAGCCAATGCTCCAGAAACCATGTCAGAGACTCTCCCACCCTCTCAATGAACCTTTGAAAGTGCTGATGTCTTGAGAATGCTACGGAGGCGGAGTAGTTGTTTTTGGGACCTGTGGGATTTTCTTAAACATGTCACACAAAGACAAAAGATGCAATGCAACAAAGACATGGACCATTTGCTGAGGTTATTCCTGCTAAGTAAGATGCTGTTTTCAGTATCTTTGAAATAATATTTTCTAGGCTAGGATGAATATTACTAAAATAGATCGTTTTTAATTAATTTGTTTTTAAGTTCTGTTTTTGTTTGCTTCAGGAGTATTGTTTATGTGGATCTTATCCTTCAACCTTTGAAATTAATCATCTTTATGTACTTTTTGCAATTTGTTTCGTTCATCATAAAGCAAATACTTCTCTGCATCATATTTATTCCTTGTTTTTATAATGTTCAGACCTGTTTCTGCTGTTTCTTCACCACAAATACAAATGCAAAAGCATTTAATCGGTTCTATTTCCATGTTTGTAGCTTATTTACCTGATATTATCTGGTTTGACTGTAGTTTGTACACTTGCTCTTTTGTTTACCAAAAAAATTGTGATACATTTAACTTCATAAAAAGTGAAGAAAAAAGATAAGTAAAATCTGAACAGAATGACATGAGCAACCCACAGAAAAACGCCACTTTTTCAAGGTGTTAAAGGACTCTTTAACTGTCAGATTTCATAGTATTGAATGTTGCAATCTAGCTCGAGGAATCTGTGCTCATTCTTGCTAAATTCAGAGCTGCAATGGTCCATTGCCCCCATCATATGATTGCAGTTTCTGTTGAACAGAAGAGTAAAGTTGAGACTAAAAGGCGATCTACAACCTACCTCTGCTGGGAAAAACCAAACCTGGTGAACCAAATCAGACGAGGGTAGAATTGGTCAGAACTGTCTGTTGAATATTCTGTAAATATCATTGCATTCCTGCCAAGTCATTTTGAATTTCCAGCTCCTAAGTTATATTTGGCATCTTCAAAAAGGGCTTAAAAGATTTTAGGAACTGTGCAAACTTAGCTTGGCATAAAAAGGAAGGAGAGTCCATCTTTACAGTGTGTTCTAATTGGCTTGTCTGACACAACAGGTCATGGTTGAGTCACAGAAAAAGTCATAAATTATCCCAGTGTACCTCATGCGCCTTTGTAATGACAACTGATCCAGGAAGGTCCCATCTGTATTTCCACTGATTGTAATAACAGACCATATTTA
This sequence comes from Fundulus heteroclitus, assembly GCF_011125445.2. Taxonomy (NCBI): domain Eukaryota; kingdom Metazoa; phylum Chordata; class Actinopteri; order Cyprinodontiformes; family Fundulidae; genus Fundulus; species Fundulus heteroclitus. Next base: position 42,646,137 of record NC_046372.1, on the reverse strand, counting down.
CAGCATTCACAAACATAATTTATCACGTGATCATTCAGAAAAGGTCTCAACATCCCAAAGCTGCATCAGCTGATTTCATTGGCCACCGGGGTGCAACACAATGCTGCACATCTTCCTGTTGCCTTAAATTAAATTAGTTTCAGGAAATCAGGTTCACACTCAGCAGACTAAGGGTAACATTTCCATTCATCAACATTCTCACTGGGGATTGTAACACCTTTACCCTCCAATTAAAATATGACATGCTACTAAATGAGACCAACATACTGAAACTTAGGAAAAGCTGCTCTTTGCTGAAACCAAGCGCGTTGGTAAAGTGAGTAAATTTAACTGAAACTGCCATATGCTACTCAGAACAGAAAGGAAACATTTATTGGTGTACTTTATGAAATGTGGCATTGGTTTTACCTTCACAGACGAGGCTGGGCCCGCTCCACGCTCCGTCCGCTCCACACACAGAGCTGTTGCTTCCTCTCCGCCACACAAAGCCTTCATCGCAGCCGAACGTGGCCATGCCGCCGTATGTGGTTCCGGTGATGGACAGGAGAACGGTGTCCTCCGCTGGGACAGGCTGACCACAGTCAACCACTGAGCGGGGACAGGTGCAAGAACAACTTTACTTCCTGCTTTCAACTGTAATGTGTTCTGAATGACAGCGGCTAGACTGGATCCTGGCAGGACCACACGGGACCTTGCAAACGGATCCATACCCCTTGGACATTTATACATTTCATCACGACAAGCTTAAGTGAATATTAGTGGGATATTATGTGATTGACTAACCCCAAGCAGGACATAACTGCAAAGTGGATGGAACATGGGGAAATTTTCCCAGATTAAAATTTAAATGTATGTCATGCATTTGTATTCAGCACCCCTGAGTTATTACTTTGTTGAACCACATTTGACTTTGAACAGCTACACGTATTTTATTTTTTTTTTTTGGGGGGGGGGGGGGCGCACCTCTCTCTCAGCTTTGCACATCTAGACACTGACATGTTTGTCCTTTCTTCACTGCAGAACCACTGAAATCACTCCAATCCATGAACATCAGTCCCTCTCTCAGATTGAACAGTGTATGGTGTGTGTGATTTCTGGGATATTTAAACCTCTCCTGAACTTTCTCCCTGTCCTGCCTGCTGGGTTCCTTGACCTTCATGATGCTGTTTGTTCACTAATGCTTTCTAACACATCCAAGGCCTTCCCTGAACGGCTGCATTCATGCTGAGATCACTACACATTTATCCTACTAATAATTTGATATTTCTAAAGCTAATCTGTTGGTTTGGACATTTTAGGAACAGAAGAGTAAATGGGGCTTGAAGCTAATGCTGGCAAGATTTTTCTTAATTGCATAAAATGTGAATCTCCTTATTAACCTTCCACTTCACAGCTATGCACCGCTTCGTGTTGGTCTGTCACATTAAATCCATTTATGTCTGTAGTTGCAATGTGACTAAATATGAAAAGAATGAAGAGAATATGAATCCTTTCTGCCAGGTGCCGTATATCATAACATATGCGCTGACAGGTGTGCTAAACTCCGGAAAGTGTCTGCTTACCTTCGCAGGAAGCGCCGTCTCTCTGAGGATGAAAAGGCTCAGCTCCGTTGTGGACGCGGTACCCAACCTGGCAGCTGCAGTCAAAGCTGCCCTCAAGGTTTCTGCACCGACCTCCCTCCCCACATATCCCTGTGATCCTGCACTCATCAATATCTGCCGAGACAAAAAAATAAATAAATACAAATACAGATATTCATCCACTCTTCCAGACCTACAGTGATGTGGTATCTCATGTGAATGTGTCCAGCTCAAACTCGCCTTGGCAGTGGGTTCCGTCGTTTGGGATGAAGACAGCCATGTTGTTGGACGGGCTGTACCCAGACAGGCAGGTACAGTAGTAACTACCATACGTGTTGTGGCAGGTAGTGTGCTGCCCACAGATCTTAATGGTTCCTATCTGACACTCATTTTTATCTGCAAGAAAAACAGAAGCAACAGGGTCCAGCACAAGCCTGAAAGGCCCTTATCAAAAGATCTCTTTAAACCCTACCTTCATTATCTCTCTGTTAGTTTGTCCAGCCCCACCTCATATTTTGGCTATTTTGCGGCTAGTTTTTACTTGGGGTGTAAAAATACATTGATCCACATTGATATATCAATTAATTAACGATCCGATTACGTTGATGCAAAATTAAAACATCGGTCCATATCGTTAAGACATGCCTTTATTCTGAAATTCGGGCATGAGACTATAGTGAACATGTGAGCTATTACTGTTTTAAAATTTGAATGCAGTTTTTGATTTTAAATGCCTGTAAGAGCCTAGAAACAAAATAGTCAAATCATATTTGTTTTATTTTTTTGTGAGTTGATGGCCAGATCATATCATATTGGTCGCATTGATCGGAAAACGTAAAAGACTTTGTTATTGATATAACATCATATTGCGACAAAGTAGGTGATTTATTTTGACCCCTATTTTTATTTACCCTGTATTACCAAAACCACTAACTCTGTTATGCTAACTAATGATTGGCACATAGAACCCAGGATTTTAGACCGATACACAGTAGTGCATATTTGTAAAGTAGGTTAACTTATAAAATCATCGTTAAGTTCTGTGAGATCTTAAAAATGTTCAAGATCCCACAGAGCGCTGTTCAATGCTTCATTTGAAAACAGAACAACTCTAAACCTAATAAGCCACGACCGTCCACCTACATAGAGACACTGGCCAAGTAGAACGTTTAGAGAAGCAGCCAATAGGCCCAAGTTACTCTGGATGAGCTGCAGAGATTCACAGCTCAGGTGGTTCTGAACTGCACAAATCCCTGCAGCTGCTCCAGAGTTACTGTTGAATGAAGACAATAATAAAAAGCCTCTGGAGTTTACCAGAAACTACCAAAGTAGTGGAAAAGGGTACCGTAGTCTGATGAGACCAAATTTGAACTTTTTGGCCTATGTACAAAAAAAGCCATGTGTGGGAACTCGAACACCGTACTTCCGCCCTAAACACAGCATCCCTATGATGAAACACGGTGGTGGAAGGATAGCGCAATGGGCCTAATTTTCATAGGGACAGGGAAGCTTAAGGGGGTTGATGGGAAGATACCTTGAACTAAATACAATATTCTTTGTAACTGCAGCACCTTCTGTTGGTCTATCACATTCAATTTAAATAAATTGAAATTTATGGTTTTGCTATGACAAAATAAAAAAAATAAAAGGTGTAAGAATACTTTTACAAGCCACTGTATGTAATTTATAACAGCTGTTTTGCTCCAAATCATAAAAAAATGCATGTCCACAGTTAAGGGTCAACCTTTGTACAATTGTTGTTTTTTTTAATAATTTTTTTTTTACTTCATCCAAACATCAGATATTACAATGCATCAGGGAAATAAACAAACTTAAGAAATAGAAGATAAGTGCCCTACGTGTATGCAGGGAATTAAGCATATTTGAACTGATAGTTGGAGAAAGTTTTTTGTTTACCATTTAAATTCAGGAAATGTTGCTTTTCAATTTCTGATCCATTACATTTATACAGGGAGCAGTAAGGATTTATTCATCAGATGTTTGAAAAGCAAACCGCTCTACATCCCAAAACCTTTAGATCTAAAGCTGTTCCATGCATTTCTCATTGAACACACATTTCTTAACCGAAAAACAAGCAGATTAAGGTGAAAATACATTCATAATCGGATTTCACATGACTAATAAACATGCATGAAAAAAGAGCTTTTTTTTTTTTTACCTTGACAAAAATTGATCCCGTTTCCGACAAAGCCGTGATTGCAGTTGCAGACTTTACCAGAGCCGTCTAACTTGTCCTCACATGTGGCGTTGGTGTGGCAGGTTGCACACACGTCCCTCACAGCCTGGCTCCATGCTGGGACGGCTGAAAGGCAGAAGTAACATGCACCCCATTGATCTCCAGCAGAAAGTGATATTTAACAATTTCAAAGATCTACTTGGTGATCAGCACATCTGGGAGAGGGGGTGCGTAAATTTATTTACTCACCTGAAAAGGTGAGGAGCAGAAACGCATTAATCATCATCATTCTTCTGGATCTTTCATTCATGATCTGTGAGAGTCGCCCAGCGGCTGTCTTCACTCCATCTCCTCACCCCTTCCTCCTTCTTTATTTTTACACTTCCTCCTCTGGTGCAGTTGTGGCGCTGAGCGCATTCGATAACCGCTGCTGAGAATGGGTGAGCCGAGGTCACACTGAGGATGACTACTTTTCTCAATGGTCTTCATGCAGCAGCTGCTGCTGAGGCTTCATCATTCTCCCCTCTGGCACATTCAGTAACCGCTGCTGATGATAGCTGCGGGGCTCGCTCTGGTAAACTGCAGACGCATGCTGCGGCAGCTGATAGCGGCTATATTTGGCCCTGCAAACCTGCTGGATTTTGATTAAAACCAGTGATAAGGTCAACTTCCTGCTACTTTGTCCATGGGAAGTTTGGACTCTACACAACACACACACACACACACACACACAGATATATATATATATATATACTTTTTATATATATATATATATATATATATATATATATATATATATATACTTTTTATATATACATATATATATATATATATATATATATACTTTTTATATATACATATATATATATATATATATATATATATATATATATATATATATATATATATATAAAGTATATGTATATATATATACTTTTTTTCTACAGATTATTTAACTTCATGTAATTATACATCCTTTCTTAATAATAAATTTCGTTCTGCTTCATTGTTGTGTAACATGCCTGGTATAGAAATTTAATGTTGTTTTTTTTTTTTTTTACAAATCCTGTAAAATTTTTCCTATTTCCTTGAACAAACACTGGCATCTCTACGTTTGCATAAACCTAGAACATCTTCAGTGTTAATACACTTTTTACTATTGTTTGTTTTTGCTGTATAGTGACACCAACATGTGGTCTGGACCCATTTACTGTGTAGAAGGAGTGGGGGGGCTTCTTATGTTGGTGAGCTGTGGGAGGGGGAGATAAGAATGGTAAACTCCTATCTTAGCCCAGCAGGGTCCTAACTGGGGTTTTGCTGTCATTCAGAGCAGTAAAATAGTTCCCCCGCCCCCTCCCACTAAAGGGGGGTTTCTGCTAAACTTCTAAGTTTACACTTCAGGGTAAAAACATTTATCTTCTAAGCCTGTGTAAAAGGAGGAGATATAAACTAAAAGCTATTTGGAGACGTTTGTCAGCGTTTTTTCCTGAGTATTTTTACTCATTTGGAAATGATGACACAGCCACGAGCCTCACTGCAGGCTGACAAGGTGAAGATCCATCATGTTGTCTCAGCGTGCAGCAGCGTAGGTCTGCAGCAGTCTGACGTTGTGTTCGTTTCTAAATGACAACTGAACTGAACTTGTCTCTTATTGTTTTTAAGACAACCACCCCAAGGACTACATTCATCCGGCTTTATTCACAACAAACATGCATTCACGTATCAATGTGAAGACGGAAATCTGGTTTTAGATGCCTTCACCGAGGGCACATTAACTAGTGGCGACAGAGAAGACTGCAGCTGAGCTGCCCAAACAGACAGATGTGCTGAGATCTCTGGTAAAGATGCATAAAAAGCCTTAAAGCTAATAATCCAAATTGAGAAAAACACAATCTCTAATTTGAGTACATTTATTTAATGGGGAAAATCCTATGTTAAAATAGCCGTATGTTAAACTAAAATCACCAGAGGCTCAGTACTTGGTACCACTGCTGTTAATATGTTGTAGAGCTTCCTTCTGCCAACAGGACAAACACTTCTTTTTCTCCCATCACTTTTAAAAAGACTGGAGCATACACAGTCCTGGGTCTCCTCCTTCGCTCTCTTCTCTTCTCTTCTCTTCGGGCCCAAAGCGTCTCAGAACCTCCAACATGCCCTGCTGTGAGGACGCTGTCCTTTTCCACGTATCCGTCCCTCATTTCATTCCAAACCTACCTGCCTCTTTCATAAAAACATCTTCCACAGATTATTCTTATCATAAAGCCAACTCTGAGCGTCCTCTGACCATTCATTAGACACGGGTGGAGTCAGCGATGTCCCACACCAGCAGCACGGGACGACAGGAAGTATCGTGGGGCATCAACATCAGCCCTACCCATCAATTCTACACCAGACGTCCTGCTGGACAACGGCTTTCAGATCGCCGTTTGCAGTAATCTTGCTGGTTTAGCAAAATGCCTGAAATTGACATTTTGCATACGACTTTCTTACTCCTCGCTTTAGAAACGCTTCCTGGGTCTTGTTTACGCTTTTAAACTCTGCGGTCAGTCGGTCACACAAACCATAACACCTCACTTCCTCAACCACACAAGTCAGCTGACTTTGCATAAATAACCAGAATTTTAAAAAGTGTAGAAAGTTTTATTTATTTGATTTTTAGCACCCATTTGTTTATGACTTTCTGTGCAGTTTTCACAAAATCTTCACTACGATCACATCTTATAAAACCACGCATTTGGTTTGGTATAAAAAATATTTTCACAAAGTTTGGAGGAGTATTTGCTCACCTCTAGACTGGTCTTCTTAAACTTAGATTCTGTCAACGGAAATCCAAACCAAACCATCTTCAAAGAGGCATGCAGCAGGATTTTACAATCTACTCATCTCTGATCTTGAATTCGGTACAAAACGCTTTCCGGCAGAATCACGAGAGTCTGCAGTGATGGTCAGCTGGTCAACCATAGGGTCAAATGTGCAAAACTTCAAAAAGAAAGTACAACTTTCTTCAAAGAAATTATAAATAAATGATATTCTGCAGGGGAGGTGAATTTTGAAAAGAAAAGTATCTCAAATAGCCTATTGTGTCAGTTTAACTATTATGAACAAATGCACCAAAGAAAGGTTAACATGATCTTGAAGCAATAAAGGAAATAAACCAATAGGATGATCCTGCTGACAACATTTTTTCTCTTTAGAATGGCAGATTTTTTTTTTTTTTTATAGGTGGGAGTTAAAGTTTTTCATGCAAACTAAAGCTTTACAAAGAATGAAATGTATACATTATATGTGAAAAATCAACACTGCAAATCACCCAACCCACTACCACAAAGCATAGCGGTGGCAGCATCATGCAATAGCGACACTTTCTTTTTGTTATCTGTATACAAGACTGGAGACAAACCTGGAGGATCACCTCCTTACATGGCAACAATCTAACACATTCAGCTAGGGCTATATATGGTTTAAATCAAAACCTATTCCTGTGTCTGAATGGCCTAGTCAAAGCCTAAACCTGAATTCATTTGAGATTCTGTCACAAGACTTCAAAACGGATGTTCACAAAGATCTCCATTCAGTCTCTCTGGGTTTGAGCAATTTTGCAAGGAACTTTGGCTTGCAGCTGAAACTGCAGTGAAAAGGGAAACGTTTGGGATGGATGTGGGGAGGGTGTTAGCCATGTGGTTTTGATGGGCATGTGATAGTCGTAGGGTGTTTAACTGAATCAACATCAACGGTGTGGTTGTCTCTTTGTGACGTTGAGAGGGCAGGGGAATACACATAATATATATAATATCAGTCATCAACACGAACAGCAGTGTTAATATCGGATATTGCTATGGGCCCAATTTTCATATCAGGGCATCCCTAGTTGGAATGTAAGAAATCCTGAAAGGTTTAACAAGTATGAAAACTTTTGCGAGGATCTGTATGTAAATAACCTAAGTTAGGTTTCAGAACCTCCTGAACAGTCATAGTAAGGTGCAGGAACAGCAGGTTTTCTTTCCCTGCACTGCCTCGGCCCTCGCACCTTCCTCCCTACACTCTGACAGCGATCCAGTGGAGGTGGACAGGAGCCTCCCACACACCAGCTCAGCGGCCTTCCCATCCCTGACTGAGAAGTCTGTCACTGTTTTCTCTCTCAGTGACATGTCCCCATCTTCGTCGTCGTCTATCAACACAAGCTCCTTCAGGTAAATCCTCCCCACGCCCTGCTGCGGGCTGTGGTTCTCCACCGGCTCCTCCAGAGTGTAGCCGTCCACAAAGGTGAAAGTGGAGGACTCTGTCAGGGACTCATGCGGCTCTGTGGAGTTGTCCTCTGGCCCTGAATACACTTGACTGCTTGAATCTAAGATCAGCATAGAGGTTCTGTGAAATGTCTGCTCTCCCATGCCGAATGTTTGCTCCTTCCCGGATTCAGGGATGAGATCTGGAGCAGATGAAACCTTGTATGTTGCGTCGTCTCGCCTGCTGAGCTGGTCTCTGTGTGTGTGAGAGTTGCTTTCCAGAGCATGGCCATTCCTGGGGTACATTTTAACGCCCATGTTGTGGCGGTCATGACAGACCTGCACACTGCTGCTCCCTGGTGGAGGAGAGAGGGAGGTGCTGGCGGTGTTGTCTCCTCGCCTCTTCATGTATTTCTCCTGGTCACCCTGAGACAAAATACAAAGATGGAGAATAAAGTGAAAAACCTGCCCAACATCACTTTCATTTAATGTTCATTGACTCGCTTTCTACAGAATGTGGAGAAGTTGCGCTTCAAAGTCTGGGGTGGTGGCTCTTCTCTGGTGAGGTTCAGATACCTGCTTTGGGTTTGGGGATAAACTATTTCCTGATTGAGCTTCTGGTTCTTAGGGTACGGTCCCTGATCCTCTGCATCCAAACAGCTTCATTTTACATGTGAGACAGGAATACCGACCATGCTAAGACTTGCCATGTCTGGCAGTAAGCAGACCTTTGATATGATGACGGTGGTGTTTTTAGGATTGCAAGCTTCTCCCTTCTTATTGGGAATGGAACAATGGGCATTATGGGCAAGTACCTCAATAGTTTCATCAGATAATAGCCTAGTCACCTCCCATCTTGACTACTATAAGTCTTTCTTCTATGGTCTCCCAAACAATCTCTCCATAACCTACAAATGGTTCAGAACTCTGCTGCCCGTATCATCGCCCAAACTCCCTCTTTCTACCATATGGTCGCCATTCCCCAACAGCTACATTGAATAAAACTAAGATCCAGTCTAAATTACTCATTACCTTCAAGGCCATCCACAGTCTTGGCCTTCCTTACCTGTCCCACCTCCTCCTTGTTCGTAACTCAAACCTTTTTAAATCGGCATATTCTCTGTAATGTTTCTCATTTAGGTCAAGTTGCTGGTGTTGTTGGTTTATCGTGTCTTTGCTTGTGGTTTTATCTGGTCTTTTACAGTGTCCTCGAGCGTTATCCATTATGATTTTTTTTAATAATATTAATAATACATTTTATTTAAAAGCGCCTTTCATATTTGTCATATTTTAAAAGTGATGCACTTCAGCTTAAGTTGCATCGCCGTATCAAATTGTGCTTAAGGCTCCATTCAGCTATAAACCAGACATATTTGAACCAAAACTAGGAAACTCAGAGTAGTTGTAAAAGTCAACGCTCGGTTGATCCTAAGCGTTCCTAGGTCTCAAACATAATACAGATGCATTTAATGTTTACTACGTTTTAAAATAATCTAAAGACAGTCTAAAACAGCACATGACATACTATGCTGAGTTTTTATATTGAAAAGATAAAAAACAAAGAAAATATTTGGGGACCAGAAGTATCAGCGAGTAAAAGAATGCCCCACCCCCCACCCCACCCCAGGTCTTTCAAAGCAGCGGGCACTGCTGAATAAATTCAGTACCTGGTTTATAATCGTGATCTGTGAGCGCCTCTGTTAATACAAATATTTGGTAGACTGCTGCTATAAGAAGTCTGTGAATCAAAAGAAAATGTACTGGGTAGTCCAGGCTGTATGCTTCATTAATAGATTTTTTTATGTACAATTAAGGCTTGTCTAGAAAGGTTGGATTGATAATGTCTTTTCTCTTCAGTTAAACAGTAAACTCTGGCTAAAACCATAAGGCATCTGGAGGCATAAAAACTCGTCACACAAGCCCATCGCAGAGCTACTTACCCATAATGCACAGGGACATGTGTCATTAAAGCCATACACAGGACCAGTTCCAACATCTAATAGCAGCTGTCAAGCATGGTGGTGGAGGGGTGATGATCATTTTGCAGTCACTCGGTCAACCATGAACTCCTCTGCATACCAGAGTGTTCCAGATTGTCCAAATACATTAAACATCCTATTAGAGCAACAATTTATCATGTATTTCTCTCAGAGAGGCTTCAGGAGTGCTCAGTCCGAAAACAATGATTTTAATTTAACCATATTTTTTTATGATTCCATTCTCCATTTTCCATATTTACCAAGAAATACTGCAGTTATTTAGATGTGTAGCCGCTGTTTACACTTGTCCAATGGTACTGCAGACAATCTAACATGTACTATTTTTTCCTTTTTTGCCATGTTTTAATCAGATTATTCTCAGCACATTTCTGCTCTTTTCCACAACTGGTAATACATTTCACTGACACAGTAACTGGAGCAGATATATGTAAATGCAGAGGACTTGTTTAATAAAGCAGAGCGAGAGAACAAGCTGTCATTTGGGACGGGACTCTCTGAATGAAGAAATGAAGCCGGCACTCCTGATAGAAGCAGAAAATAACTTGCATTCCCTGAGGATTAACTCTTTGAAGGCAGACTGATGATCTGCCCAGATGTGACCAAACCAAGAAGAGGGATTGTTTCATGTCTTGAAAACATACTCTTCCTGGTACCTCTTCAGAAACAGTTCATCTGAAGTGAGGAATGCATCACTCTGCAGGGTGGGGATGTGAGGTTAGGGCTCATCATGCTGAGGCCTACAGATGCTGGCACATTTGTTGGCTCTCAGGAATGATCTAGATCTTTTATTACAGCTCTGGAATCTCACACTGAACAAATGAGAGAAATCCAACCCTTCAATACTGTTCACTGGAGAAAATAACCCCTGTTAGGTAATAGGGACTTTTACTAAATTATCGGTGTCACCATCATCGATACCCCAACATTCAGTACTTTGTACCCCCCAATAAAATGTACCCTTCCCAAAGCTGAAGCCTAGAAAGGAAGAAACCTTTCACCATTCCTCAGCAGACTCTACCTGCTGAGGAGGCTGAGATCTTATGGAGAGCAAGGTGTGCTCCTGAAGACCTTCTTTGACTCTGTGGTGGCATCAGCCATCTTCTTTGGTGTGATTTGTTGGAGCAGCAGCTTATCTGTGGCTGAGAGGAAACAGCTGGATAAACTCATCAGGAGGGCCAGCTCTGTCCTGGGATGCCCCCTGGACCCAGTGCAGGTGGTGGGAGACAGATGGACTCTAAGGAAAATCACTGATGGACAATGTCTCCAACCCCATGCATGGAGTAGCTGCAGAGCCGGAGAGCTCTTTTAGCGACAGACTGCTGCATCCCAGATGCTCTAAGGAGCGTTTCCGCAGGTTGTTTCTCCCAGCTGCTGTCAGACTTTACAATCTCTGCTGCTCATAACAGACTCAATAACTCTTTACATCATGCTGATGGTTGCACAGCTCTGATCTGATCATTAACCATTTACACTGTCCCCAGATGCTGAGATAACTTGCACACACATTAGCTACTTCAGGATGCTGCTGCACCATAATGCACATAGCATGTTGTAGTATTGTGAATGTAAAGAGGATACAGTCTTTTCCATTTGTGATATTAACATTTATTTACTCTGGAATTTTCTTTTTATCTTCTACTCTTAGTGTTCATTTAGAGCTAATTATAGATTAGACTAGTTTTTTATTATTAATTGCTAATAATTGTGTGTAACTGTGTGTGTATGCCACTGTTACACCTGAATTGCCCCATCGCGGGACAATAAAGGAATTCTTATCCTATTTCTGGATAGACAACCCATGTTTTAGATCCTGCAGAAAGACCCGGCAACGACCCATCTTCACTGCACTGGCAGATACCAGATTTTTTATGTTGCAACTTTCTGTATTTCATGATACCTAGCACTTAATGATAGAAACAATAGAATTTAGCAAACTCCTCGTTTTTACGTCCTTGATGGTTGTATACACATTTTCTTTTTCTGGCATCAATTCCATCAGCCTCTTAGAATGAAGACGGTGTCTAATAGTTGCTATGGAGACGTTACGATGCCACTCTTTACCACATTTCCTTGAAACTGAGCTTTTCTAAAATGATTGTGCCCGCTGGGAGTGGTAAGCAATTTTTTTTGTTATTGAGAAACAGAAATTGTGGTTTGCCATTTAAAATGTCATACTTTGAACAAGCTACTGTAAATAAGTAAAATATGATATAAAATGTTTCAGTGAAATTAATTTAAAGGTAAGTACCAATAATTGTGGCAATATTAATTGTGTTAAAAACAAATAGGACATTTCTTAGCATACGATTTTTCCCTACTAAATGTACTCAAATTAAAGGTTTGATTAAAAAAAATCTTAGTATTGAATTATGATATTCAAAGAACAAAATTGGCTGCAGAAATCTCTATAGATAGATAGATAGATAGATAGATAGATAGATAGATAGATAGATAGATAGATAGATAGATAGATAGATAGATAGATAGATAGATAGATATAAAGGAAGTGAATTTTGGTTGCCTTAAGTTGAATATTGTGGGAAGTAATACATCTTCATGATAAGGAGGGTTTCCAGTTTCTGGCTATATAAGCTTAATGTTCTACACTTTTTACAACAGCTTAACAAAATGCCTGCCTTACACTTGACTGATTTGTATGCATGACAGAATTGGGACTCTATAAATGAATAATAACAATATGCATGGAAACATGAGTCACGTGAGGTTCAGCTACCGAGCAAAAACAGACAAAAGATAGGACTTAAAACGCCTGCTTAGTATTCCTGCTTCATTTCCAAATGGCAGGGAACTGTTTTGTCTCAGCAGGGAGGGAAAATGTGTTTCCCTCAAGTGTGTAGATTTCCCTTACACACCAAGCCAGCAAGCATACACATAACAGCCCAGAATTAGTTTCAAGCTGAGAAAAAGGACTAAATCAACTTTAAATAATGTCTGTACCTGAAGCCGTCAGAACTGAACCCCTCCCATGGAAGAGCCGAGCTGAGCTGTGGGGTACGCTTCCCTCTGATCCTCCACACCGTCGGTGAAATGGACCGCTCATCTGAGCAGAGGTCTGGAAACAAAGACTCCTCACACACCGTCCTCTTAGAAACTACAACCGCTCAGTGTTCAGGGAGGCACTCAGGGAACAAACCACACCCTTACATCCAACTCCCAAACATGATTGGAGACATTATGTGTGAGATCACATTCAAACAGAACTTTATTCTGTGTTATACGATTAGAACAGAACGCTGTAATAAAATATACATTTTAAACAGAATGAGTGGAGAAACACCAGTGAGAGACCTCCTTTAATGAAGAAATATTAGATTTTACATGGTCACTTCAATAAATCTGGACATTATGGATGGCTAACTTACTTAATTTACATGATTCAGGTTTTCATGTGAAGTTTATTAGAAATATAAGGACATATTTCAGTTGTTTATCTTGTTAACCTTGATGACTTATAGCTGATAAAAGCGTAAAACTCAGCTTCTTGAAAAATTTGTATATTTTATACAAAAGTAAAAAAAAGATTTTTTAACAAAGAAATGTGGACCTACTGAAACGTATGTCCATGTTGTTTATTTTTATTTATTTTTACAGTATATGCATCCAGTGGTTGACCGGTGCTCTATTTGCATTAAATACTGCATCAACACGTTGTGGTATGGAGGTGGTCAGCCTGTGGCTTTGCTGATCGGCCAGGTTGTGTTAAAAGCAACCTTCAACACTCTGTCTCGTTGGCTCTGTTGTGTCTCTGGTTTTCATTTTGACATTTCTCCATAGAATCTCTATAAGGTTTAAATCAGGAGCGTTTGCTGGCCAGTCAAGCAGTGACATGACGGTCATCACCGCAGCCATTGGTTCCTTTGGCAGTGTGAGGAGATGCCAGGTCCTGCCAGGTCCTGTTGGAAAACAGCATCTCCATAAAGCTTTGCAGCAGCAGGAAGCATAAAGACAGGACTTCCTGGTACACGGCTGTGCAGACTGTGGTCACAGTGGACCAACACCAGAAGATGACCTGACTCCCAAATCATCCCTGACTGTGGAAACTTGGCACTACACCTCAAACAGCTGAGATTCCTTCCCGCCCCACTTTTCCTCCAGACAGGAACCTAAATTCCTTTTAAATTGAATTCAAACTTTACTTTCAGCTAAAATCAGGAAAGTCTTCTCCTGTTTTAGAAGCTTCTGGTGCCGTCTCTGGTCAATGAGTAGCTTAGCAGAAGGAAAGAGAAGCTCCATATCCTGGATATGGCTCTTAAAGCTCTGACTCCAGCTGCAGTCCACACCTGCTGAACCTCCCCCAAACTGTTCAATGAGCTTTTTTGCCACATTTCTTTAAGGCTGCAGTTATCCCTGCTGCTGCCTATGCACACCTTTTCCCTTCCATTCAACACGTCACGACCCAGTTGTATGTAATGTTTTAAGTTTTGGAGAAACTGAATTGAGTGTTCATTAATAATAATAATAATAATAATAATAATAATAATAATAATAATAATAATAATAAATATTTATAACGCACTTTACATTTCAAATAAAATCTCAAAGTGCTACAATAGGGGGTTTAAAAACATTAAAGTATAATAAAAACAAAAACACAATTAACTGTAAGATATGATTAAAATTAACAGAAATATATCCCTCTGTGTGTAACAAATCTATACAAGACTGTCTCAGAAAATTAAAATATTGTGATAAAGTTCTTTATTTTCTGTAATGCAATTAAAAAACATGAAATGTCATACATTCTGGATTCATTACAAATCAACTGAAATATCGCAAGCCTTTTATTGTTTTAATATCGCTGATTATGGCTTACAGCTTAAGAAACCCAAATATCCTATCTCAAAATATTAGAATATCGTGAAAAAGTATACTAGTAGGCTATTTAACAAATCACTTGAATCGTCTAATTAACTCGAAACACAGCAGGGTTTCCTGCGCCTTGAAAAACACTCAGCTTGGTTCAGTAAACTAAATCACAAGTATGGTAGTGGTTAAGAGACGACATAAGATTCTCACAGTAACTGGTGTACTGAGCATGGCATTACTGTCCTTGATTGGCCTGCCAATTCCCCTGACCTGAACCCCATAGAGAATTTGTGGGGTATTGTGAAGAAGAAGCTGAAAGACACCAGAGCCAACAATGCAAATGAGCTAAAGGCCGCTATTGAAGCATCCTGGGCATCCATAACACCTCAGCAATGCCACAGGCTGATTGCCTCCATGCCACGCCGCATTGATGCAGTAATCTGTGCAAAAGGATTCCCAACCAAGTACTGAGTGCATTAATGGACATTTTGAAATGTTTGATTTTGTTTTGCTGTTATAATTTTTTTATTTTACTTGGTCTGAGGAAATATTCTAATATTTTGAGATAGGATTTTTGAGTTTTCTTCAGCTGTACGCCATAATCAGCGATATTAAAACAATAAAAGGCTTGCGATATTTCAGTTGATTTGTAATGAATCCAGAATGTATGACATTGCATTACAGAATCACAATATTCTAATTTTCTGAGACAGTCCTGTATATGAGTTTCACTTTTTAAAATGAAATACAGACATAAATACCATTTTTGGCTGACACAGTTAATTATAAAACCAATGCCAACATACATGGTTCATGGACTATATTTAAAAGTGGCAATATCTGCCTTAACGCACTGAAATCTTACTGAGAAGTAAGACCATCGTTAATCAGTCGAACCAACATGGTTAATGCAAGCTAATGTTAGCTTTATTTCAAAGAACCTGCATAACCCAGAGAAAACCTAACAAGATTTTCAGGGCCAAATTAAACAGTATGACAGGCTGGCAGTCGCCCTGTCACTGTAACGCTATCCTGATAATGGGATTGGCAGTAGTGTTCAACCAGAAGACTAGAATTGTAAGGAGGTTATGTAAGGGATAATACTGATGAGGTGTCCATTATCAGAAATGAATGGACGACACGGAGGCGCTTCCATGAAGTCCATTCATTTCTGATAATGGACACCTCGTCGAGTATTATCCCCCTTATACCATGGTCCCTTATGAAAGACAGCCATATTAAATCTAATGTTTATTCACAGTTAAAAGTCTACGTTTTTCACAAGAGAACTATTTAATATCTGTCGTGACGCGTTGCCAAGGTAACCAGCTCTGGCCACAGAACCAAGTACAATTTCACCCGTCAACTGTGTTGCTGTTTGAGCCAGCACAATAATTTAGATCAGTCACACTACTTGACCTGAACTTCTTTTATAGGTGTCCTATATCACTTTTTAATGGACACCCAGCAGCAAATTAGAATCGAGTATTCACCCAGACCATGGTATAATACTATTTAATGATCTAATGATCCTTTCACCCAAACCCTACTAATGACGAATAAAGTCCATCTTTGAAAAATGCCTGAAATCAGGAAGTGGCATTCTAACCAGTTCACTGTGTTGCTTCAGCCAAGGTAAAAGCCCTGACTTCCTTCCCTTTCTGCTCGAAACAATCTCTCCTTGTTTTAACTAAATTGTTGCAGCCGTGCAGCCATGCATGAAAAGCCCTCCTCTCAGTGCCATGCAATGAAGGTTTTTATATGAATAATCCAAGAAGACCAACTCTCAGAAACATGACGGCTGCAAACGGGAATACTGGAGTGCTGAAATATTGAAAAGTATTCACTTACTGTGGGGATGATGTGCTTTAACCTAATATGGTCAGCTGGTACACTTTGTATAGACAAAGTGTTCAGTAGGTCTACAAAATGTCCAGCTAAACACCGTAACCAGAATCTGAGTGGCTGCAGGAAATTCAGCCACTTGCTAAGAGGAAGATATAATTCACCAAACAGATTCCCATTTCTTATTAAATAAATAAAATTAATATAATTTTGGTGATATATTATCCTGCCTGCCAAGAACAATAGGAAATCAACACAGATTTTTTTCACAGCAGATATTTTAAAACTAGGAAAAGATGGTATGATGATCACTGAAGTCCATGCAACAATTCCTGATCCAAGCTTTTCTGTATTTGCTTTACTTCCACCTAGGAATATATTGAGATTTTATAAATATCAAGATTTTTTTAAAAAGAGATTACACTATATTTTTTATATTGAGATGGTCTATGTTGCGTTAGAATTACATTTTCATGTTGTCCAGTAGGTTATTTTTCTGCTGTTTGTCGAAAAATGTGCCTGTGAGATAAAGCTTTGATTCAGGGTAGTGTTGCACCGATACCGATACCAGTATCGGCCGGGGCGCCGATACCGCGTTAAAATGGTGGTATCGGTATCGGCGAGTACCAACAAATAGGTCACAGATACCATTCTGATGTTTGTATGTCACTTGAACGCAGCCTTCTCTCTCCCGACACTCACTAGTTCTACTGGATTCACTTTGTATTAGTATTTTTCCTGCTTTAATAAGGTAGCAGCTTGACAAAGCCATGATGGCAATTATTTTACATCCAAGTAGTATGCAGTTCTTCATATATACACACACACATAAATTTCAAAGTAATGGTATCTGTATCGGCCGATACTGCACAGCCAGGTATCGGGTATCGGTATCGGGGCCAAAAAATGGCATCGGCGCAACATTAATTCAGGGATAACTTTTTATGATTACTTTGTGAAAAGAAAAACATATTGTGACAAATATCAGCATTCAGCCTAAAAATATGGAGATATTATTACTGGTCCAAATCACCCTGCCCTACTTTCACCAGTCCTTTATCTGGCAGGAGCACATCCAAATCCATGCTGTTTTCACTCCTCTATCAGGTTAATGTGGAAAATTGCCTTCTTTTACCACAGCATGCAATTTCAAATTTGAAACTTTTTTTTTTTGAAAGAAAATCATATTCTTTGGATTCTCGAGGGTAAACCCTGCTCTCAAATTTCAAATGACCCTCAACTACTCCTAAGTTATTTAATGCACAGTGATTGTAAAAATGATTATACGCCTTTAGCGTTTTCGCCCTTGTCACAATAGATCAAATGCTCTAAAACTAACACTGACGTTGCCCTGAATAAGCCATGCCCACTGCAAAACATGGTGGAGGCAGCATCATGCTGTGGAGATGCACTTCCTCAGCAAGGACAGCAAGGCTGTTTAGACTTGATGAGAAGAAGGAAGCTAACTCCTGAGTAATCCTGGAAGAAAATGTGAGAGGCTGCAAAGGACTTTAGGCCGGGCTGAAGCTTCGCCTTCTAGTGGTATGAGGACCCTAAACACAGCCAGAGCTTCACTGGAATGGTTAAGAGCAGTGGACTCAAACGCCACAAAAGCTAAGCGAGCCTCTAAAACCCAATTACTAGTTTTTACACTATTTACTACAACAAATATGTTTAGATAAATAAATAAGAGAAATAAAACTACTTTAGAAGCTTATTAAATAAAGGAAAACGTTTGATTCTTACATACACTGCTAAAAGGGAACTGAAAGTAAGTACATTTTTCTTGAAATGATTTTATTGGTCCTTGATTTGAACAGGTAAGTTTAAATCATCTCCCAGTGGAAATAGATTTTTGCACTTAAAATAAGACCAACTCATCTCCATCATCTAATTTCAAGTGCAGATTTCTAATGATCTTATTTAGGGGTCCAAATACACATTCCATTGGCAGATAACCTTTTTTCACCTGCTAAGTTTGAAGACAAATGCACAAATTTGAAGAAGATATTATCTACTTTTAGTTCCCTTTCTGGAGTGTAAGAGAATTAATAAATTTTCTTTAATGCAACATTAATTTTTTGTTCATAGAAACGACACCAAAAACACATGTAATATCAACCAGAAGACCAACCAGAAAAAAAATTTACCCTACAAATAATATTCCTTACATTATTGGTGTAAAAGAAACAGCATTCATTTATTATCTATAGATTTTAAAACATTGCTCAATCCTAATCATATTTGGCAAAAGTTATTAAGAGCCACAGTGGGGGGACTGAAGAACCACTTGTGGTTCCTGAGCCACAGGTTGCAGACCCCCGGCCTAGTCAAAGAAAACCAGAAAATATGTGCTTGAAAATCTTTGTTTAGAGATTGTCTCCACATCATCTGCCTGTAACTGACAACAAAAATACAGTCTGGATGCGCAAACCTGCTCGAGACAAGCTTAAAAAACAGTCTCATCTATAAACGAAGGGAAATGTGACACTATAACAGAATATGTGAAAAAGGACCAGACTGAGCTGGCATGGCCCGATAAACCTGATTGAAACGCTGTAATGGGACCTCAAGAGCTGAACAGTGCAAGAGTCTGTAAGCTTCAAAGAATTTGAAGAATTTAAAGAAAGGAGGCTCAAAGGTCCTACACAACCATGTGAAAATACAAAGTCTTGAACCAACCTAATACATTAAAATGTAAGCTTTCCACAGTGTCTGGACAGATCCATAGAAATATTGATCATCTAGAGAAATCAAGCCCTAGAAATCAGTCCCACCATGTGAGCGGCGCTTTGTCCTTGCAGCTGCACCTGGAAACTCAGGTCTTTATCAGCGGACTGACCCAACTTTCTGCTGGTCTCCCAGAACCTGATGGTCATTTTTCCCGACGCAGGCTGAGTCTCCTTAAAGTGGGCTGTGACGCTGACGGGAGCTGTGATGGTTTCAACGCCTGGAGGCACAACAGAGGTGTGACACAGCAACTCGGCTGCCAGCAGATTCCTGTCGTACGAGCGCTAATCGGCTGCTTTCCTACCTTTGTGCTTCTCTATTTCAGCCAAGCAGACCGACAGCATCCAGAAAGCCGCCACTGTCGGAGACTTTAGGCCGCAGAACATGGCAGGCAGAGAGAGGAGGCGATGAGGGGAGTAGTCAGTGAAGGGCCACGCACACTGCAGGCCAGTAGTCCTGGGAACTCTGACCTCCACCTGCTTGATATTTGCTTCATCATCTGGTTGCTCCTCTGGGACAATAAAATCCATACGTGTTAAGGAGGGGTAAGTACAGACTAGCCAAGTCCTCACACAGCACAGTTCAGTTTTTGCGTCTCAGTGTAAGGTGGTCATAAAATGTTCTGAGGAGAAATCACCATAGCAGTGATCACACTTGCCTTTGTTCCTCAGTACGTCTCTGCTGGCTTTGTGGACCCTGTTTTTGGACAGCAGTGTAAGGACGCTCTCCCACACAGGACATCCGGATCGGGACGTGGCAGACAAACAGACGTCCACCTCCACCCCTGCATCCGTCTGCTGATATCCTTGGACTGCGACCTGCAGCATGAACGGACCCTTCTTCAGCTCATCGATTGGCTGAAGGGTTTTCAAAGTCTGTCGCACACGCACTAAACCTAAAAACAGAAAGTCGCAGTCGGTGAAATCCTGCCACCGGTGACATTGGGTCTGCTGGAAATCAGCAAGGCTCAATTAACAGTTCCTTGCAAAGGTATTCACTCTCCTTTTCATCAGGATACAACCTCAGAATTCAGTCTACTAGCATTTTAACATGGTAGCCCAACACAGAATATTGCATAATTTTAAGCTGAATTGAAAATAATGTATGGTTCCATTTTCTTAAACATAAAAATCTGAAGTGTTGTGAATATTTGTATTTAGGTCCCTTTAGTGTGTTTACTTTAAAAAGTCGCCTAAAAGTGCTTAAAAGTCATAGCCTACAACTTTTTCATCAAAACGATACATTTTCCAGGAATAACACATCCTCAGAATGTCTAGAGTGGTGCAGAATAAAAGTATTCATATTACTGAAAAATATATAGTATATAAATAATTGTTTTATAAATTTAGAAGGGTTCAATATACACAATTTAATTCTGGTTACGACTCCAACGTTGACATGAAAGGATTCTGCACCAATAGGAATAATAGGCTGAAGTCACGTGAGACAGAGCTCTGTTGTTGGCAGATCTTAGTCGCTCTGTGATAGCACTGGCAAACAGTACAACTGCAGGTTAGTACATGGGTGGGCAATCACAATTGCGGCAACCTCTGGCCTGGAGGAGTTAAACTTGTGATCTTACTGACCAGAACATCTTTCCCACATGTAGGACATGGTGGCGGCAGCAAAATGCTGTGGGGATGCTTTTCTTCAGCAGGGACAGGAAGGCTGTTCAGAGGTCATGCAAAAAGAGGGGGAGCTAAATACTGACATATGATAACTTGTCACTGCGATTACAGCTGCAAGTCCTTCCCAACAATTTGTGGACTAGGTTATGTACATTTTGTATTATTTTCGTTAGATTCCTTCCATGTGTTTCCCTTTAGTTTCTATTTATTGCACTTCTCTCAGCTCACCGTCTTCATTGTTCTCTGCTCTCCTCCTGATTATTTCACCTGTCTCCACCTCCTCTTTCTGTGTTTAAGCTCCCTGGTTTTCATTTCTCAGTGCTAATTTCTTCTGTTTGATTTTCTGCTCCCTGATGCTCCACCCCCCAGACTAAGACACACTGAGACAGAAGAGCTGGTCTAATGTTGAAATTAAATTCAAGTAGACTTTACTTATAAGACTTAATTTTATTTATGGGTATCATTTATAGATGTTAAATACAAATGCACCTCACACCCTTTTAAAAACTTTGATTACTTTTTATTTTTTCATTTTATTTGTAAAAACATCCAACTCAGAGATATGTACGGAAGAGGATTAGGGCCATTCAAAAAATACAAATAAAAGTCTATTACATTTTTCTCAGAATTCTGAGGAAAAAAAAGTCAGAATTAAAAAGACTTTTTTTTGTAATGGCCCTAATCCTCTTCCGCAGTTATGCACTACCTTGTCTGTCAAAAATCTCAATAAAAACCATGGTGTTTTTGGTTTTAAAGTGGTAACCATTGAACTTTAAAAGGTTCAATGGTTACCTTAATACTGGTGCAAGGAGCTGGCTGCCATTAATCATCTAGTCCAGGGATCTGCCACCTTTACGAGCCATTTTTACCTCAGTCCAGCTGAATAAGACTCGTTTAGAGCTTCAGATGTTGACATTTGGAAAAAAGAGAACTTATAATTTTTTTGATAAATAGCTACTTTGGGAAATTTGTTGTAATTTTTAAAGGACCATCGTTTTATTTATATTTCTAATTTAAAATAAAGAAAAATTAAAAAAATCATTCAGCATTCTTAGCCAAAGTTTTATACGAGCCATTGTGGAAGGTCCAGATCTTTTCCAGCTCTGATCTATTCTGTCAAGACATGCTGAAGTTTTTATTCTCGTACCTGTTGGGCAGAGCCTAAAGTCGGGGTCAGTTAACAACATGAGCACAAGTCTGGAGCCGAGAACCTCCGGGAAACACAGCGGGATGTCTCTGTAATCAGTGTCCGGGTAGTCCCAACCATATCCCGCTGCGCCGCAGAATCTCCTCAGCAAGGAAGCATCCAACCTTAAGAACGGCACAGATACACCAACCTAAAAACCAGAACGCCTTGCAGCTTGGCTTTCATTGAACTTGCATGGTCCCACTGCTCACCTGCAGTTAATGGCCGCAATAACAGCAGGTGCTCCAGCGGCGCGCGCTGCGTACAGGTGACCTGTCCTCCTCGTGACCGCTCTGCTCAGGTATTTGATGTAAAGGTACACAAAACTTGGAAGTTTGTCGCTATTCAGCGCAGTTTTATGTAGCAGCTTGTGATGACGGTACACGTATAAGTAGCCTAAATACACACAACACACAGAGAGCGACGCAACAATGACGCTCTGCGTAATGCCCATGTCGTTCAGGATTTATTTATGTCTCACACGGCGTTGCAAACTCCTAAGCAAGCAAAGTAGCTATTTTCTGTGACCAAATTCTGGGACTGCTGCGCTGTATCTTTTTTTATGCTCTGCAAAACTCTCCGTTTACTCCATAACTTCTGTAACAAGGTACATGCGCACATCCTACCACAACTACGGAAGCCTGTTGGTACGTCACTGCAGCTGTGTCCAAGAGACGGGCATGGCTGCAGCCTGGACGCTCAGTCTTGAAATTCAAGGACTACAGGAAGATAATAGCAAGGCTAATGATAGTAGAAAAGTACAAATAATAGAGGAATGGAAAACAGCGCAATAACGTAGCTAAATCAGTAATTTAGATACTATTGCGTGAATTTCTCCACTATGAGATCAATAAAGTCTATTTTATCTTAGCTAACAGATTTAAAGAATTTCAAGGCTTTCAGTCTGTACAGCTTTGAGGTAAAACGAGGTCTGAATAGTTTCTGCATATATTTATAACAGTTCAGTCAAAAACAGTGTAAATAAAGACTTCTTGGCAGAATGAATCATTCTAATAATGATTCATTACATAAAATAAAAAATACTCTTTTCAGAGGTGCAGATATTGTAGAATCCAAACAGTACATCTGTATTCAACAGTTACCAAAAATATAAATCTAGACATAACAGTTTTTCCAGAAGGTCAAAGGAGCATCTCCAGAACAAGCGAACTGTTGTCTCGTTGTCCAAAGTACATAAAGAGCAGCTTTAGGTCCAGACAGGCTGGGTTTTGCCAGGTAACAGTGATGGAGAAGTTTGAAGCACACATCCCGAGGTTTGTTTGTGATAAAGTATTTAGAGGATAAAACCCATACCTTAGTTCATTTAATATCGTTCTGTGCTTTTTAATGTTGTTCTGAACATGTACTTGTAATTTTTAGTATGTTGTTGGGTTAATGTGGTTTGTACTTCAAGGCCACCATGCACTACAGCACAACTAGTTTAAAACATATTTAATGCCTAAATGTCCAGAAAGTCAGGTTCTGTGTACCCTTCATAATTTTCCACTAAGAAATTACTTTAACTGAATATTCGTTGTATTCATCCTTGTATTTTATTATTTAACCTTTATTTAACCAGGTAAAAGGTTTTGTTTGAATATTTTTACACTGTACTACTTTTCATTGCATACCTGTGTATATTGCTTATTTTTCCTGGAATTTATCACAAATTACATTATATGTCAATTAGATTTCAATTGAAGTCAAACTGTCACTGCAACATGTCATTTTACTTTTAAGAGGTTATTGGCCTTAAAAAATAACCAGTTTTATCAGCTTCTGACACTGCTTCTACGGCAGCCCTGACTTAATGCACAGCAATGGCACCTGTGTGTTGGGCTGTAGTCACATGATATCCTATCCAGTAATCTATATCAATGCCTGCAAGTACCAAGCAAGGTCCTTCGAACACCAATTCACAATACGGAAAGCGTGATGAGACAAAACATGTTTGAGTATTCCACAATGGCTGGTGTCTGTCCTGGAAGTTTTAGAGCACTGCATGCTCCCTGCTGCTGACCAACTTTATGGAGATGCAGATTTAATTTTCCAAAGCTACCAGTACCTGGTTTAAGGACCATGGTATCCCTGTTGTTTATTGGCCAGCAAAACTTGCCTGACCATAACCCCATAGAATATTTGTGGGGTATTGTGAAGAGGAAGATGTGATACGCCAGACCTAACAATGCCGAAGGGCTGAAGGCCACTATCAGAGCAACCTGGGCCCTTATAACACCTTAGCAGCACCACAGACTGATGGACTCGATGCCACGCTGCATTGCTGCAGTAATGCAGGGAAAAGGAGCCTTAAGTACTGAGTGCTGAACATGCTCATACTTTTCAGTTGACATACATTTCTGGAAATCCTTTTTTTGTATTGGTCTTAATTAATCTAATTTCTTGAAATACGGAATTTGCGGTTTTCATTAGTTATCTGTGATAATTAAAAGAAACACTTGAAATATATCAGTCTGACTGCAATGAATTAATATAATATACAGGTTTCACTTTTTGAATTGAATTACAGAAAAGAAATTCCACTTTTTTAATGATATATGACCAGCACCCGTATTATTGCAAAAGAAGGTGCCAGGGCACTAAATTCCTTAAAGGGAGATTTTTTTTCTTTTCTCTGAAATAAAAAGGTAGGAGAAACCTAAACCTAGGAAACGGCCTAAATCCTGAATTGCTTTAAACCTGTAAGGGTTTATGTAAGGCCTACAACATACATCACTCAGGGGATCTTCAAAATTAATTTGTACTCTTTCAAAGCTAGCATTCTTAGTAAAGTTGACTTAAAAAGACACTTGTGTCTAAGAGGAACAAGAACCTTTGTGGAGTCACTGTTGCGTACTTGTTGTAATGTGTGAACAAATAGAAGGCCTAAACAAGAAAATGAAAACGCTGTTGGATGGTAGGAACCAAGTTGTACACATGGATCTCTTCAGGAATTTTTCCACGTACACAGAGTGATCTGAGAAACTCTTTATTCTTGAGCATTTTGACAAATAAAACAACATTTTCAACAACTGACTCCCATCTCTGGTGAGTCTAAACAAACCTAAAGGTCATGTAATCTCTGACAGTAAATTATAAAATCTGTAATTAGCTAATCATCTCTGCAGGGAGAAGATTATCAGACCTATTACTTTATTGCTGTTGAAAGAAACATTCATATTCAGGCTGACGGGGCAGGTCATGCAGCCGATTCTTCAGGCCGGTTCCTGAGAGGATGGACTCGTGGCAGCAGGCTGACTTGATCCAACCTGGATTTGCTGTTCTTCATCCAAACAGAAGCAGCAGCACAATGCAGACTGAATTCACTCCTATAAGCGGCACTACAGGATGACACAGGCAGAGACAAGGCTACTTTAAAGTGACGTTTTGTATTTGTTTCTGCATAGCTTTAGCTGTGTAAATGGCATAAAACGTAGCCAGGATGTGCATTTTGGGGTGAATTGTAGTTTTTATTTTCTTCCCAAGTCTTTCATTTGCCATATACACCAAATAAAGCGGTCTGTGTCCCTTTAGGATTTTGTCTGCCATTTATAACCGTCGAACGGGCATTGGCCAATACGTTACCACTGTGATTTCATTTTGAATTGTTTTTTTTATTCCCTCGCGAAGAAATTCCTTTACAATGTCATGTCTATTGGTTATCAGGATGCATAGAATTTTTATTTCCTGTTAATCTCCCAATTTGGCAAATAGAGCTAAGGAAAGGAAAATAAATGACTTTGAAGGGTAGTGCATTTTGCAACGGATGCTACACAAACACCAAAAATACACCAAAGCCTATATGTTGGTAAATCTTTCACACATCTAAGAGGGATTTGAAAAGTATCCTCCAGTCAGCCAACATGTGTTAAATGAAATTTGTGTATTTTCAGGTGCAGCCATAATCGATAGATTAGAATGGGTGTTCCATTGAGGCTTGTTGGTAAGGTTAAAAGTAGGCTACCTTTTCAAAACAACCTTTAGGCAGGAATTAAACATGCATCTTATTAAACCCATCTTATTCTTTGTTAATCTGTTGCAATATTCTAAACTTAAATGTTGTGTTCCTTTAGCTGTAAGAGGAAAGTCATTATTAACAGCAATAAAGGCTTGAAACCATGAGTGTGTGTGTAATTAGTCTATAAGTGGTTTTGACTTAGCTGGGCTACTGAAGCAAATTAACCTTTTAATGCTACTTGCAATTTATTAAATCAGACTTTATATACGCATTCAATGCTGTGCATGAATGTGGAGCCAAACCACACCGCTGCTCCCTCCAGCTGTTTTGATTCACGAAGATACAATTTATATATTTTGCCTAAGCCATGGCGGGAGCGGCGAGAACATGATTTTTAACCACAGTGAAGCTATTTTTAATCGGTTTGATTTCGGACAGTGGGTTGGTCTGTCATTGGTCTGTCAGTGGAAGGGAGGCTAAAGCTTGACCGAGCTCGAGCTGCTTTCAGCTGCTCCCCCCCGGTGCTTTATACAGAGAGACGGGTGGGTGGCAGGGAAAGGCAGACAGCCGCTGCCTTGTACCGCATGGGGTGGATGGACAGACACTTCAGAGACAAAACTTAACAGCTTTCAGTTTAAAATAGGAGAAAGCCTCGATAAATCCATGGATATGATACAACGCGTCTGAGTATAAAAAACTGAAGTGTCCCTTTTTTCTGTTTTTCCCCTCTTCAGGGGTGGTTCATGGTTTAAAAATAACAAAATTGTATTGCGGTTTGACCCACTCTGTTCATAGAGGTTCTTAATATTATGTTGTCGCTCTTCAGTTTTTCTGGACTTCCTCCAAGAAACCCTAATTCTCCTCACCCCGCAGCCAATCACTGAAAAAAACCTCACTGCCCTGCCTTCACTTCAGAGAATTTCAACCGAAGGCTCCTAATTTAACCATCAACATATAGATCAAAGGGGTTTTATGCTCCTGATTTTATTGTTTATGGGTGGGAGACACCGCCAAGCCATTCTATAATACTTGTTTTTCTGACTACAGTCAATGTTTCTGCCATTTTCTCACTTAAACTGGATGGTATTTTTACTTTTGTTTTAAGAACAAATAATTTTTAGTGTATGGCAAATAAATTGCTAAATTACGACAGAGAAATGTATACAGCATGTAGTATTTGTGTGGGTAGGGGAGCAAACAGGCACCACCTCTCATCACCGTCCTCACAGAGCGGATGAGGTTCATCAGCTGGACTTTGATGCCTGGTTCATCACCAAACCCTCCGACGCTTTGGTCCACTCCCCAGCCGACTAAACGATGGGCGGAAACAGCAAAACAACACAAGTTAGAATGCTGTCTGTCACATCCTGGTTACCAGAGTTAAGAGCGATCAGCCTGTAGTGTGTTTAGGAGGTGAGGAGAAGAGTTACATCCAGCAGGAATTCAGACCAGAGACACTTACTTTTACTGAGAAACCGCTCTTCGTGTAACACAGCAACGGCGTTGATACACAGGATGGCTGCTTGGATCAGGGAGTACAGAGTAAACGCCATTGCAGGTCACCAGCAGCTAGCTGCAGGCTAGCTGAAGCTATTTACCTATGACGCAGAGTACGGCGGCCGAGGGTGGACAATGCGTTCCAGTTCGCGCTGGCTCGTTTTGGTTTTCCTCTTCAAACATTTCATTTTGTTGCTTTCATAGAAAAGATGGTTTGAGTTTCGATGTCGTTTTTGAAAAAAAAAAAAAAAAAATGCATTTATATAAAAAAAAATTTTAATGTGGTATCCGGAGTTTTGGATACAGAGTTGTTAATTTTTCAACGGATTCTTTTTTCTTCCGTCAGATTTATATTGTTTTTATTTTCCCATGAAATAAAGTTTCGTTTAGGCTGCTAAAAAATCTCGTGTTCCTTTAAAGTAATTGCTCTGGTGACAGTACTTTACCAGAGTAGTCACACCTGTTGAACTTTCATATATTTTGCGTGATAAATCAAACAAGTAGCACAAAGCTGTGAAGTAGAAGGAAAACTTACACAATGTTAATTTTTTTTTTTTTTTTTTTTTTTTAAATAAGAACATTTACAGGTCTGGAATGAATTTGTATTGAGCTGCCTTTACTCCCATTAACCTCAGGAACTCACCTGCTGTGTAAATCCAGTCTGTAATCCAGAGATCCTTAGAGAACAGACAGTATCGTGAAGGCCAAGACAGGCAAGAGAGAAAATTGAGAAGTTTAAAGTACATTAGGGTATAAAACAATAGCTTTGAACATTTCCCTGAGTGATGTGCGATCCATCATCTGAAAATAGAGAGCGGCCAAACAGCAAACCCGGTGGTCCACCTAGACCAGGAATTCGCAACATTCACAACCCAAAGAGCCAGTTTTGCCCTCAGTCCAGCTAAATAAAATTTTAGAGCTGATGGCATCATAATATGGGGATGCTCATTAAGCAGGGACAAGTACACTGATCAGTTGATGGGAAGATGGATGGAGCACAATACAGGACAAAAGACTTGAGACTGTGGAGGAGGCTCGCCTTGCAGCAGGACAATCCTAAACATTCAGCCAGAGCTACCATTAGAATAAGTCAGAGGAAAGCAGACTAAGGTGAATTGACCCGTTCAAGTCCAAAACTTAACCCAATATGAGACAAAACTTAAAATTTGATGTTCATGCTCTCAATCCAATCAGAATAGGCTTAAGCTTTTATATAAATACCTCAAAAAAGGTTAATCAGAGCAAAAGTTGATTGTGACTGACTCAGGGTGGCTGAATATAAATGCCTCTAAAGAAATTAGTACAGTCTTACAATATTTCTTCCCATTTTAATTTATTAGACTTTAGTTCAGAACAGCCTTTGAGGCAATATACTGCGCCATTACTTTATAGTGTTACATAATTTGAAATACCTACAGACTAGGAATAAATATTGAAGTTCAAGTGGTTTTAAGCTGCAAAATGGTTCAAATTATTGTAGGCCAGAAACAAAAGTATACAACATGTTAAAACAAGCCTTCATGTTTTATCTACACAATGAAGAGTGTCAAGCCTTCCCCTCCCCTCCATCATGTGGGTTACATGAAAACCGTTTGCAAAGGGACTGGTGCAATCTCTGAAAATGTTCCCAAATAAGATACAAAGAAGCAAGCTTTGGAATTCACAGCTAACATCTGAACAGATTGGATAATGTGCAAAAAAAAAAAAAACATTTTTATCTTTACAACAATAAACACAGCCAGGATCATGAGAATAAAAATCTTTATTAGTGTTTTTATGAAGTCTGCATAATATGCCACACGCCTGAGAAGCTCATGGTCGAAAAAACAAAAAGAAAAAAAAACAAAAAACAAAACAAAAGAAGAACTGCTCTATCAACACCGCCCTCTATTGGTAAAACAACTGCGACGTCTACAGTACTGACTGGTTTGCAAAAAAAGATTACTGTTAAATACACACGATGTACTACTTGTTTTATGCATATGACATCTGGTCCACGTCGGTATTTTGTATTGTATTTTTTTCTTTTCTTCTTCACATTCATATGTTGTAGGCCAAAGATAAGAACAATGTAACACTGGACCCAAACACATGGTTCAGTTTCCCAAAAATCCAAAATTCACTAGGTGCACTTCAAGTACAATCTCTAGTGCCATATGGTAAACACATGTACATCAACGGGTGGAGCTGGGGACATATTAAACTTGCAACAACCAAGTAATGAGTTTAAGGTAGTAAGTCTCGTTGTACAAGCGGTCCTTTAAAGACTGAACGAACACGATACGCACATCAACACATAATGTCCCAGTGTGCAGGCACATTCACTCCCATCCAGTTTAGCTGGAACACTTTAACAGCCAATTGTGTGTGGTTGAGTCTGCCTTGCTTGACAAAGCACCAGAAAGCTCGAGGTCAAATGTGCTTGGACAAAAGTTACACACACAAAGAAAGAAAAAAAAGAAACAAAATGGGTAAAATCAATTTTTTCCAACATCTACAAATAACTACAAGGAACTGGATTGAAATGTTCAGTCAAATCTGTTTTCTGAGCTTTAGACGCACCAGATTTCTTTGGGAAAAAAACAAAAAAAAAAAACAAAGGCTAAATATAGGCTACATAGGATGTAAGGGCAGTGATTACTTTCTTTTTTTTTTCCACTGAGACAAAGATGCTGTTAGAATTTGGGATAAAATGTAGGAATGATCTCTGTCATTTTATAAAATAAATGTGGTTTTGAAAATATCTTAATAAAAAGTGATTGAGAAAAAAAAATGTTACGGATGCTTATATATATATATATAAAAAATACACACAAATACAAAAAGTAGCAAAACAATGGAGATATTGGCTATGGACAAAATGAATTTACTGATGCCTTCAAAAATTCTCCTGATGAGGCGTTTAATACTTCACCTTACGGAACTCAGAGAGTCCCAGGGTTGAATTTAAAAACAAAAACAAAGCTTTTTTGATAACTCGATATTTTCTGGTTCCTGCCCAGTGCGCCCTGCAAACCCTGGCTGATAGCTATGAAACCAGGTGCATCAGCTCAGATCCAAGTCAGCTAAGAGAATGAGGGGTGCCATATGACCACCAAAAAAAAAACAAAATACCCTCTAAAATAAGCTACAGCCGGTCGCATAGTGCACTTCCTTTAGAGCTATGGAAAGATTTATTTTGCTAACATTCCTATATGTCTATTTGGAAGGCATGTCTTAGAATGACACCCTGCGCTAATTAAAAAAAAGGGCCCATTGTGGCAGAGGCAATCGACTCAGATTTCATAAACACATTGTGGTATTTCCTTCAGGAGACAAACAGCCACCAAGGCCATCATTTCTTGGATAAGCCACCTCCCCTTGACGACAGATGCCCCCCCCCCCCCCCTGAGTCTCCCAGAGAAAAGTAAACTTGGGTTGAGAACAATGGTTGTGGTGGGCTGGAACAAAACTCACTTCAGCATTCAAGCAATCTTCAACACTGAGAACCTATTCACAGATATTTTTGGTATTTCCTCTACTTCCCAGACGACAACCAATATACATTTTTTATTTGTACCACAAATAGATCTAATATTAAGGATTTGGGGCAAAGCAATTTAACAAGGTGCATGATATAGATGGGTAACAAAGTGCCGATCTCTTTTTTTTTTTTTAGGTTTTCAATAGAAAAATCTGCATGAGTATATATGCAAGTGGAACTGTGTTGGTGAATTTGTTCTTCTGTGAGTGTGTGTGTGTGAGTTAAGATAAAACAGATGTGGAATCGGGCCACAAATACTATGAAGTATGTCACAAAAACTAATTTTGTTATGGAGATTTTTTTTTTTTTCCAGTTTGGAGTGTATTCATCTTTGTAATGGACTTTTGGGCAATTCCTTTGCTGTTTAGGACATACTGGAGCAGCGTGCAGACGGGGAGCCCATCTGGGTGAGAACTTTGTCCAGCCACTGTAGCGGGCCGTTCAGGTGCAGCTCGATCCAGCATGGCGTGCTTGTGACAGTTTGTCGCCTAAAAAAACAAAAAAAAACAAAAAAAAAAAACATGCAGTTTGTGTTTTGAGTTGTTCCAACATTTCATCTTCTGATGCTTCAGACACTTAAACTTACAAGTATTAATTTTCCCTGTAAATCGCACCTCTCTGCTTCTTCCAAACCCACATGTGCACAGGGTGAAAGAATGAACCAGTAAAATGAACATTCTTTTCCACAGAAATAAAAAAGCTGCATTAACTTTAAGTATCTGTACAGTTTTTTAACAGTTCTGTATTAACTTTCTGAACTCATTAAATAGAGTCCCTGTACTTACATAGAAATAACTAATTCAAACTGCACTAATAATATCCATACACACACAGTCCCAGAAAGGTGGCTGTGTTTCAGTCACTTCAACCAGACTTTAAAACATGATGTGTGTTAGTTTCTAGCAAAACTAAGGCTGGAGCTAGAGCTACACAGCTCCAGATGTCTTTTTTAAACTTATACTTATAATTAAATATGCATCAACACACTCAATTTCCATTAAACCTACTGTAATGCATACACTGCGCCAGCAGGGGGCATTGTTGTTTCCCTACATGCAACCAAAACTCAAAAGAAAGCTACCGAGCAGAGCTAAAGCTACCAAATAGCTGCAGAGCCTAAACACTAATTTAAGAGCCAGCATCACTCCAGGGCCCCGCCGTCTGGCTATGACGTCATTCAGGAACAGCAAAGGGTTTCAGTTAGCAACTTCGCAAAGGACAATAAACATCAATTTAACGATTTAACGGCTTAACGCGAGGTGTCCAGAGTTGGGGTCGGGTGTTACGATTAGAGGAAAGTTTAAGGATTAGGGCACAGAAGCAAAGAGTTTCTGAATCTCCAGGTCAGTTTGGTCCATTGCTATTCCATGACCAGATTTGGTGCTAAATGTCACAGTTTCACTTCTTTTTCCTTCCTCCTTACAACTCACTGTCTTTTGTACGTAAACCGTGGCGTATGAGGTCTTTGTTACTGCACACGGCTTTCCTTCATTTTGGCCCTAATCCCTTTTAACGTAAAACAGATTGTAAACTCTGAACAAACTAAAAATAAACAAATAGATAAATACATAAATGAATAATACATAAAACAACAACATCCCCTCCAGTGGGTACCAGATGAAAACCCCTGTGTGCGTGTGGACAGGGCCTCGTTCTGACACTAAGGAATCATTTCTCCTCACCTATACTCGGCTCCCCAGCCTTTGACGAAGCTCATCCGAATGGTGCACATCCTGGTGAGCTGGTAGACCGCCTCGAAGCCCTGGTTGACTGACTGAGCCAGTAGGGCTGCAAATTCCTGGTTGTTGAAGATTTTTAGATTACAACCTGAAGGAAGAAAGAGATGAACCGGAGTGTGTTTAGAAAAATTATGTATAAAGAGGAAGGTGCACATCTCCGGTCAATTACTGCTCAGCTTTTATGACTTCTGTTGTCTATTATGCATTACACTCCAATGGAAAAAAGTCATTTTTAAATCTACATTGTTATTTCCATTTATGATAATAAAGCTATTTTTGAACTGAATAGCATTATAAATCTGTTTTAAAAGAGGCCACGTATAACATTTCAGCATAATCTCTACTGACAATAAGGTAACTAAGAGCTGCTCTGGCCCCTCCGCGGTGCCATTTCCAGCCTCTTACCTGGAGGAATTTTGCACACTGTCGCTGGATGCCAGCCATACCGCTGGTTGCAGTTTGGACTCTGGACAAAGATAGCGCTATCACTCAAGCACTCAGCAAACACCTCCCCTCCAATGTAGTACAGTCTAACTCCTCTTCCTGTGAACAAAAAGGCAGAATCAGTTTATGAAATAGGAAAACTAAAGAAAATCTGTGCGAATATGTACAGTGTCTTGCTAAAGTATTCATACTCCAACAACTTCTGTACCAAACTTCAGCTATTTGGATTTTTTGTGTGTCAGAGTTACGACACTGAACATAGATGTGAAGCGAGAAAGATAAATGAAAGTTCATAAAGTACTCAATAAAACACCTGTTTTTATCCTGCTAAAGCCAAACCACCCACTCATGATGCTGTCCCAAACAGGTTTCACTCTAGGGCAGGAGTGTCCAAACCTTTCATCATGTGGGCCAAAACAGTCAGGTCACAAGTACTGGAGGACCAAAATATACATAAAAAAACAAACTAAAATTACTCTAAAGTATATTTAGATTTTTCTTTATCTTATTCACAAAATATGAGCATGCAACATTTTAATTAGTCAGTTTCTCTGTAGAAAAACTGACTAATTTGTTCCTCTGGGTGTAAATCATTGTGTACACAGAGGATTTTGCATGTTTTCTTCATTAAAAGAATTTTAATTTGCAAATTCTTTTGGGCTCATAAAACTCTTGCTGTATGTAGCAAATTGTAATAAATAATATCCTAATGCAGATTTTAGTGCACCACAGGGGGGAGGGGGGTGTCTCCATCTGCATCAAATCACTTGTACTGGTGGGCTAAATCAATCTTTAATTGCAGTTAAGGGCCACATGGCTGCGTATTGCACACTTCTAGTGTTTATGTGTCCGGCTAGCTTCGGTGTTAGCCGTTCATTTTAGCTCCACTGATCTCAGCATATACTTTGAACATGGCTGAGAGTCACAAGAAGCGAACCGCGTTAATGCTTAAGAGAAGAAGAGGAAGGCCTCAGTAGAAAGAAATAAGATCAGGGTGGATTTGGGAGATTTTTTTCTCCACACGATCCCCCTTGAGAGTGGAAGAACAGGTAGGATGGTCTTGCGCGTTTCTTACCTACCGTATTTTTCGGACTATAAGGCGCAGAGGATTATAGGGGGCATTACATATTCTTCCCAAGCGTGTAATATCACTCCGCCCTTCCAGTAGGCTGTTTTGGATGACCTGTCCCTGGCAAAAACTGTCCCCGGAAATGTTCCCAATTTCAGTGTATGCATGATGATGTAGTAAAAAAGTTTAGCGCAATCAGAGGTAATTAACCGGTCCTACCGCTGTCCCGACGTAGCAGAGCTTTGCCAAACGCAGCATCCCCGCCCCCTGTCGGCGTTGCAGTTCAGACAAAACAAAGCAACCCCCAGGCAGAGATTCTGCGCTCAACAATATCAGAGACGTCCCTGGTTTTCATCAGAGAAATCAAACCTGGTCACCTTAAGGACCAGGACCTTACGCTGGCCGTGTAACGTAAGCGGCGCGGTTTACGGGCGTTTTTAAAAGCGGAAATTTACACCAGACGCTGCAAAGTACGCTCCACATATGCGTGATTCTGTGGACAGAAGAACTTTTGTCACGGGTAAGTAATTAAAGAAAGACAAATGAACAGTAATATATCCAATGTTTTGATCACCTAAAAGTCCACGTCTTGACCCTATCTGATTAGAAATCCCATATTTTAGTTTTTAGCTTGTCACAACTACATCATCCATAGCGCTTTATTTTTGACGACTCTTATTTTGAGATACTTCCGGAAGTGAACCCAGAGGCAAAGAGGACAGACGAGAATGTTTGATCTGCTCCAAAGTTTGCCTCACGGAGCTAAAATTTAGGACTTTATGAGGAAGATTATGCTTCAGCCGTGGCGAGAATGCTAATGATGTGCAAATGAAATTATTTTATAAGCTGGATATTGGATCCTCGCGCTGTGCTGATTCAGCAGTGTTGTTTGGCAGAGGAGCAGCCAGCTTCTCCGCAGCCTTCCCTGGCGGCACACTGGAGTCGGGCTGGACAATAATTCAATAACAATATATAATCGATTGATAGACATGTGGTGCAATAGAAAAATAGATTCCAATGTTTCCCGTAGGTTGAGAATTTACTTGTGGTGGCGGACAGTGCGGAGGCGCTTTGTACGGTACAGCGTAGCATGGTGCCAGTCTCCAAATCACAAACGTCCCTCAAGCTAGAAATCTCACAAAGTGATAATTATTTACACTGAACATTGTGTAATCATAAGCTTACATATTTGACTATGTCACAAATACCAGAGCTTATGTCTTGCGTCTGCCTAGGCTAGGTATGTGAAATGCTTGCCAAGCGGGCGGAGCTGAACAGAGCCGGGCTTTGGTTACATCAGGTTAGTTACAGAGAATTAATGGCATTGAAGTTACTGGCAGCTGTGCCACACCTATGTGCCGTCGAGTCATCTCCACGGTGGCGTTCCTGTTGACGTTAGACAGCAGGCCGAGGCAAAACCGCTCAGAGTTTGACGGGTCTGTGAATCCATCAACGGTCAACGAAGGCTGAGAAGCGTGGAACGTCTCCCCCACGCGTTGGTTCAGCTCATAGTACGCTATAGAGCACCAGAAGGCTGGCTCGGAGTACGTCACCGGCTGCAGGTCTGCAGTATGGGATCAGATCAGTGGTTAATCACGTCCGTCACAACACTACGACACAATACAGCTTTATTTATAAAGCACACACTGCAAAAACAGACTAAACTGAACTAAAATTAAGTTAAAATTTTCTTGAAATTGGTGTATTTGTACTTTATTTCAGTAGGCAGATAAGATAATCTGCCTACTCAAATAGATTTTTGCACTTAAAGTAGGAAGAACTCATCTCCATCAACTTATTTCAAGTGCATTATATCTAATTATCTTATTTTAGGGGGAAAATTACTCTTTCCATTGGCAAATTATCTTATTTGCCTGTTCAAATCAAGGACAAATACACTCATTTCAAGAAAACTTTACTTATTTTTAGTCCTGTTTTTGCTGTGCAGTAAAAACAACACTGCTGACCACCGTGCTGTACGCTGATAAAAATTAATAAAATAAAGAAACACCCCAGCCAGCTCTAGCAACCAACAATACAATAAAACGATGACCAATTACCAAAACATCGAAATAATAAAACTGATAAAATTAGATTAAATTAAATGTATAATAAAAATAAATACTAACTTCTCAAACTGAGTATAAAGCCAAGGAGAAATAATGTGTGTTTAAGAGAAGATTTAAAAACAGCAGTGATACCGAATATCTATTGACGTGTGCCATCCGTGTGTAAAACGGACACTTACCCATGCTGTGATTGACTGGGGACAGAGTGCTGGGAGAGAGTTCTGGTGGAGAACCTGACAGGGGAACCCAGAAGCAACAAACTTTCACATAATACCGAGTGTAGGACTGCACAACGTATTGCAAATTTATTATAGTCCCAATATCACTTTAAGCCATATGGATGTCGCTAAGAACTGCCGCAAGAGTTAGCTGAATATTTAAGCACCACGCATTCAGGCTCTTTAAGCCAGCAATATGTTTGGTGACACTCGTTGCTTGACACAGCATAAGTAGTTTCAGAGAGTAAAGAACGAGTGAAATCATTAAAAAACAAACTACAACAAAGTCATTTCAATGCCAAAGAAGCCGACAGCAGTCAGAGACAACTTTTGTGGTAAAGCCGTGTGGTTGAGATGGAAACATCTGATGTGATTTTCTTCAGAAGTAGAATAGGAGGAGGCTGTGCCGGTACCTGTGTCCATACTTTGATTCATCTGCTGATCGCTGGCCTCTCCATCCTCACTGATGTAGCCCGGTGGAGGCGTCTCTGTTGACATAAAGCGGGTTGTTACGCAGTAATAAGGCCTGGTACACACCACCGCACTGACCACAGCACACCGGCATGACGGGGCCATGAGCGACCGCAGTTCAATCCAGACGGCCCTACCTGGTATATAGTTGTTTGGAGGTTCAATTCCTACGGGGAAGTTTGTGTTTTCAGGTATGGAATGAGTGTAGTCGTCCAGAGGCGGCAGCTCTGGCAGGATTTCCGAGTGTCTTGGCACAAGAACAGGAGGCAGCACTACAGCGGTGGATAAAACGTTGGAAGATGTCACCTCACTACCCATCCGGCCAGAATATATTCCTGCTTTTCTAAATAGTTCAGTTTATAGGGATTTAGCATTTAATCACAAATGTTCCAAAAAGGGTTGTTTTTGGTCCCAGTATGATAATTTAAAAAGATATATATAAAGAGCAATACAAAATAACTACTAGTAGCAAATGTAAATGTTCCACAGATTAAGACTACAATTTAAAAAGATTCAATTTATATAGCACCAACTCATGACATCTCAAGGCGCTTTACAAAGTCAAATTCAATCAAATCATCCAGGATGAACCTCAACAAATCCTTCTACTGTTTCCTGACGCAGTCTGCACTCAGACACGCCTGACTTAGCTACCGAACCTTGATGGAGGCCTTCCTCTCACCTGGCGTCTCCACCCTCTGGTAGTGGTAGGGGTTGATGCACAACTCGTCCTTCTTGAGGTGGAAGGCATACTCGCAGGCCTCAATGGCGCGCAGCTCGTGGTGGCTGTGAAGGTCCGGCCATCGCCACAAGCGGCAGTAGATGACATGAGGAAGGCTCTTCCTGTGCGAGACCTGCTGGCGGCCATCTAAGGATCTGATTGGAGGGCAGACAGGACAGAGGGTGTGAGACCAGCAGAACCACCGGTGAAGAAGTGGGTTTTTACATAAGCAAGGTAAACAGAGATGGCCTTCGCCTTTAACGTTATAATGACAACTCTCAAAGTTGAGGACAGTCACCTGGTTTGGTCAGGGTAGCTGTATAGGCCCGATGTATCCCACTGTTCTATCGTATTTGGCGTACTCAGTCCGAATATTTCAGAGCAACTGCTGTAAATGGAGAAAAACAGAAAACAATTGATAAACATGGGATCTTAGGATCTATCAGTACCACAGCATGGACGCGGAAAAGGCGACTTTTATCGGCATTTTCTAGCAAAACAAAGACCTTTCATCCAGCTGTGGATGTGAAATTCGAGTAAGAGAAGCCTTGTAAAGGAATTAGGGAAAGAAAAATCCAACTACAGATTAAAAAGCTCTCTTCTACAAAGGGGCTTTGTACTGAACACTAAAAATAACTTCTCTACAGTCATTTATGTCAGCATTCGTCTGGAGACAATCAAACAATACATGGAGAACACAAGATAGCACAAAACAGAGGAGGAGGAAGAGGCAAGCTCAGCAAGATAAAAAACACCCAAATAAAAGAAAAAAAAGAACACACACACACACACACACACTATACATAGTTATACTGAGAAATTAAAAAGACAAAACCCCAAGTGGCCATAAAAGTTGGAATGAAGACAAACGTGTGTAGTTGATTGTGAATAAGTGGATTAAAGTGTAAATGTTAAACTCTGGCGCCACACAATGCCACATTAGTAGACGTGGTGACGACAGCGGGATTCAGTAGCTGCCATTTAAATCCCAATGTTTTCTACCAACCACTGAGGTTCTACTAGAAACACCCGTCTTTACAGAAGGAGCTGAAGCCTGGTCACCCCAGCGGGGAGAAATCTGAAATCTGAAAATGGGAAATGGATATCAATCATTAAAGTACCCATTCACCGGAGCCAACATTTCGACTCATTCAGAAATGTCAGTGCTGGTGGA
Organism: Fundulus heteroclitus; assembly: GCF_011125445.2. Classification (NCBI taxonomy): domain Eukaryota; kingdom Metazoa; phylum Chordata; class Actinopteri; order Cyprinodontiformes; family Fundulidae; genus Fundulus; species Fundulus heteroclitus. The sequence continues at coordinate 42,607,041 of NC_046372.1, read as the reverse complement.
ATGGTAACCATAAAGCCACATTTTAAATCAATAAAATAAAGAAATAGAACACTATTTCCAGACATAGTGTTGTGTAGGACCATGTAGGGCTGGGTACTGGGGTCAAACAAAAACCATTACATTATTTTGTAGATTGCATGTCTTTTTAATCCTATTGAAACCAGCTTGATTAGACCTAAACCTTGTTAGCAGAGTTTAAAGAAAGGCCCGAAACTTGGTGTTGAAATTGAAAAGAGAATTAAGCTTAAACGTTAAAATATTCAGAACCCTTCTGATTCTGGTGACTGGCTCTACTACTTTCTTTTATTTATATAAACTCGCTCTAGTTTAACCTAATTTATACACATTAGCATGATGTGATACTTTTCACAAACCAATGCATTAGAGTTGGTCAATTTAAAAGAAAATGTACTTTAAGTAATGCAAAGACTTGGGAGTGTTTAATAACTGGGTTAAATGGTATCAAGGTGTTCTGGGGCTTTAAAAACTTGCAGTGTGGTAGAGCAGCCATCCCATAAAACAGAGCCTATTATGGGACTTTTCCATGAAGCCTGTCACTCTACTCGTCTACTCATCCCATCCAGGTAACGCGGTGGCTTTAAGCCCCACCTTCATTTTACGCCCTGCTGCTATTAAGCATTACTGTGCGGCATTAACTCCACATGTGAGAAACAGTAGAATAAAAACACAAAGAAATCATAAATGAAAACATAAATAAAAATAAAAAATACAAATAATGCAAACGCAAGAAAGTTTTGAATGCATTTTAAGGATAAAATAACCTACAGGATAAATATCTGGATCACATCAGGCTCTGATATGTCTCTGTGTGTGATGGAGGGATAGAAAAGAGGGGAGAGACTAATCCTGCATGATCCATACTGTTAAAATCCCGCTAAAGTTTAGGGCTGTTTATTTTTATAGGCTGGATATTGGGTGTTCGTATCGTGCTGCGCTGATTCGGTGGAGTTTTCTTTGGGATAGATCAACGGCGGAGGAGCAAAGCTCCAGGAGCTGAAGACGCTCCCGCAGTGCTGCCGGTGCCTGGCCTGCGCTCCACGCTGCCTCTTTCAAGCCTTCTCTCTCCCGCAGAAGGCTGCAGCAGCGGCTGCTCTGCCCTCTGCCGCACACAAAACACTGGCTGGAGCAGCTGCTGTGAAGAATGACTTATTGAACCACGGTTTTTAAAGACAAAACTTCACAGCTTTCAGCGTAGGGAGTCAGTGTTTCCCTCGCTGTAGTACGGAGTCGGCCAATCACGACTGTCCCGTGAACCAGCCCTGTGTTTTATACGAATGGAGTACGACTGTCAAACGATTATTTTAGTAATCGATTGTTCTGACGATTAATCACGTAATCAGACAAAAAAATTTAGACATTCTGCAGATTTTTCCACATATTTAAGCTTATTTTATCAGTAATAGAAATAAAGGGAAAATGCTAATTAGAAAATAATGCCATTCTTTTTTGTATAACAAGGATAAATCTGCAGCCAAAAAGTTCTAGGATCAAAATGTTAAAGGCTGAGCCCTTTCTGGTTGACTTGACATCAATACAGTGCAGCTGCCTCTGTAGTTAAATGGTCACAAAAAAAAAATGCATAAAGTTTCACTTGCATATTACATTCTGGATTTTTTTTTAATAAAAAGCACAATTCTATTCATGTAAAACAGAACCCTTTTAGTTTACTTCAGGGCTGAGTTAAACTCTTACTCTTTTAGTCCACAAATAGACAATACAATTATTACACATTAATCAAATAAGGTAAACAGCTAATATAATTGCAGGCCTAATAAATACTGCCTTTTTCTCAAACTGTTCTTACCCATGTTTAATAGAATAGATTGTGTTAATACTGACATCATAAAAACCAAGGCATCCTGATCCTAGTGTGAGCATCTAACACTGACCCACACCTACCTAGAAAAAGCCTTAAGCAACAACAACCAGCCAAGCATCTATGGACATGTAAACATCTGAGAGGATTCTTGGAAACACTTCAATGAGAAACAAATCTTTCCCAAAACGTTCTTTACCGAGCTTTAGTCTGGGATACCAAGGCTGGCTGGCTGATAATGAGAGCTTAAACAAGGCCTACACGCTGTCAGCACAGCTCTATCTGGACATAGCAATATTCAGCCCAACTCTGCACTGAAATTACCTGCAGCAGTTTTACACCCTGAAATCAACCTTCGTAAATCTCCCAACGTTTCTCGTGTTCTCTCATGAATGCCGGTGAATGATAGGAAAGAATAAGTGAACGTAGGGAAGCGTTCAGCCACACATGGGCAGGGCAGGGAAAATAACAGGGCGATCTTTCCCTGACGTGTTTGAACAGTAGTCGGGGAAACACCTGCAGCTTACTTCGGGATGGTGACACACTTTGTGTTGCAGTTTTGCGTGGTGATAGCTTTCTCCAGCTCGTCCAGCCGACCCGTCTTCTTAAGTTTCTTCACCAGGATCTTCACGGCTTTCTCGCACCACCGCTCCTCTTGTCTGTTCTGTTCGCCGCTCCCCGCTAACCCCGGACCGCTCGTCGACTTCTTCCAGTCCAAGAGCCTCTTCACCACAGGAGGGGTGAACGGCAAGATGGACGACATCTTGACTGCTGGGAGCCTCCAGAAGATTCGTCGTGAGCTCTCTCGCTCGCTCTCTCTCTCTCTCACCAACAAAGCAGGAGCTACAGCGTTGGGCTTTTGATCTGAGGAGTCCCTCTGGTGACCAGCGAGTCACAAGGTCCAAGCCAGCGCTAGCAGTGGTCACTCAAACGATTCGGACACCTTAGGGGGAAAAAGCAGCAATACAAATCACAAAGTTAGAAAGAAAGAAGAATTTTTTTCTGGCATGTGAAATGTTGCAGTGATATTAATATTCAAGGAGAAATCCAACAATCAGGCTTTTCTCGTAAATACTGAGCTCTGATGCAACCGCACTCATTTCTCTTCCATGCAGTGGATATTTAACACGTAAGTGCATAAATATAATAAATATTAAATGCAACAAAACGTGTGCTGCATGTTTCTTTGAGGAAGAACCAGGATCAAATTCATTCTTACATAAAAGCATACGGCCATAACCTCCATCTTATTCTTACAAAACCTAAAACAAGCTGCATTAAAGTAAATGCTGTTTTTGGAGGTGTTAACTTGGGGGGGGGGGGGGGGAGCAGACCTGGCGATCACTGGTCAGAGCCAGTCCAAGTAAAACTGAGGGATTGGGATGGAAAGTCCAGGGTGTGACTATATTTAGGTATGGTGCAGATGTTGCAGACCAGCGAAGTCAATCAGGACAGTTTCAGTGATGAAATCTAAGTCAGGAGATATGTGATGAGTGCATGTTCACAAGAGCACCATCCTCTGGTTGTAACCTATTTAGGCATCGGTTGAACTTTTTTAAATTTTTTTTTATCATGTTTGTTTTCTTGGTCCTCTGCCCCAAGACAAAGCAAAACGTTGTTGCATTTTTGTTGTGCTTTGTATGGTGCTCAACAGGTTGAATTCATCAAAATATATATATATATTTTTTTCCTTTTCCAATTTCTTAGAGGCATCTAAATTAAAAGATGTCCACTAATCGATTGCTTCTTAAGAAATCGACCAACAACAGGTACTGTGATGCCCTTTTTTTAAGTTCAGTCAGAATGTGATAACGGTTAGAGACAAACTCTGATGCACATCAGGTCAGATCTTAAAGAATAACAGAAACTGGTGGGCCAGAAAAAGCTCTGAAAGAACTGGAGTTTCTGCAGTATGATTTTATTTTTTTTTTATTTTTTTTACAAGCAAGTTTTGATTGATATCAGCAGGACAGCATGTCAACACAGGAAATGCTGGAGATGACACACTGTGGTACACTGACAGCTCAGTTTAAACCCCAAACCAACGCAGTGCTCCATACTGATGCTCACAGTGGTCCTTAAATTAATCCAAGCGTAACAAGCAAATAAAATGTAATCCAATAAATAATCCACTTTACAAAAAACTAAATTAGCGATACAACAATCTGGTGTTAGACCAGAGGTTTGGTGGCCAGCAGAAGTGTCCACTTGATATTAGCCTGACACAGATCTCCAAGCTAACTTAACTGCAGGACTTCCGCTTTCTAACCAGACACGTCCACGGACCCGACGAACAACACGAAGAATGCCGCTGAATGACTGTAATCGGGCTGTGGATTTTGTGACAGGGCCAGCAGAGCTCCAACTACCTGCTGCCTTGGGAGGGCCGACTCCTAGCTGGCTGGACGGGGGCCTACTGGACCCAAACCACAACATTATACCGACTAGCGTTAGCTTCCAACATGTCCAAATTATGTTTGTTCAGATCAACGGTGTCAGAGAAAAGCCAGGGCTTTCCAGTAATGCAAGCTTAATTCAATACACAAACTCTGGCCCCAGAGGCTGGCGTTAGCTTCACGGAGCTAGCAGTCAGCTTGTTATCAAAAATCCTTTTGTTATGATCCGCGGAAAAGCCTCCTGTGCGCAACAGTCGAGAGGGGCTACTTCGGTACCGAGCGGCAGTTTTACACAAAACCCATCTGGTTCAGACCCAGTGTTTCAAAAAAATAACGCGTCAGGAATTTAAATGCACTGCTGCTTCAAATTTAAGGCAGCTACCCGACCTCTCCTAAAATATCCGCGTCAAAGTGTGTTAGCATCTTGGACGAACTCTTCCAAACTGAGTTGAGGCTCCCGCTGGCTAACGGGTGCAACATCACCGCTGCTTCAAAACAACACGCTCCCCAGCCCCAAAGCGTTTCAATAGTTACCCCGGTCGTGCGGTCCGAGGTCCCGCTTCAACGGCGGTTAGCGTGCGGAGACATTTAAACACTCATAAAAGTATCTTCTGAGTTAAGTTCAGCAGCCGAGACATCCAGGGCTCCCCTCAAGTTGCTACCAGAGCTACAGTTGCTGTTAGCTCGGTTAGCTAGCTACGCCGGAACAGGCTACAAACGTAACAGTGACGCAGGAGCTCTTGTCCGTCCTGATTGGACGATTTCTGAACATGGAAAAGAAAATGTTTTACTTTTTCTGAGGAAAGAAAGAAAGAAAGAAAGAAAGAAAGAAAGAAAGAAAGAAAGAAAGAAAGAAAGAAAGAAAGAAAGAAAGAAAGAAAGAAAGAAAGAAAGAAAGAAAGAAATGCACTATGTAAAGGGAATAATTGGTGCTCGGTGCATTAATATTCTCTTATGAAATTACATTTGTTGTCAAACTACAGAGTGCCAAGAGGTTTCTTTTTTACATAATTTCTGTCCAATAGTCTCCAGGAATGCATACATTCCTTTTCACATCACCTGTCAAGACGATGAAAGGGGTAGTATTAGTTTAAACAATTTCCCAAAAATACAAAAAGTTGTTTTTCAAAGATACTTACTCTGCCTTAAGCATGTGGGATTAGGAAACAATGCAAACCAACAATGTCACATACATTAATTAAAACTGAAAGTCACTCTATGTTAAAATATACATTTACTCAGTATTTGTTGAAATATTCTCTGGTTTCCATACTGTTTCTCACCAATTGTCCAAAATAGGTACCAGTCTCCTGGAGAGCCAGAAAGCTTAAGCAAGAATTGATGGATGGATGGATGGATGGATGGATGGATGGATGGATGGATGGATGGATGGATGGAAGTTTTACTGCAGTGCACCATGGGTGTACTGCAGGAGTGGGCTAAAATCGTCACTGGGGTCATATTTCATGTTAATGTGACCATGAAATAGTCTAAGTAATGAAACTGATGTAATTTGTTTTTGCAGAAAAAATAGATATCTAAAAATCAATGAAATATTTAATTAAAATAGATTTAACATATTATTTATATATTTGTTTCTTATTTTAAATAACAACTCATTTAAGTAGTCATTTAATGACTTTATTAAAATCTATTCAATTATGAGACTTTCGGACCTCCATAAAACAGGACAAATAAACTAAAATCAGTATTTGGGAAAAAATTTTAGTGTTGTAATTAACTGGTGTACATTTCTACCCCAGTTATTATGCATTTTAGTGTAATTTCTTGTCAGACTTTTTTTCTTCATATTTCATTGTCATAAAGACTACATTTTTGAATGCTTTCAGTGTTCGTTTTACAGGGGTAACAGCCCGTGTTCTGAAATACGGTAGATTCCTGGTCCATAGTGAACATTTGGGCATGAAAAAAAAATCTTAACTCCTGATCGGTTAAATTGCACAGCAAATCATCTTCAGATCAATCACCTTTACAACAGCAATGCTAGCTCTTCTCACTGATTGTAACATCTAAGACTGAGGGGTAAAATAAATATTATTATAGATGTATTTACTGAACCTAAATTCTTTATTTATTTCTTAAAGAACTTAAGCATTAGGCCAAATCGAAATATGTAACAATTTAATAGATTTATTTTCATTTTTTCAGTTATGATACTTTTGTCCCATAAAGAGGTGGATAATCAACGGCTGGAGCTAGAGTCCTCTTATTAAAAAATAACAATTTCATCTACTTATTAGAAAGGTTAGCCAACTAAACATTAGGGTTTATTTCACAACCAATGGTTTATAATCAGGATAATTATTAAACACTTTACAATTTCACGGCATAGCCCACCAAAGGAACTCTGAAATATTGAAAAAATGATGCATCCAAATGCCTCTTATCCTCTTGGATGACCAATAAGTCGTGCAATATGTGAAACAGAAAATCGTGCTACTTACAAGTGCGTTATTTTTGCACATTTTCATTAATTTCTGTGAGGTGAGCTGTGCATATACGTCTTGTCACGCAAAGGATTGTGGGATTCCTTAACTCCTTAGCGCCGATAAGGGACTTTGCAAGGTTCCCGTGCTAAAAAAGCTATGAGAGGAAGCACACAGGCTCCTTTTCCTACCTTATAGTTTCTGTGGTCGGACAGCACTTATAATGCCAAATGCTGACGCACTTCCACTTTCCCAAAAGATGTTTTCAGGTGCAGCCTTGATTTCAACAATGAACGCTTTTCTTTTAAGACTTTGTAGCACCAGTGGCCTTTATTCTTAGAGTCTCAGACAAAAATTGGTATATCAAGGAGGATGTGGGGGAGAGGCGAGGGTCCCATGCAGCAATTGCAAAGGCCCTGTGGTCTGGAATCAAAGCTGGCACTGCTGCATATGCAAATAACCTCTCTACTATTTCACCCCAAAGTCAACCAAAAACTTTCAATTAATGATGTCCACATCTTATATTTCACTTATATATTTCAGAAAGTATTTCTTCATTTATTTCTAATCCAGTTTATTTAAATGAAATTAGCACATACATAAATCCTTTTTATTATTTGGGAGTTTATTTAGTTAATTGTGGCACATTTGACACTCCACAGCCTTCCCCAATCAGCTTGAGCAGCTCCTCCATTCACTCAGGTGTTCAATTAGGCTCAATTGGCCTCCCCTGGTCCCTTTATAAGATCCCACGCAGCAATGTCCTGGCATCTGGTTCGTCTTGGTTTGCCTGTGGCAATGGGTGGATGGTTATGGCCTTGGGTGGTTTTATTGGCTGTGTACTTGCAAGGTGAGACATTTTTTCCCCTGTTTTTTATGGTTTATTTTTTGTCTCCCTTTGCTTGATTTGTTTCTTTTTTTCCCCATGCAGCTGCAAGCAGTCTTAATCGTTGCAAAGTGGGCTATAGTCTGTGCAAGGATGGCTCAGAATGTATCCCCTACAGCCATGTGTGTGACGGAGAGGAGGACTGCAATGATGGTTCTGATGAAGAAAACTGTGAATCGGGCTGCAGTGCTGGTATGACTCTGTTAATGTTGGGTTAAGTGGAAGTGTGGCCTCTACATGAGGCAAAAGCATAGAATTTAACACTTAGGACTCTCTTGTGTTTAAATACTAATTTGCATTCAAAGCCCCCACACAAATAGTTTTGCAGCTGCCTTTCACTTTTACAACTTTTTCTATGAAGAGCAATGTTTAGCTTAAATTTATTTTAAATATATATATATTTTAAAATGTGACCTTTAAACATGAATAGAGTCGTTGACCATCTCCTCCCAAACAGATCAGTTCCAGTGTGCCCATGGTAAGAAGTGTATAGACAAGGACCAGGTATGTGACGGTTCACCTCAGTGTCAGGACCGGTCGGATGAAAAGAACTGCCTGGAACGCTCTGAGGAATGTGCTCACCACTGTGATGACAAGAGCCACTGTCTGCCTGCCAGCTTCATTTGTGATGGCGAGAAGGACTGTCTGGATGGCACTGATGAGGCAAACTGTGGTATGTGGCTTGTTCTTAAAGCTTTCTGGCTTGGGGGGTGTGTGTGCAGGTAGCTTAATCTTGACTGTTTGTTGGTGTGCAGAGGACCAAGAGGGAGCAAGGACAGATGCAGGTCCTACAAAGGCTCCTTCAGGTCAGTCTCGCCTCATCAGGTGTGGTTTAGGCTCCCAGATGTGCAAAGACAAGTCAGACTGCGTCCACTACAACCATGTCTGTGATGGGGAACCAGACTGTCGTGATGGCTCAGATGAGGAAAATTGCATGTCGGAATGTGGAAGTGGTAGGTAGACTAAGATGGCTATAAATTTAAAGGCGAATCATAAATGGGATTGGCTCTGTATGAGCCTTTTGTGCTTGGTAAAGTTAAAATGAAGGGCATCTTTTTCCACAACTGCTATGCCTTGTGTTCCTGTCCTTAAACTTTGTCTGGCTTATCCATCTTCCTGCTGCAGACCAATTCCAATGTGCCCATGGCAGAAAGTGTATAGAGAAAAGCAAAGTGTGTGACGGTGTGCCGCAATGTCAGGACCGTTCAGACGAAACTGGATGTGCCAAGCGCATGGAGGGCTGTGCTCACTTGTGTGACGAAAACAGCCGCTGTGTCCCCAGTAGCTTCCTGTGTGATGGGGAGCAAGACTGTAGCGACGGCAGTGACGAGGCAGCCTGTGGTATGTCTCTATGCTTGACCTTTGGTGACCAAGGTCTCCAGCAGTAGTTTAATCCTTATTTTGCCTGGCCCTCCTGTAGCTGATGTGCGGTGCAGCGCTACAGAGTTTAAGTGCCTCAGTGGCCAATGTGTTCTGACCTCCATGCGTTGCGATGGTCACCCTGACTGCTGGGACCGCTCGGATGAGGATGGATGCACCAAACCACCAGTCTGCACAACCAAACACCACTGTCCCCAGAGCAAGGAGTGCCTGGTGCAAGAGTGGCTCTGTGATGGAGACCAGGACTGCAAAGATGGCTCTGATGAAAAGGTGGCTGTAAAAATGTCTTTTGGGAAGGGTGAAGATGAAGGGATTTACTTTATTTTTATTTATTTTTTAGTTTGGTTTGCTCTGGAGCTGCACAAGCAATCAAATGGTCACTGAAACATTATTCCTCCTGCTTCTTTAGGATTGCCCTGTGGCTCCAGTCAGCTGCAGTGACTTCCAGTGGACTTGTAAATCAAAGACTCTGTGTATTCCTAAAGTCTGGAAGTGTGATGGCATGAAAGACTGCGACGACGGTAGTGATGAGGCTGAATGTGAGTAGTCTTAAACTTTACACTAAACCTAATTCTGGCTGAAATGCTATGCCTTGCTCTAAATGTGTTAACTATAACTACCTGTGTATAAACTTGGCAGGTGGGGTGGCCACATGCCTTCCTCATGAGTTCCAGTGTGGCAGCCAGGCATGCTTGGAGCCAGGTCTGGTATGCAACGGTGTTACCAACTGTGCAGATGGTTCAGACGAGGGCGGCAGCTGCCAGATGGCCTGTACAGAGGCTGACAATAACCGCTGCTCACAGGGATGCTACAGCACACCCCAAGGCCCGGTGAGGTTCCACCTAAAATGTGTTGAGCAACTTCAGGCAAAGCACTGACGAGGGTCAACTGGAATACAGTACAAGGTATTTGGTGGAAATGTGACTCTTATTTGTGTTGTGTTCACAGCGCTGTCGGTGTATAGCAGGGTACAAACCTCTGGAGGATGGGCAGACGTGTGCTGATGTAGATGAGTGTGTGGGCCAGGCACATGCTGTGTGCAGTCATCTGTGTATCAATACACCTGGGTCATACCAGTGTGAGTGCTATCCAGGTTTTATAATGGAGGCAGATGGAAGCCAATGCAAAATCACAGGTAAAGTATTTCCAGTTTTCAAAGTAAACTATCAAATATTACAAGGATGAGGGTTTTTGGAATTTGACTGGCAATACCCCCCCAATGGTTAGTTTGCAAGAACTATTTGAGAACACGTGCACAGGCTTTTCAGGAAGCCTTGTTTGCAATGTTTTAACTGCCAGTCTCTTTATAGGTGAACCATTCCTGTTGCTGTCAATACAAACTGAGTTGTACATGTATGGCTTGCGGAGTGGAAGCCTAGATGTCTTGTCGTCATCTGCCAAAAAGGCAATCTTGTCTATAGACTATGACTGGAGGGACCAGAAAGTCTTCTGGGTCAGTGTGGACACAGAAACAATCAGGTGGTCTTCAATGGACCAGAAGACTACAGGAATTCTGACTAAAGGTTGGGGCAGGAAGAGGACAAGTCGGCATTACAGGTGACTTGGCACAAATTTAAAGTGTCTCAAATGTTCCTGTTGTAGGTGTCCGGGCAGATTCTGTAGCTGTGGACTGGCTCGGAAGGAACCTGTACTGGATTGATGGTGTGAATAGTCAGATTGTGGCAGTCAGACTTGTGAAAGCTTCTGTTAAGTCATTGACTCAAAGCATCATCCTGGATGACGACTTGGATCAGCCTCGGTCTCTGGCCCTACTACCACAAAAAGGGTTGGTTTAGAAACCTTTAAAGGTCAAAATTTTGTTAAGCTGGTATTCACACTTTTATTTTTTTCCATCTCTTAGGCTGATGTTTTGGACAGAAATTGGTAACCTGGTGAAGATCGAACGTGCTGGAATGGATGGGTCTGAGAGGAGGGCAGTAGTGAACTCCAGCTTGGGGTGGCCAGGTGGAATTGCAGTAGACAGTCTTTCAGAAAGGATTTTCTGGACAGATGAAAGATTAAGTGCACTTGGTTCTTCCACACTGGATGGTGATGACATAAAGGTAATTTAAGTCTGGAAGAGTTTAATAGGATGCATATGTTTAAGTACATCTACAATGGAATGTAGAAGTGACTCTAGTAACTTCAATTGGAATTGAAAGGGGTGCTTTTTGTAGAAAGTGTTTATGCATGTTAAGGATTTAATCAGTCTAAAACTCTAAATCTTTTAGATTCTCCAGATGAAGGAGACCACAAATCCATTTTCTGTGACTGTATTCAACAACTTGCTTTACTGGTCTGATGCCAAGAGGAGAGTGGTGCAAGCTGTAAATAAACTCTCTGGTAAGGACCGGCAGGTTATCCTCAAGAGACCTGGACAACCATTTGCTGTTAAGGTAAGTCCCTAACATTCAGACCTGATTTGGATCTGTCCTGGTACACTGGAATGTAACTTGATGCTCTGGGCATTCTAGCTTTCCCCAGTTTACCTGTAATGTCAACCATTTTACCACATGAAGGTCAAACTTGAACAAGTATCCCTGTTTTCAGATTATGCACCCAATAATGCAAATGGATACAGAGAGCCCCTGCCAGAAGATGGTCTGTTCCCACATGTGTGTGTTGGCACCAAGACGCAAGGCTGTGTGCAAGTGTCCTACTGGTCTAGCTCTGGCTGAAGATGGTCTAACCTGTTCCAGCCTGGCCACACAAACTTTCCTGCTGCTATGGTCACCGCCTACTGTTACAAAGGTCCCATTCTACAAGTCAACATGGCATTGTCATGTTTTCATTTACACTCTGTATTGGTGTTCAAGAGTGTGGGGGAGGAGAGAGGGAACAAAAGAAAGCGGTTAATGGCAGTTTACGGCTAGTGCAACATTAGCAAGCAGCCATACAGTTCTAAGTTATTTTTAACTGACAAATTTAAATGCTTTACAGGATAGATGACAAACATGGCAACATGAAAGTACTGTACATTTGCTTGTTTTACCTTTCATAAATTGTCAGGCTGCTAAAAATTTTCTTGGGAAACATAGGTTTTTTGTAGAGTTGAAGGGCATATGGCAACTGCATACTCATGGTCCTGAGAACAGTCGCAGATCTCTGAAGCCCTAAATGTACCCAATGCAAACTAATGACAATGTTTGTGCTTTAGACACTACAGACATTTAAAATCTTGGACAAACGGGGAGCCAGTGCAGTTGACAAATTTCAAAAGCCTATAACACTAATGCAGTCTTTCAATGATCTCTGTAGATCTACTTGCAGTCTCAACGAGCAACAGAGCTGAAAGGCTGGCCTGAGCATTTGGCATTCCAGATCCCTAGTATCAGTGAAGCCAAGATCATGGACTACAGCGTGGATGAGAAACTTCTTGTCTTGACAGATGATGGCACCACTTCAGTCAACTCCTTCAAGCTAAAGGACTCTGTCTTTGTTCCTCAAAGACAGCTTCTTAAACTGCTACATGACCAAATCACTGCCCTGGCCCTTGACTGGGTAACCCTAAATGTGTACTGGAGCAGCATCAAACAGTCCCGACTGCATGTTACTTCAAAAACTGGTGCATACACGGCAATTGTCATTAAAGAGGGGATTACTGGTGTGGGTTCCCTTGCCCTTTATCCTCAAAGTGGAAGAGTTTGTTTTACAAACTTGGCTCTGGAAGATGCTGGCAGTAAGGCTTTAATAGAATGTGCTCACATGGATGGTGGAGAGCGAAAAGTTGTGTGGAAGGAAGCAATTCAGCCTGCATCTCTAGTCTTTTCCAGTAATGGGGATACAATCTACTGGGCTAACAAAGGTATGACCTTACAATAGTTCAGTTGTTCTCAAAGAATCTGCTAAAAATGACCTCTACATTTTCACAGGGACAGGAACAATTGGTTTCATTAAGATTGACGGTACTGGATACAAAGAAATGGAAGCTGTTGCTGGGCTGACTGCTATGGCACTTGATAATGATGTTCCAATCTGGATGACTGTCAGTGGTAATGTCAAGAAAATGGTTGGCAATTGATGAAACCTGGCATTTATTTAAAACTGTTCAAATGTCTCAATACTGCTGTATCTGTCATTACCCCCCCCCCCCCCCCCCCCAGACACAACCAGGCTTTGGTACAGAGAAGATCAGCAGCCAAAACTGTGGTTTGAGGTTGCCACTAAAGTGGTTGGCTTGAAAGCCTTCAAGGGTACTCAGTCAGGTAAGTGGTAACCAAAATCTCAGGATGCTGTGGAGGTGAACTGACTTGCAATTCTGTCTAAATGCCTAAACTTTGGCATGCATTTCAGGTTCCAACCAGTGTACAAGAAACAATGGCAACTGTCAGCACCTGTGCCTTGCTACCCCAACCGGTCGAACATGCAAGTGTGCCCATGACTTCAGAGCAGAAGACACTAATTGCAGTCCAGATCAAAGCTGCACAGCTGGCACCCGGCAATGTCTGGACCAAACCTGCCTGCCAGTTGAGAAATTCTGTGATGGCCATGCTGACTGCTCTGATCACTCAGATGAAAACTGTATGTAGACTTCTATATGTACACATACAACTGGCCTCAGGTTATCCTAAACCTTTGCTTCAAATCTGCTTTTCCTTTAAGGTGCTGGTGCCAAGCAGGGGTCTGGAACCAAGGTCTCTGCTCCCACAAGTCCAAAGAGCACTTCTTCTCCTCGTGCTGTTTCCCCTCAGAAAGACCTGTCTGACACCCCAGATAAAGACCATGAGGTTTTGAACTTGGAAGCTCAGCAGTGCAGCCAGAAACATTGCAGTGGAAAAGGAGACTGTGTAGAAATCAGTGGGGTCACTACATGCAAATGTTCAGAGGGCTACAGTGGTGACTCCTGTCAGGACCAAGTGGCAAAAACAATGCAGGGCCCCCTTATCTACGGTGCAGTGGGTCTCTGTGGCATAATTGTTGTCATTGCTGTGATAGCAGCAGTCCTTAAAAAGAATGCCGCCTCAAGGTTTTTACTCTTGCATTTTCATCCTGAATTTAAGTTTCCACAACAGATGTATAAATTGCTATTGCCATAGGTGCTACTTCTGATGCATCTAAATTATGTCTTGCTACAGGAGAAGCCCTGATGCAACAGTGGAAACCAGCATGTCAGACCTGGAGAAAAAAGTTGAAACCACACCCAGTGTGCAGAATGCCCAGGCAGCTTCAGAGAAGCAAGAGGTGACTTGCCATTAAACCTAGTAAAAGTTGTCTGGTTGCAGCTATAAGAGTCTAACACTTTTCCCTTCTTGCAGGAACCAGTCGCTTCTGTGGATTAACTTGAACTACAAACTTTTAATAAAAAAAAACTGCATTTTCAGTTGGCTTCTGAGGTCCTTTAAAACACCAACACTTTTTGCAGACTTGCATTTACCACTTAAAGTTACACCTGCTTATTGGTATTCTGAGACTAAAGGTTCAATCTAGACTGGTATAACTCTTGTGAAGTCCTAGTTATGAAAGGCTAAAGTGGGGGGGATGCTTTAACATAAAGTGTCTGAAGGGGAACATGAGACCATTTCTCCCATTAAGCAAGACCTGAAATCACCTGAGATGAGAAAAATAGATATAGAAACGAGGTATGTGGTTTAAATTTGACTCAAATGCTTCAATTTGAGTGTGTAACATTTTAGCCTTGAGGGGAAAACTTTAGCAATCAACAATTCTGGATGAGGTACAACCAGAGACTAAACAAGAATGTAATGGCAATAAAACAGTAGGTGACTTTGAACATGACTCTAGTATTAGAACTTGCATGTACAGGTCATATAATTGGCATACCATGAATTCCTTCCCACCCCTGTAGTTCAAATTTACAGTAAACATCTAAGCAAGATGTTTACTGTAAAATCATCCTAAATTTCTTACCTGGGATTCCCTAACAATCATCTCTCAATGTACTGAATAAAAATAATTCACATCCTCTCAAATGATTACCTCAGTAAGTGAGCCAGCGTTGGAGGAATCTTTAGAACCTGCAGTGTCTGAACTGTTTAGAAGCTGTAGCTTTTTGAGCTATCTAAAATTTTGGCTTTATCTAAACCTACCTGTATGTTAGACCCAGTCCCAACCAAGTTGTTTAAGGAGGTATTCCCTTTAATCAGTGGTCCTATTTTAGACATGATTAATCTATCCTTAGTAAATGGCTATGTACCACAGGCTTTTAAAGTAGCGGTTATTAAACCTTCACTAAAACAATCTCTTGATCAAGATGAGTTAGTATATTACAGACCAAATATTTTCTTATCTAAAATTCTTGTAGTTGCTAATCAACTATAAACATTTACAAAGCAATGACCTACTTGAGGAGTTTCAGTCAGGCTTCAGAGTTCATAGCACTGAAATGGCTCTGAAGGTCACTAATATTCTCATGGCCTCAGATAATGGACTTGTGTCTATACTTGTCCTGTTAGATCTCAGTGCTGCATTTGATACAGTTGATATTCTCCTACAAAGACTTGAGCATACTGTAGGATTAAGGGGAAAGCATTAGGCTGGTTTAAAGATCTGTCGGACAGATTCCAATTCATGTTAAATCTTCCTCACACTCTAAGGTCACCTGTGGAGTACCACAGGGTTCAGTCCTTGGACCAATTCTCCTTACTATATATATGCTTCCGATTGGCAAAACTATCAGACCGCATGTGATTAATTTCCAGTTATGCTGATGACACTCAGATATATTTATCCATGAATCCAATTACTTCAACTGTAGTAATGTTTTGATGACTTTAAACTTCCTGTAATCTTTGGTCCAGAGTCCTCAAATAAACTTCTTAGTCACTTATCTGGATTGGCATTAACTTGGCCTCTGGTAATAAAGTAAAAAGTCTTATTTTTGACCAAGACATGTCATTTAAATCCCATATTAAACAGGTTTCCAGAGTTTCCCCTTTTCACCTCAGGAATATCATCCAAAATTAGAAACATTCTGTCCAGGGGTGATGCTGGAAAAACTAGTCCATGCATTTGTTACTTCAAGGCTGGACTATTGTAATTCTTTACTATCAGGAAGTCCACAAAATGCAGTTAAAGTCTTCAGCTGATCCAAAATGCTACAAGAGTTTCTCCTATTTTAGCTTCCCTTCATTGACTTCCTGTTAAATCAAGAATAGAATTTAAAATTCTTCTAACATATAAAGCCCTTAATAATCAAGCTCCATCATATATCAGAGCTCTGATTACCCCGTATGTTCCTAACAGAGCACTTCGCTCTCAGGCTGCAGGTCTGCTGGTTGTTCCTAGAGTCTCTAAAAGTAGAAGGTAGGCAATTGTATAAAACTTGTTACTCCACATTACTCCAGACTTTTTGAATTGAGAAAGCTTCCTGGAGAAGAAGCGAAACGTCTTCAACTACGGAAAACAAGTCCAGTTGCTTTGTTTTATTACCTTTTTTTTTTTTGGAATGACCATGACCTGGATGACTGAGAATCTTCACCAGCAGATCCTTTAGCTATCAGGCTCCTCTCCTGTGGAACCAACTCCCAGTTTTGGTCCGTGATGCAGACACCCCGTCTACTTTTAAGACTAATTTTAGAACTTTCCTTTCTGACAAAGCTTATAGTTAGAGTGGCTCATGTTACCCTTAGCCACCTCTATAGTTGTGCCCTGGAGGACATCAGGGCCTATTTTTCTCACTCTACTGATTTCTACTGTTCTCCAGTTTTGCATTGCATGGAAATGACTGTCATTTAATCTTTTAACTTTTTGCTCTCGCTCTTTTTTTTCTTCAAAGTAGGTACACCTGTTCTCTCAGTTCTGTTAACTGAGACATCATCCAGAGAAGACAGATCAACCACTACTACCACCTGATGTAGAACAGATTACTGGATCAATGTGTGGTTCTGTGCTTTTTTTGTCTCTCTTGTTGTGTCTCTGCTCTGTCTTCTGTAACCCCAGTCGGTTGAGGCAGATGACCGCTCATACTGAGCTTGGTTCTTCTGGAGGTTTTTCCCCTTCCCGTTAATGGGGAGTTTTTCTTTCCACTGTCACTTCATGCTTGCTCAGGAATGCGGCAAAGCCATGGACAATGCAGACGACTCTCCCTGTGGCTCTATGCTTCTTCAGGAGTGAATGCTGCTTGGAGAGACTTTGAAGCAATCAACTGGTTCCCTTATATAGGAAATATTTGACCAATCTGTATAATATGATTTATTTTGACTTTGTAAAGTGCCTCGAGATGACATGTTTCATGAATTGACGCTATATAAATAAAATTGAATTGAACTGAATATGGGGTTTTCATCGTCAGTCATAAAAGTTATCAGGACACTTGAGTATCAGTCTGTGTATTGAACATAATCTGCAAGTTTTAACTTTTTGAATGGCATTACTGTGGGGAAATTTAATAACTAATGGTCTATGACCAGTCCCTGTAGTTGCATGGATTTTTCCTATTATGTTAACTCAAACTAGTTTACGATAAAGGGCAAGAGCTATGCAGGAAACGAACCCATGTCAAACCTTGGCGCTGGGCTACCGCTGCAGATAACCATGCAACTCATTTGCCAAGAAAATAAATTGCTGATCATGTAATCCCTTTAAGTTCATGTTTTTATAGCAGGACAAAGCGCTATCTCCAACTAGCTTTTTGAGCCAAAAACCCATTGGCTTCAAGTTACCAGAGCTCAGTTCAGATATACTGTGGTGTGGTGGAACAGTCATTTACCAACAGGAATGTGCACCAACCTTTTGACAAGAACCAAAATCTAAGGAATATTTAACACCTTGAATAAGGCAAGTTCTGAAAGACAGAGGGTTAGCCTGGTGCTAGCTAGGGGAACCAAATAAAGTGGCTGAGTGCTGTGAATACTGACACTCTAATCCTAAATTCAATTGCAGCCCTTTTCCCCTGCAAAACCACAATGATCTTGTCTAAAAATCCAAAAAGCAAACATGTTGGCTGAGCGCATTTAAAAATCTATGCTAAAAGTCCTACACTTGTGTTCCTACCTGAGTAAACCTTAAATTTAAAATGAGGTTGAGTGTCTTTAAAATTGCATGGTTTGAGGTAAAACTGTTTAAGGAAAGCATTGTGGTTAGCACAATGAGGATATATGAATAGATGTAGGCTATATTTTAAACTTCCTCTCCATGGCACCCCAGTGTATTATCCAGCCCAGTATCTGACATCTAGATGTATTTAAATTCTGGACCAAATTCTTCCTTTTGTCTACACTAAAACCACAAGTCATGTTTACTTTAGTTGTAAAGCCACTTCAAGGGCACTTGATCTATTTTCCATGAAGAATTTTAAATGCTTTAATTACATTTTAGTGGGTGTTAAATGGTTCAGCTTCAATGGTTGAAGAGGTCCTCTACATAGTAATGTTAAGGGAATTTTTTTCCTCCCCACGTGATGGATTGCTGGTGTGTAGCCCCCACATCTATGAACACCCATATAAAAACAGGCCCAGCTCAGATATTCAGTTCACTCAGGAGATCGATGAGGCAAAAATCTTCCTGGGGAGTCTCTCAAGGTAGGTCTGAAAAGAGGATTACCTTATTGTTCCAAGTACAGGCTTCGTATTACACAGCGCAACATGTACTGGAAGACAAACAGCACCAGTCAATAGAATTGGAATTAATATCTTTTATTTTTAAGATTTTAATAATTTGCTTGAATATGTTTTTCTAGAGTAGGACGTTCACTGGTTTGAATTCAGTGATGTTCTTGGATCTACAAATGGTCTAAATTCTGCATACAGTTTCATATGTATCCACCCAAAGATATTTACTTCCTCAGCAAATTGCAGATAATTTCCTGAAACCATCAATAAGCTTCAAGCTAAATTCTGGATGGATATTTAACACTTCTTTGCCAAATTCCTGGGACTCATTTTGAACTGGTTTCTGCTGTGGACTCGTCTTTTAAGCATGGTCCATCCATTTTCCGTAGGATTGATATCAAGGCTGTTTTAGTTGCTTAAAGTTGGTCTGCTTCATCCATCTTAAAATCTATTTTGATGTGTGTCTGGGATCTATGTCCAACTGGAGCACCTAACTCATATGTCCTCCACAGAAAGGAAACTGGTCGGCATGTTTAAGAACAACCCAGAACCCCCTAAAAGCTTGAGCTCATCATTAACTGGGCTCTTCTGGAACACCAGTGCCATTTTCCATATTGAAGATTTCACTTTGCCATCAACTGAGAGGGGGCTGAGCAAAAAAAAAAAGAAACAAAAAGACCCTACTCCTATATTTAGTGGCATTTGCTGCAAGCAGCAGCTTCCTAGATAAGCAAACTAAATGCTTACTGGAGAAATGTTTTGTCTGGTCACAATGACGAGAAGTATGTTTGAATTAGTCTAGCTGTGGCATTTAAACCTAAGATCACTATTAAGTGTCAGGCATGGTGGTGTTACCATTTAGTTGTGGGGTTCTTTTTCTGTCAGTGCTATCGGTGCATCACAGAAAGAAAAATGAGAACTGCTTCTAACTTCTCTGACTTCATCAAAAACCAGCAGATAAATGGTTCATACCATTAAACGGTCGAGTTTTTCCATCAGGACAATGACTAAAGACACCAACGAGACAGGGTTGTAGAATGAACAAAGAAAATGCCAACATTAAGCTTCTGGAAAGTTTTTACCTCAACTCTAAAGAAAAGATAAATAGCAATGATCTTTGAAATGAACCATCATTCCTGATAATAGCGGTCAGATATCCATCCTGAATGCTATCAGAAACTTGTTGAAGGCCACTGAAAGGTGGTTTCTCTGAAACTTGGTAAGGGACATTTAATCAAATACTGCTGGAGGTGTGTATGTCATTTTATCACTGTTTGAAAAAAAAAAGAAGAAACCCAGAATAAATTCCAACTTTGTAGAATAGTAATTCCACCCTAATACATGAACAGTTCAAATGCATCATCAAGAACCCAGATCTAGGTGTGGGATCCATGTGTGGAAGCCTCAGTCCTTGGTGCATTTACTATAATAGTTATATGAACAGCAAACCTACAGCTTTTGTTGTATCTCTTCTAATAGGAAAGGGGAAAATGGAAGTTGTAGCGGCCATACTTTGGGCAGTCTCCATGGTGACGGTGGTGTCATCTAAACCGGTGAGTAACTCTACTACTGTATAATACATTTTTACGGCAGAGAAAATGGACCAATGGCATTTAATGTTATTTTTAAACAGGTTTGTTTACATGCTGACGACGATTCATCAAAATCATCAGAGTCCAGTGAGTCGAGGTCATCGGAGGAGACCGACGTCCAGTTTGGATTCTCGCAGCCAGCGCTTACAGACACCAACCACTTGGACCCGAGTCCTTCTTTATCCACCCTAGACACTGCGGCGCTACCAACCGCCGAGGATCCACAAACCTCCTCAGACATCGACCCTGTGCAACCCATCCCGGAGAACCCATGCCAAACTGCTCTTCATGTGGATGAGCCTAAGGACACTGCACTGGACTCCCTTGATGCTGGTGTGATCTTAAGCACAAAGGAACCAAAAGGGACCAGCGCATATGAGGGCCTCATGCAGGAAACCACCCCACCCGTTCCCATGCAGGTCATGACGCCAACACCTCCACTGTTCTCCACAGACACCCCCGTGACGGTCCCTGTTGAAAACACCCCTGCTGACTCTTCGGATTTTTTTACCATCCAGCTCACGACCCCTGAGCCGGCTCCACCTCGAGGAGACAACAAATGAGCCTGACTGCATCACATCGTCTGTTATGAATGCGTCAGCTTTGTTTTCACATTTCCGTCAGTGGGAATTTACTTACGGTGGCTCTAGTAACGGCTTCACACACAATGGAAACATTTGAACTACAAGAGCATAACTGAACCGCTTTATTATTTTGAAACAACACATGAAAAGACAACTCAAATGTTTTAAGCAGTAAAAAAAAAGACTAATTACATATCCCTTTCAATTGATGTTGTAAAGTAATGCTTAATGGAGAGTTTTCCTCACACCTAATAACAGCAAGTAGCTACAAATGTTACGTGTGTCCTTTGACCTGACGTCTTTTTTCACGGCAATCACAACCAAACGCAGGGATTAAATATCAAGCAATAAATACTTAATAGCTAGATTTGTTACAACTGGACCTTTGTCACACTGGTCAAATGCTCCACAATCAAACGAGTGTAGGAACATGAGCAAGGTTCTGGTTTCCAAGCATTTTATGCCCCCCTCCCACAGCCACGTAGTCAAACGAGTTGTGTATTTCTGAGAAGATCGTTAGATCAATCTCTAAAAGGGAGTACTCGATGGAGAGCAAAGCAAACTTAAAATATTAGCATTATGAGAAAACATTTCGTTTTTACACATTAAATATAAATATTTTCTCACTTAAATTTAATCTTGCTGCACTAAACGTGTCCTCTCCCACAGCTGGTCGGTGGAGTCCACCAGTTTCTTCTGTGTCATGTTTGCCCTCCGTATAATCATAGAGACTCCCTCCTCCATCCCCAGGGAAAGACACATTGTCTTTGCTTCCCTAAATACTCATTTTTACTGTCGGTAGTTGTTGTTTTTGAGGTTTGACGATTGGAACTGTCAGTCCTGACTGATCTGCTAACTATTTTTTTAGCAACCTTAGTGCAAGTAGTTATTTGCAATGTAAGGCATTAGAAAAGGGCTGGTTACAGAAGTCAAGTTATTACAGAGCTCAGGTCTTAAAATTGCTTAAATTTTCCATCAGCCTGTTCTTGGTTTAAAGGCCTAGGTAATACCAGAGAAGGTGCTTAGGTGAGAAGTTTTATTTAACAGTATAGAACACAAGGTAATGCAGTGTTAGCCCATACGTTGCTGCACATTGCTAGTCCGCTGGCTGTAAGAGCTTTTTTCTGTAAATAAAAGCTATTTGATCAAGTCACACATTTTTGTGTCAATACGACAGTGTAGTGGTTTACTCAGTTATGACATTAACATCTCATACCGACCAAACCCTAAAAGCCATCCAGTTGAAAGGTAATGGTGACACCAACAACTTTCTGATGAGAGCAAAAATATTCCTATTTAATTGGCTCACCTATAAGAAACCAGTCACACCCCACAAGGGTTTCTTCATGATTTGCTGAACAGAGTAATATTATGATTGCTTACAGGTACGTGTAAGATAAGGATTTCTCACATGTTCTTGACACACACCCACTTCAGAAAATAATTAAAAAGGGAATGAAGCGTAAATAGTTTTTTAATGATGGGGCTTCTAGCTACATCCTAATAAGGCTTTATTGGCCAGAATGAGAGTCATTTCACCATGCTTTATTACAGCAGAATCTAAACTCAAATTGACAAAAAATGAAAACAGCAAACACAGTGTCTTGTAAGGGTACCCCCCCCCCCCACACACACACACACACACACACACACACACAAACACACACAGAGCTTTTTACCTATTTCGTTACATTCCAACCTGTGATTTAAATGTTTTGTTATTTTATGTGATGTGTCTGCACGCCATTGTGTAGATTGATGGGAAAATAGAAAAAAAAGTATAATATGAATTAAAAAGAAAACAAAATGGCCTGTGCATCTGTGTCCACCCCCGTTGCAATAAAGCCCCTAAAAAGTTTTGGTGCAAACAATTACCTTCAAACGCTCCATAATTATTTAATAGAAGTCCACCTCTGTGCAATCTGAGCCCGACATGGTCTGTCAGAGGCTGCAGCACCACTGAGCAAGAGGCAACAAACCGTGAAGGCCAAGAAGCTCTCTGAACAAGTAATGGACAAAGTTGTTGCAAAGTGCAGGTCCAAGACAAGACCTGCTCACTAGAACTCACAGACCAGGTCAGGAGGGCATTAATCAGAGACGCAGCACAGAGACCAAAGGCAGCCCTAACGGAGCTGCAGAGCCCCACAGAAGAGACTGGAGGATCTGTCCATTGGACCACGTGACAGCTGTTCCTTCTACCACACAGAAAAGTGGCTGAAGGGTAGAGGTTAATATCTTATTTACAGTTTTCCCACATTCTTAAAAGGAGTTCAGACATTGATCAAATGAGTGGAAATTTTACAATTGTGATTAAAATCCTTTTTATAGTTTTTTTTTTTAATTGAGCTGACTTGACTACTTGGAGTGCACACATTAACTTAATTTGTCAGTCTGCCACTTTATTCATTAGGTAACATGCAACAAATTGTCATTTTCTGTTACCAGGGAGTTGCTGCTGGAGTGTCACATCAAAGAGTCCCTGCTGCATCAGTTTTCCTTAAATAACAATCAAGAAAAATAACCACTTTAAGTGGGTCTTAACACAGTCTGATTGTAACCCATATATTTTATAGGTTAGTAAGTAGTACTATTCTGACCAGTTTTTGTTAGATGGTGTTTCCCTTTTTGTCAACAGTGGTCTGATCAGCCTCTTGTTTGTGCTTGAGTTGAAGTCTATCATCTCAGGCTTTTTGTGCAGTCCCTTACAAACCACAATAAGGTGTTCACTCCATGGAGTGGCCAGAAAATAGTTAAGTATCAAAAATAAGAGAAATTTTGAGTTTGCAAAAAGGCACATGAGCGACTCCCCAAAGAAAACTCTGCTGGTGCAAACCCAACACATCCCATCACCACAGTGGAACATGGTGGTGGCCTGAGTCAAATTATGACAACAAATTACTCCGTGAAACAACTTTGCTCGGTAGCAGGGTTGTGAGGGCTAACTCAAGAGTTTTTCCTCCTTTTTAGCTGAGATCTGCACAAGGACGTGTCGGAAAAGGCGTGTTCTTGTCTGGAGGAGCCTGTATATTGGAGCGCAAATACTCCACAGAAATCTCTGTTAGGAGAGGCTGATCAGACCACCATTAAATGTCTTATTACTGGATTAATATATTTTCAAGCGTTACAATTTTCTGCTGCTGTCACTGATTTATCCCAATATTCTCAGCGCATATCGCTTTTCAAAAACGAGGGGACGCTCTCAGTTCTTTTTATTTCTGCTGCACTTAGTTTTTATGGCAATGTTTGTAATGTTTGTCGCACTGTCAGGAATGTTACGGTTGCACTCAGTTGTTGAGTTTAAAGGTGTTTCATTGTCAGAGACCCACAAGATTAATACAAGATCTACACAGAATGAAAGCAATAATTTATTCTGTATCAAATTTTGAGACTTCCAGCTCTAATTTTCCATTCATAAATTTTAGTTTCCACTTATATATATCCACCCTCCCAACACCATTGGGATTTCCACACTTAAATAACACCAATTTTACTTCTACTTAGCGTATAAATATGGCCTATATGATTAATATAAAATGAGGTTGGCACACCTACAAGAAAATCAGTGTCAATTCATTTTTAGAAGGATGGGTGAAGCCAAATTCTGGAAAAAAGATGAACGAACATATCAGTTATTTCAATAACTCACAGCATCCCATCAACTGCAAATGTTGATTATAGCCAATTAATGCTTTAGTTGATTAAGGTTAAACATAAGAACTGGACCTTGATTAAACTGTAGTTTTATATTTCACCTTGATTTGCTCACGCATCATTTTTGTGTCTGTCTGGCTTCACCTACACATGAAATCAATGAACCCCCCTCTTCTCCTTTTTGGGTGTTGAATGAGAGGAATACAGCTTTAATTCTCCGTCAAATCACTAATGCACTGACTTTTTCAGCAATCCTCTGCCACCAACTTGTTTTCTCTGCAGCAACAGCATTTTCTTTTTGTTAGTTATAATTTAATCTTCTCCATATGCCTTCATTAAAGATTTCTAATTCCACTCGTGGGAAATGTGCACTTCCAGGCTTCTTATTTCCTGCCGTTGCCATGAGGGCTTCTTTCATGCTTGTGCTCATGCTTAACTCAGGGTTGATTGGACGCTGAGTTTAGTTACCTGACTGATTTCACCTGTTCTGAAACTGAAAATGCTGAGTATGACAGAGTGAGGTAGAAATCGGCCATCCTTCTGAAACGGGGGGCACAGGAGGACAATGACATGAAGCATACCAGTAAAGCAACACGTGTTGGAATGGCCTAGTCAAAGTGCAGACCTCAATCCAATTGAGAATGTGGGGTTGAACTTGAAGATTGCTGTTCACAGGCAAAAAGCACCCAACATGAAGGAGCTGAAGCAGTTTAGCTTTGAGGGATGGGCAGAAATGCCAGAGGCCAGGTGTGGTGAGCTCAGAGACGGAGACAAAGCAGTTTGTAGCTGTAATTGTTGCAATAGGAGGCTCTACAAAGTACTGACCTTAGGGGGGTCTTTTTCTGTTTTGTACCGTTTGTTGTTTGCTTCACAATAAATAAAAGACACCTTCAAAGTTGTAGACGTGTTCTGTAAATGAGGGTACAATCTCTAAATTAATTTTAATTCCAAACTGGGAGGCAACAAAACACGGAAAATGCCACGGGTGTGAATACTTTTGCAGGCCACTGTGTTTGACTGACGGTGGAGCTCTACAACCGACAGCTATGATGAAGCAACACTCTGCTTTAGATCTCTTTTTTTGAGAATTTTCCAAAACGGATTCTCTTTAAAATAACATTTATAACACAAAAGATAACTCTGTTAAGCTTTTAAACGAGGCATATGGCACAATCTGAACTCTGATTCGTCAGTCTAAAAGCATTCATGTCTGTGACTGTAACCAGTCTGCAGGCCTGGACTGGAGATTCCTCAGGTTTTTAACGATGCCTCCTTCATCTCCTGTTTGGTGAGATGGAGGAGAGGAACGGAGGGATTTACTTGTTTAGGGTAGAATACAGTATCAGTCCATGGTTTCATTGTTTTATATTAACACGTTTAAGTTCAATCAAATGTCAGAAGTGTAAAACGTCATCCGTTGGGGCTTTTAATGCGGCGTCTGGGACTCATGTTGATCCTGCGGCTCTGGCTCGTTCTCGGCGTACTGGTCTGAATGCTGCTGCTGCTGCTGCTGGATGAGGCCTCCATCCTGCGCTGTGTTGTAAGAGCCGCACTCGGCGCACTTCATCCCCAACACATGAAAAGCCACGGTGCAGTGGGACTGGCAGTCGTTACAAATAACCTACAATGAAGAAGAGAGGAGGGGTTCAACTGCTTATGGAAGATGCAACAGGAAACATTTTAAACCTGTCTCTATCAAAATACTTGATTCTGATTGGTGAACCCTTGCCATCTATTTCTACTTGATTATAGAGCCCTATAAATATATTCATATGCCTAGACCTGTAACCAAATTGTCGTAACTCCTAATTTTAATGCATTTTATGGGATAGATCAGCTTAAGCAGCCCATAATAATAATAAAAAAAGAAGGAAAATGCTACATTGTTTTAACTTTTTTAACGTGTGAGGTGCATTTTTGATCAGCCTTTTACCCTAATACTCCAAATAAAACCCTGTGCGGTCCTTTCCTTATCACAACTCACTCAATTAGTGAAGTCTACTTGCATGTAATTTATGTTTAGCAACACCAAGCACCTTCCACGCTGTGCAGCATGGTGGTTTGTGGCATCATGATGCTGGGAGGATGGTTTTCAGCTGTCGGTACACCTGGTCAGAGTTGATAAGAAGTTGGATCCAGATGAATAATGGGCCATTCAAGGAGAAACCCAGTTAAAGACTGCAGAAGTCTTGCGTCTGAGGTAGAGGTCGACCTTCCAGTTCTGCTGAGGTGTTCGGGAAGCCCAGGCTTCTTTGAGCTGTCTTCAGGTTGTTGGGTCTGGTGTCTCGCCTTCCTCCTGACAAAGCCACATAGATTCTCTATGGGGTACAGGTCAGGGGAGTTTTCTGGTTAATCAAGAACAGCAACACCATGGGTCACTGAAGCAGCCTTTGGTGCCTTTGGCGGGGCAGGCAGGTGCCACGTCCTGGAGAATAAAATCAGCATCTCCATAAAATGCGTTTACTGTGGACTTCAGGAAACCCAGCAGATGACATGGCAGCCCAAATCATCAGTGATATTACAAACTTCACACTGGACCTCTAGCAGTGCGGGTGCTGCTGCTCTTCCTCTGGACTCTGCGACCTCGATTGCCAAATGAAATAAAAACTTTACTTTCATCCGAAAACAGAACGTTGGACCATTAAGCAACAGTCCAAAGAGCAGCGGTTTCTCCTTAGCCCAGGTGAGATGGTTGTGACAAGGAATAGGACATGTGTAGCCCATGTCCAGCATTCGTCTGTATGCTGGCTCTTTACGCACTGACTCCAGCCTCAGTCCGCTCCTTCTGAAGCTCCCCTGGATTGTTGAACAGAATTCGTTTGACAATCGTCTCAAGGCTGTTAAAATGCTTGGATCCTGAACTCTGAACAACCAGCTTCATCAGCGATGACCTTTTGTGGCTTCCCCTCCTTGTGAAGGGTACTGTTGTCCGTCTTCTGGACGTGTCCAGTCAGCAGCCTTCTCCATAATTGTGTCGCCGGCTGACTCAGAGTGAGAGTCTATTTAAAGGCTCAGGTAACCTTTGCAGGTGTTTTGAGTTGATTAGCTGTTTAGGGGGTGACACCATGAGTTTCCAGTTTTTAAACCTTATCACGATATTTTAATTTTCTGAGACACTGAATTCCAGTTTCCATCATCTATAAGCCATAATCATCAAAATGAAAGGAATAAAAGCTTGAAATAATTCTATGTGTGAGGAATCTCGTAACTCGTTTCACAGTATTGACCTTTTTCACTGTATTCTGAGATTTACCTGTAAATCCAACACAGAATTGATTGCATGACTTCAAACCGGAGGCTCTCTATCTAATTTGGGCTGGTGTCCTTTAAACAAAGAAACCTCCAGGTGGCCAAAGCAGGTGGAGAAACGGCTAAAACAAATCAACTGAATCAGTGAATCCTTACTTTGACCGTAGTGCCCTGGTATTCAGTGGGCATTGGTGTCTGAGCGATCTCTTTGTCTATCATTTCCCAGTGTTCCTCCATGCTCCAGGCAGAATGCATGCACAGAGGGCAGCGGTACGCTCTGAAACAAACACACAGGCACAGAAACAGGCTTATACGCGCCATTCAGTACGCGCTCACACTCCAGTAACTCCATCGCTGTAAATCTGTAAGTACGCATGCTCTGAAGCCTGATATTTGAGCTCCTGCTCAACGTTTCTCTGTTAGACTCTAGACTCTGATAAAAGAGAAAGATGCTTCCTGATATTGAATAATGAAAACCTGCTAATATTATAACCAACGGCTAAACAGAGAGAGCAGAGAGCACATTTCAGCCAACTAAACTAATCAGAAAAAAAAGGACTCATTCGACGTACCCCGTTCTGACCATGTCATCAAAGCAGGTCCTGTGAACAAAGACAAACAAAAGACAAAAGATTGGTAATTGGGCATATTACTCACCTGTTGGAGTGTCAGTGGAGGAGAGTGGGTGAGCGGGCCGCTGTATTTTTTTTGTTGACCCCTATACAGTGGATGTGATTAACGTTTGTCAAGATATATTTTGGATACGTTATTCGTTTGCTTTATTTTTGTTAATAAAGTTTACATATCAGCACTGGTGGATCTCAGCGGATTCCTCTTTTTTGTCAACGAGCGCGTCAGACAAGGAACGGCCCGACCTCAGCCTCTCAGCAACTTTTTTAGTTTCCTGAAGCTGCTGCGATATGATTACTTTTATGGGAAATTGAAGTGGGAGGGAAACATACTGAGAACGGATCATGTAAAGCACTTAAAGACAGTTTCAAGCCTTTAAAAAACTTTAATGATATTTATTTAAATTAAATGCACTTTCATTGATTTTTTATACCGCCGTTACTAGCTATTAGTTTTAGCCTTCAGTCAGGAAAGCTAATCAGCTACTCATAACAGAACCCTGCTGTGGTTGCTCCCCGTTCACTGCTGCACTTTAGTTTAATTTATTCTCCACTGTACTTTTCTTTTTGGTGCTAAGATCATAATCCTGATCATATTTGTATTAAAGCCTTTTGTTAGAATCTAAAACTTTTTAGTTAACGCCACAGCTCAGCTTACATCAGATAATTAGTTAATTGTTTAAACACTAATGACAGAGGACAAAAAAAACAGTCTCACTTGTGTAAAAGATGGCCGCAAGGAAGAACGTGAGCTCCAATCCTGGATGTGTGAATGTCCTGCATAATCAAAGAAAACTATTTAGATTCAAAGATTAAGAAAAAGATACACTAAACCCCAACGTGTGCGCGTTTACCTCCATACACACTGGGCAGTTCTGCCTTGATACGTTCTCGACACACTGAAATGAAGCACAGAAGTCAGAAATAAAAGCGGCCACTATCACAGGAGAAAAAGGTGGAGGTGTAGATCAAAATCACCTTGTGGTTTCCTCGCAGATCCTGGGCTAAACACAAATTGCACTTCTCACAATGAAAGTACTTCTCTTTGGGCCCAATCCTGTGGAAGAAAAAGGAGACTTTCTCTGAAAGTCCGGCTCACACATTGTTCTGCATCTTCTGGGACACTTTGGGCGCATCTGCATCACAACTTTAATTCCTTTGAGAGATACCGTACGGGAACAAATGTAACTATGATTCTTCAAAAAGAGCCAAAGAGCTTAAATAATACCATCTTAATTCTGACGTCACATTACGGTGGGATTACGGTCACACAATAACATATTTTTCCAAATCCGTGAAGAAAACGCTCGATTCTGTATTCCTGCTGATGGTAGATGCTGCTCACCACAGAGTTCTTACTCATCTCTACAAATGCTCACCTGCATATTCCACAAGGCTGACAGTGGTACTGCTTCTTATCCTTGTCAAACAGGTGACAGATGTCGCAGTAATACTCCCCAAACTGAGCGTGACACTGCTGACAGGTCTTCTGCGCCTGGAGGAGCAGTGGCCAACATTTTACTTTTTAAATTTGTTGTATCCTGTGAGCTAATCATGCTGCAGAACATAGACCCGGAGGGAACATGCAACATTTTAATCACTGAGGCATGCTGCAACACTTTCAGTCAGAAGGTTACATTCATACACCCAAAACGCAAATTCCTTCTGGATATTTGGCGTCTCTTCTCGGTGGAATCGGTAAGGTTCATCTACATTGTTTGTGCATGAAGCCGAAGTTCCAGAACCAGGAACACCTGCATGGTTGACGGGTTTTTGTTTGCTTCGATAAGGCATAGATCCCAAACATTCAATCAAACTGGTGTGGGAATGGCTAAATAAGGCTTCTGGAATGCCCTTCACATAGTCCTTAATTCCCAACTGGTTTTTTTGCCCTGACCAATTCGACCAAGAAAAACAGACAAATATCCAGCCGTGGTTAGGACACCAGCTGTTGAATGCCACAAAAAGGGTGAGGTTGAAGTGTTAACATTTTTTACGCTGCCTTTTGTTATTCCACCTTGGAAAAAGAACAGTTCAAATGCATCATTGAAAGCCAAATATAATCACATTTATACTGACAGTGAGTGTGTGTAAAGACCAGAGCAGCCCAACAAGGTGTATGTACTGTTTTTAATCATGCCAACACCAGGAGGCTATTTTGTTTCTGTCAAGTTAATTGCTGCCAAAAACACAATATTAAGAGGATCAAAAAAGGTGACCATAATAAATACTTGCTCTCGTTAATATTATTATGAATCGTCAAATAAACTTTACGGCCTCCCAGCTAAAAAAACAAAACAAAAGCTTTCCCAAAGCTATGCTTGAGCCCCATCAGTTTTTTCCCCCCTTATCCTCATTTACCTTCTGTTGGGTTTCACACTCGGCGCACACAACCTCCCTGACTTTGAAGCGGTCCATCTGGTGGTTCTCCTCTGCATCGTGGCAGAGCCGACACACATATAGTTTGCCACAGCACGGAGCCTGCAGAACAACAAAGCGTCATCACATCATCAAGTCAACAATCAGAAAAAAACAAACAAAAAAAAACAATCTGCCAATTTAAGCCAATATCTTTGACAGATATAGTTTTAAATCAAAAACTTTGACTAAGAAAAAATTGAAGTCATTACTGTGATAAGTGACCAAACAGGATTGGATCAGTCTCCACTTTGACACCTAGAATTCCTTCAAAAGTCTCCCACTAACCTTCCTACCACAAACAACATGTCTGGGTCCTTGCATTGGCTTTCAGTCTATTTAAAGAACGTAAATGTTATTAGTTTCAAGCAGTCTTCCGCCCTTATCAAGGTTTTTAATGACATCCATATAAATACAGACTGTGGAAGAACCACCGTGCTGGTACTATTGGACCTCAGTGCAGCATTTGATACTGTTGATCACTCCATTCTGTTAGAACGCCTGGAGAACTGGGTCGGCCTCTCTGGTACAGCTCTCCACTGGTTTAAATCCTACTTAAAGGACAGGGAATTTTTTGTATCAGTAGGTAACTTTACATCAGAGATGACAAAAATCACATGTGGGGTTCCCCAAGGGTCCATCCTGGGTCCCCTCCTCTTCAATATCTACATGCTCCCTCTAGCTCAGATAATAAAAAACAACAACATCAGCTACCATAACTATGCAGACGACACACAGCTCTACATCACCATGTCACCAGGTGACTATGAACCAATTCAGGCACTGAATAAATGCCTAGAAGAAATCAATGCATGGGTGTGGCAACATTTTCTTCAATTGAATAAAAACAAAACTGAAGTAATAACATTTGGACCAATGGAGGAGAGATCAAAAGTTAGCACACAGCTTCAGTCGCTTCAGCTAAAAACCACTAATCAGGCCCGAAATCTGGGAGTAGTGATGGACTCAGACCTGAACCTTCAAAAGCATCTAAAGACAGTTACAAGGTCGGCTTTCTATCACCTGAAGAACATTTCTAGGATTAAAGGACTGATGTCTCAGCAGGATCTGGAAAAACTAATCCATGCGTTTATATTTAGTAGAATTGATTACTGCAACGGTGTTTTCACAGGTCTGCCTAAAAAGTGGATCAGACAGCTACAGCTGATCCAGAACGCTGCTGCCCGCGTCCTCACTAAGACTAAGAAAGTAGAGAACATCACCCCAGTTCTAAAGTCCTTACACTGGCTCCCTGTATCTCAGAGAATAGACTTTAAAATACTTCTGTTAGTCTATAAATCTCTGAATGGCTTAGCACCTAAATACATCACAGACTTGTTATCAGTGTATCAACTCTCCAGACCACTAAGGTCTTCTGGCTCCAGCCTACTCTGCATACCTAGAACCAGAACTAAACAAGGAGAAGCAGCATTTAGTTCCTATGCTCCACTTATCTGGAACAAACTTCCAGAAAATTGTAAAAGTGCGGAAAGCCTGAGTTTCTTTAAATCAAGATTAAAAACATATTTGTTTATGATTGCCTTCAACTGTTCTAGTTAACTGAATCACCACTTCTTTGTTCTAATTTCTATCTACATTTTATTCCTACTTGCTTTTATTTTGTTTTAATTTGCTACATTTTAATCATGTAAAGCACTTTGCATTGTCCCTGTACTGAATTGTGCTATATAAATAAATTTGCCTTGCCTTGCCTTGATGAATGCAACACTGTGTCGATCACTGGCATGCCAGAGCTTTATGTACTCATTATTTTACTTATGGTGCTACATTTATGGCCACATTACATGAACAGCACGCTAATAGTTTCTGAATGTATTCTCTGACTAAAACGAAATCAGTCAGGGGTGATCATCTTCAGACCGTCAGAAAATTAACCCAATTAAGACATATGGAAAATTAAACGTTCAGGTTTTTTTTTTTTACCTCCTTATTTTAACAACAATTACAAAAAAAATCTCCAACAGGGTGAATTTCAACTAACTCCAGACGGAAATGAACGAGGAAAGTGTTTAGTGTAGATAAAATTCAACGGGAAAGCTGCGTCCAAGTGAGTGACTGGCGGCTGCTAAGCTAACCTAGCAAATAGCCCCGGGACACTGATAAGATCACGAAGGACGCCTTTAAATGTCTATGCAAGGGAACTTTATGACATTACAAGCGATGCAATAACTGATAATAAGTCACTACAGCGTTATGCAATAACACCATCAGGGAGCCCAGTAACGCTGACTGACAGGACGGCTCTGAGGAGATGGTTAAATAGTTCATCACTAAACCAGCAGGTTTCTACTCAACTAATCCCTGTTTTGTCCGGGCGGACAGCAATAGGTTCAGGAAAGTTCACTCACTTTCAGGCGGCAACTGCGCACATAATGCTGACAGCCGACGGGCGAAGCCATGTTTACTCCACCGTCTGGCTCTTCTTCGCGTGCTTTCTGTCACCCCGCCCACATTCTTCTTCTTGAGAAGGAGCTCAAGCTGTATGACCGCCATCTACGGGACTGAAAAAAGCCCAAGGACCAATGTGAAAACATGATTTTTAATTTTTTCTGCGAGGTATTTCCTGTTTTCAACATGAACAACTTCGCATTCAGCATAAACCTAATGAGTGGAAATAGCTTCTATGAAGAAAGAGCTTTTAACGTTTTTGTAGAAGTAAATCATCCAGAAATGGTTGCGTGTGGGCCTATTTGTATTCAGCCCAGTTTGCTTTGACATGGCTAAGTAAAGTCCAGTGCAAACTGCATTAGATAACCTGCATTAGATTTGTCCCTTTTAAGTTACATCATTAGTGAAGGGAGTCTACCTGTGTGCAATTAAATCCCAGTGTTAATCCAGCTGTTCTGTGAAGGTTTGTTAGAGAACATTAGAGAACAAACATCTACATTAAGACCAAAACACAGTAGACAGTTCAGTGGGAAATTTGTGGAGATATTTAAAGCGGGACTAGTACAGACTCCTTCTAAAATATATCAATGATCACTAACTAATTTTTCCTGTAAACTACTTCAACAATAGAAACAACAAAGAGCAGTAGTTATAAATATTCAAGAATAAGAACCGAAAAAACAACGGCTGCATTAAAAGATGATTTGAAGCCATAGAACAGGGAGATTATCTATAAAAAAAGAGAGTTTACGAGGAGTTTCTAAAAAATATTCACCTTGTTTTATAAGAAAAATTTG
The DNA here is from genome assembly GCF_011125445.2 of Fundulus heteroclitus. Taxonomy (NCBI): domain Eukaryota; kingdom Metazoa; phylum Chordata; class Actinopteri; order Cyprinodontiformes; family Fundulidae; genus Fundulus; species Fundulus heteroclitus. The sequence continues at coordinate 42,573,257 of NC_046372.1, read as the reverse complement.
TCCAATAAAACAATAGTACATATAAATACACAAATAGTTCATTGGTAACTCGAGGGATTCAAAACGCTTGTAAATGGAAACATAAATGATGTAGACGAAGCATAAAACATAGATTGTTGCAGATAAAAAGTGTAAGACATATAAAATTACATTACCATTAGAAGAATGTGTAAGAAATAATACTATAAAAAATTTCATGTAAAAAAGAGAAAAGGAATAATGCTAAAGATTTATTGAAAGCTCTAAATGGCATTTTGAGAAAACATCGTAAAACAACAACGACAAATTGCCAGGAATATTTAATTAAAAATGACAGAAGTATTGATTACTTGGAGGATGTGGTGAATGGTTTTAATGATTTTAACACACACACACACACCCACACACACACACGTGGTGAATGGTTTTAATGATTTCTTTGTGTATGTGGGACCAAAATTGGCAACAAAAATAAAGGAACTGCAGGCAACCAAACATAGAAGTGTAGAAAATTTGGTGGACAGAAACCCAAGTACATTTTTAAGAGCCACTGATGAAAAGGAAATCATGGAGCTAGTAAGCAATATAGATATGATAACTATAAAAAAACATTATTGAAGTAATTACAGAACTACTAACCTACATCTGAAATTAGACCTTTCAATCAGGTAAAATTACTTACAAAATGAAATTTACAAAAGTGGTGCCATTGTTTAAAACTGGGGATAGACATCACTTTATAAACTACATGCCTATATATTTACTTCCCCAATTCTTAAAACAAAATTCTACAAAAAACTATTTGGATTGGACAAATTCTTTGAAATAGAAAATCTATTTACAGAAAGCCATTATGAATTCAAATCCAATGGAACAATATCTCTGGCTCTAATAGAATTAATTAATGAAATCACTAATTGCATAGATAACAGAAAATGACAGAAGGCGTATTTTTAGGCTATAAAAAGCATTAAGCGGGTCAGGAAATGGATGGATGGATGGAAAAAGCATTGGATACAGATGATTACAATACACAATTAATAAAACTTGAAAAGTATTGCAGTCTTCTAGTTTGAGCTGGGCCAAACGCTCACTAATTATCAGGCAACAGTTTGTGCAAATAAGTGAACACAAATCAGCATACAGGGGAAATTACTTGCAGAGAAGAGACAAAACATTTCAACAAAGAAGAACCCCTCCAGAGGTTTTTTTCTTTGTACATGCGGAGTACCACAGGGGTCAGTATTAGGACCAAAGCTATTTATATTGACATTGACACGTAATGTACCAGTTACTGAAATCTATATTGCTTGCAGATGATACAAATATACCTAACAAATATACCTTAGATTTTAAAAAAATATATATATAATTTAGCTCCCAATTCACAATTTTGTACTAATTTGTCTTGGTTTATCCCAAAAATATTCATACGGATACTTAAAAGTCCTCAGACAATTTGAGAGGATGCAGAAATTGTATTTTTTCCCCAGACGTTCGCAAGCATAGGAGTATTGCACCTATCTCAGCAATATAAACTTCTAAATGAGTGTCAGATAAGAAGTTCACTTGATTTGAATTAGCCATTTACCAGAATGTGATTGCAAACATTGTTGCTTCTGTAGAGAGGTATGTAATAACCAGTTACATTAACTTTTTGAACAAAATGTACTTTTAGGAGTAGTGTTACTGCAATGTACTTTACTTGAGTAATCTTATTAAGAAGTATTGTTCGTCTTACTTGAGTAAATCTTCTGGCTACTGTGTCCACCGTGGGTAACTTAAAACGGCATGCCTTTGTTTAGCACTTTATCAAGTTCAAGGACCCCAAAGTGCTTCACACTGCAATCATTCATTCACGCACTGACAGTACTAAGCTGCATTGTAACCACAGCTGCCCTGGGGCAGACTGACAGAAGCAACGCTGCCACACAATCAGCACCACTGGGCCTGATGAAGTGTCTTACCTAAGAACACAACAACTGAGACAGTCAGAGTGGGGGGTAGCTGCTGTGCCTGTCACCCATAACCTAATTGGGGAAAGGACAGACTTGTTTTAACCAAAAATGCATCTACAGTTTGTGTTAATGTGAGATCTTGTGTGTGTACACAGACTTAGTTGCTTTAATGTTATTTTCTCTCTGCTGAGCTCATTGAGCCATTAAGAGGTCAAGTGAACTTACAGGAAACAGCAGGTATTGTCACAGGAACTGCTTTGCACTGTTCTAATATACACTATATTGCCAAATGTATTGGAGCACACCATCAAATGGATTCAGGTATTCAAATAGAGCTGAGGATGCAGTTTCCACTTTTCACATCCAACTATGCTGAGTTGTTCGACAGTGCCTCGTAAATTAACCTGCTACACATTAGCCCACATATGTTTTAAGGCTCTTCACCAATCTCTGCTCTGAAGACTTCTTTCTGAAATGCTCTGCATATACCTCTCCTTGTTCTTACTGTTCATAGTTGTAATTTATGTCAATTTATTTTACAACCATAAAACCTTTTTTAAAACGTTAGCAAAAGGTTGAAAGGTGGATCAGGGCCATTGTCCGAATTACACTGTAGATTGGAAAGCTTCTGCACAAAAGGTATTTCAAAATAAAGCCTCTAGAAACTTTCGCTACATGTTACAAAACTCATAAATAACATCCTGATGTATTTTGCCTCTGTTGATCTTGTTTACCAGTTGATGTAGGTGCCATCTTACTTTCCACACTCTTGTTTCAAGGTTTTCCGTTATACTGAGAGCTTAAAGAAAAGCCTACAGCTTCATTGGTGTGTCTCCTTTTTCTTCTCCCTATTATTTACTCTCCATTTTGACGGTGGATGTCAGATTAAAAGAAATGTGGAGGGAAATCTGCCCTACACTTTCCTCCATACCTGCCCAGGATGTTCATGTTCTCAGCACTCGGATCATCTCTCTCTCTGAGCATCTCTGAGTTCGATCAAAAATCGAACATCTTGATATTGACTAGGTAAAGACAGAAATATTTACTTTAATTTAAGTTTCTTTCTGAAACTGTATTTCTTTGTAATGCCTCATTAAATAAATTTTACCCTTAAGTGTTCTAGATTAACAATCATACTTTGATCCTAATTTGTCTCATGTTCAATATTAGTGATCTTTACATTGACGGTTACTTCAGTTCCAGTATTGAAGGATATTTCCCCCTATAATTATAAAGTTCTTTTATCAGTTGACTGATTTCCAAATAAAAGAAACATGACAAATATCATAATAAATGTTTGGCACCTGGCAATTTATTTGGCCATGTGGAAACAAATGGCCTCTGTCAGCACGTGAGCTAACCTGTAAAAATTCATGACAGACCAATCAAGAAGGGTACAGCTAATTAGCTAAATAGAGCAGCCAGAGCTGTCAAAGAATCAGTAGAAGAAAAATCTAGATTAAATGGACACAGAAGTAATATCAGAGAAAATTGATGGCAATAGAGCAAAGAGCAAATAACAATATAAAACAGTGGGTATGGTGTTTAAAATGATCCATTTGTCTATTCTCCCTGGCAAAACAGCTGAAGCCCACAGTCGGGTTTCATGGAAAGCACTATGACGTATAACCTTTTAAACGCTCAGGATATTTTCCAAACGTGTCAGCTTCACAATGACATGTTGAATACACGAAATAAAACCCAAACTCCAGTATCACTAGTTGTGTGTGATATCTCCTTGATGAAGAGGACTGCCGGGCGGCGCCGCTGGTGTAGTGGTATCATGCAAGATTCCCATTCTTGCGACCCGGGTTCGATTCCCGGGCGGCGCACGTTGTTTTGTTTTACATTCGGGTGCAACCACTTGTTTGCTCAGTAATTCAGTAAATCACAATTAAACAACTGTTCCAGATATACTATTTATAACATTACGACAAAAATAAATGTAAAGAACACATGTGATGGCAACAAGGGTCTCATGAAATACATTGGCTTGTTAATGTTTTTAGTGAATATAAAAATAACGAATGAAGGTAAATTGATTCGTGAAAAGCCTTTTATTGCAGATTTATCCTGCAAATATGAACAAAGTGTATGCCAATCAGATGTTGAGGCACATCTTTACGTGGGAGAAGGAGCGCTTGATTTTCGCCACATTTTAGCGCGCTGCTAGGCTGACGCTGCTGACGCCGTTCCTCCGCCATCTTCAACTTCCTATTGTTTGCACCAGACCGAGAGGGGGCCGTATGCTGCGTGTGAGAGACCTGAGTCGGACACGGATTTCTCGTTAAGCAGAAGATATTCTCCTGGTCTCTCAGGTTCGGTCCAGACCTGTTGTAGGTCATTGGAATAAAGCCCCCTCCCAGGACTCGACCACTGAACCCCGATGATGGACGACGAACAACCCAGAACCCTGTGAGTAACAGCGGGCCAGTCTATGTCCTGGAATGCCCAGGCTTCGTCTAGTCACTGCAGAATGTTTCCACGTTGTTACAATTAAGCAGCTGCAAACCTTTGTCATTTGACTGACAGTAATTTTTTTGGTTTTATTTTTTCTTCCTCGCTCCAACAGTTCTATCTTGAAAGTCACAAAAAATATATATTTTAGAGACACTGGGAAAAAGGGTATTATTTTCAAGCGTAAATAAACGGATTGGTAACTCACTAAATTGAAACTGAGTGGCTAGCTTAGACTGCTACAATTAGCTAAAGATGGGAAGCTATTTTATAAATTTTTTATCGCACAGACGTACATTTACAAGAACTGCGATGTTCGAAAGTGACAAATAGGATGAGTGTGGACTACAGGGTCTCAGAAAGTATAGTTTGAGCCTAAACTTAATTCGAGGCCTGCTTGAAACGCCTAGCGAGCCTTTAGCCTAGCTAGCTGGCAGACGAGCCACGTCAACGCGCTCACAGACCACCCAGGACACCCCTGACTGAGGGGCCGGCCGTTTTACGAGTCGCTTGTGGAAAACATACACCATCGTTCTGTTTAGTAATCCCTGATTTTTGTTGTTTTTTCCTTTTTAGATCAGAAAATGCTGTGGCTGGTGCTACCCCGGCGAACTAGCCTTTGTTTGCGTGCTACTTCCTGTTTGACAGGCACTCAGTTCGCCAATCTCTCTCTGTCTTTGCTTGTAGGTATGTAGGAAATCTGTCCAGGGATGTCACCGAGCCCCTCATTCTACAGGTCTTCCAACAGATAGGACCCTGTAAGAGCTGTAAAATGATCAATGATGTAAGTGTTATTTTTTGTTTTTTTCCCCCCCCACATATTTCGCTCTCAACACCTAAATGTTGTTCACGCTAAACCCATGAAGATCAAATACTAGAGCTGCTTCTGTGGTCGATTTGTGATTTTGAATTTGTAAAACTTTGCTCTACTGATGACGATTTTAACCCTCAAAATGTCTATTGTCGAATAAAACAGTTGAAAACTGCACCATGTTACCGAGCTCTCTCTCTCTGTATCGGTAATACAGTAAAATGTGTCAGGTTATTAAACAGAAACGTGCATACTGATAAGATCCAACCACTATTACTCTTTTTAATGTGTAAACAAACAATTCTGTAATTAGTCATTAAGTGGAGCAGAGGCAACCAACATGTATGTGAGACAGTAGTCTGCGTTACACATCTCTACAGTGAAATAAGATTTCACTTTTATTTCACTACATGATTACAGGATGGATATTCTAAACTTTTTTAGCATCATCTTATAATGGTTGGCCCTACTAACTGTAATCTTAATTCTGTGTATATTCTCTCTACGGAGTAAGTGGACATTTAACTGTGACGTCTCCAAAACACTGATAAGATTTCCACCTTTCAAAAATGATTCCCTTTTTATCTGCTTGCATCTCTCTCCAGTTTAAATATGTCACAGACTCTGAACACGACAAATTTAAGTCTCTCACAGTAACAACTTCCACGCTGAGGGGTGTTATTTTGAACCCAACCTGGTAGTGGTTGAGTGTGGTGCACTTACTGATTAGAAAAAGGATAGGATTTCTTGTTTTCGACAGGTTTATCACCAATTAGGGCTAATCAAGCATACGTTTTGTCGTTTTATTGTCACCGGCTGATTTCTCAGTGCATCTACAGTATATACCTGCTATTATTCAGTCAAAACCCACGCCAGCCAGCTGTGTAAGTTTATTTTATTTTTTTGCGTTGACTGAATTGTTAACTTATGATGAGTACTATTTTACTATTGACAGACGGCTGGAAATGATCCATACTGCTTTGTGGAGTTCTATGATCACAGGCATGCTGCTGCCTCATTGGCAGCCATGAATGGAAGGAAAATATTGGGTAAGGTAAGCTATCGTATCTACAGGGTGAGTGGGGATGGGGTGTTAACTGTGGGCTTTACAAATAAAAACATAACAAAGAAAACTAACATTTCATGCGTTTTCTTTTTTTTTATTATTGGATTAGTTATACAGAACATAAGTAGGGAGCTGACAAATTTGTTCATAAGTGCTGTAAGAAGAATGTCTGTTAAGTTGGATCTGTTTGACTTCATGTGTTTTTCTGGCTAAAATAGAAGAAATTAATTGAGATATAATACAAGGTCCAAAATTATTTTGACAGACTAGTGTTTTCTAGTTAAATTATCCTAAATCGTAAATGTTTTTTTAGAGACGTGCTGAGTTTTAACTTTATTTTGGTTCATCTTTATCGTAGTTTTATTGTGAAGGTTTCACTCTTTGATGTAAACATACCCCGGCTGGTGCTTTCTTTCTTTGTTGCTGTCTGCAGGAGGTCAAAGTCAACTGGGCCACAACACCATCCAGCCAGAAGAAAGACACAAGTAGTAAGTCCTTGTCCCTGTCATCAGGGACATTTCGTTTTCTCATAGTGTGGAAACGTATGAGATAGAAAAAAAAAAGAAAGGAAAATCAGAGGGTGACTTGTAAATGCTGTTGTGACCAGACTAACTAGTATTTATGTTGCACTGTGGAGAAATGGACATTTCTAGAAGGTAAATGACTTAAATGAAAACATTTTCCCCTCTCACAGATCACTTTCACGTTTTCGTTGGAGACCTCAGTCCAGAAATAACAACAGAAGACGTCAAAGCTGCCTTTGCCCCTTTTGGCAGGATATCGTAAGTGTCGAGCTTAACTCTGATTGGCTGTTTTATTGAAATGGTCCAAAATGAGGGTACCGGAAACAACGCAGCATCCGTTCCTGTCAGAACCCTAATACTTGTTTAAAATGTAAAAGTTCAAGGAAGTTCAGATGAATATGCTGAGTGATTATTATTCATTAAAATATAAAAGTGCAAGTACCATTTACTGAGCTAGGATTGTGAGTATTTAGAAAACCAATTTCCATTCTGAATTAAATGTAATTGAGGCATATTTTACAAAAATGGAGTTCACTTTATGAACAGAATAGAAGAAAACATGATGTTTTAAGTCCAGCTTTCTAACTTTAGAGCAGGAGTTTTCAACCCTGGTCCTCAGGACCCGCTGTCCTGAGGACCAGGGTTGAAGAGTTTTGTTCTAAAAGCAGAACAAGACTCCTCCTTTTAGAGAAATCAGTTCACTATGAAGCTTAGTAAATGGGTTCTGATGTATTTACTGTGGATATTATAAATTTCTTATTGAATTCATACAGGGATGGTCAGAGGTTAACAAGGGGGACAAAATTGAATTATTTAGGATTTTTTTAATTTATTTTTTTATAATCCCAACAGAATCCAATTTATACATACAAACCCAAATTAATACATACACCCCCTCAAATATTTGAATAAACCTTCCCAGTAATTTGCACCTTCACCACATGCTTTTTATAGACTTCATCAGGCTTTTGCCATGTGCGACAGTTGTAAGGAAAATGCAGTTGTGGGCTGAGTAGCGAAGAGTTGAGTATATGGCTTGGGGCCATGAAAGACTCGGCCGTTGCCAAACGGCTTTCAATGGAGGCTGTGAGATTGTGTAGCTGAGCTTCTCCCTATCTGGGAAAAACCAGGCTGGCCACCATTAATCTGTCTCAGAACGACAACACAGAGGGTGTTTTAGCTGAGATTAGCGCCATAATTTAGGAATAAAGAGGGCGGGATGGCCTGACTTTACCGTCGTTGAACTCTGCTGTTCATGTCAGACTAACCAGAAGGCCAACCACGTCGGCTGATGTGCGTCACCCGCTGCTTGAGGAATGGGCAGCGGTGCCACAGCAGGATGGGACCAAGCTGGTGACTAACATCAGGAGGAGATGCTAGGCTGTCTTCCAGTTCTGCCACTCAATAAGTGCTCCTCTTGCTAATGTGTCTTGTCTTTAATCTTCATCTATAAATGGGACCAAACAAGAGTCAGCAGCAGAATAGGCTGTGGCATTACCAGGGAAGCTTTAGCAAGTCGTTTATTTATTTTTTTTATATTGGTACGAGCCACATTCTCAGCTTTGCTGTTCTACCCACAAACGTATTTTCTTCACAAATGTGCCATCATTAAAAGGGGAAATAAATAGGCTTTGCAACAGTATAAGGTTTATTGTCAAGATGCATTGGTACAACAAAGAAACAATCTGCCAACTAGTTGGCTTAGTTTTTGTGCTGTTTGTGTGTAAAACTGCTGTTGAACGGCCCGATTGTGCTTGTGTCAACAGAGATGCTCGTGTTGTGAAGGATATGGCTACAGGGAAATCCAAAGGCTATGGCTTTGTGTCTTTCTTCAATAAATGGGTAAGAAGTCATCATTGTGACGTAAACGCTCCTGCTGGCCGGCGTATTAAAAGCACTAAGATGTATCTGATGTTGCTATAGAGAGCTTTGTGGTTTGTGCGTTTTGGTTTTAATTGTGATAACTTGAGTTGATAATTTGATTGTTTGTTGCTTCCAGGATGCAGAGAATGCCATTCAGCACATGGGGGGTCAGTGGTTAGGGGGCAGACAGATACGAACCAACTGGGCCACAAGAAAGCCCCCCGCTCCAAAGGCCACCTATGAGAGTCAGTAGCTCTTGTTGTTCTCCGTTTTGCTTTCCTTGGTATGTTGAATTGACACGTTATCAGGAACGTTTGACATTCGCTCCACCAGGTAACTCCAAGCACCTGTCCTTCGACGACGTCATGAGCCAGTCAAGCCCCAGTAACTGCACTGTGTATTGTGGTGGGGTCAGCACAGGACTCACAGGTTGGTCCGCTGTTTATTTAACTGCACTTTGCTTTTTAGGACTATTTAAAAGCTCCACACTTCACAACGTTCACTACCAATATTTTTCTTCATGTTTTTGGTGAGCGTCAACAAACAAGACGCCTCAGATTTAGTTTTTAACACGTTTTAACAATTAACATTTTGACTCACTTTGTCTTATTGAATTCTTTACATTAGTCAAAATCTCCTCACCTACAATGCTTTAAAAGTATTCACCCCCCATGGTCATTTTTCATGTTTTGTTGCCTCACAACCTGGAATTAAAATGGATGGCTTGGGAGTTTGCACAATTTAATTTTTATGGCTGCAACTTTTTATTATTATTTTTCTCTATAAAGCAAACAACAAAACTACCCCCACCTCCATTAAAGAAATAAAATAGAGGTTGCACCTTGTAGAAAGGATACCTGCAAGTAAGAGTTAAACAAGTACAAAAGTGACAAAGACAGATTACCTAATGATCAAATTCTAGTTTTTAGTCTCAGTGGAGGAAGCAGACAAAATGCTGCTCCACAGTCTGGCCGGTCAATGTATGAAACATGCAACCTTATTAGAGTTTAAACCTAGAGGGGTTCATTCAGAAGAACCGGGTCAGCTGAGCATCGTGATAAAACGATGACGGGCAGGTCTCAGAGCCCACACAGATGCTGAAGGACCCGACGTCGTCTGCACTGATGTAAATGTTTAAGCTAAGTCTGTGGACGTAAAACTGCTTTCGCTTGTTTTAATAAATCATACATCACAATCCTACAGTGGCCATTCTCTTTAAATAAAAACAGGCTTTTTGAAATCTCTAACTACTGTTTAATGTGTATATTGTGTACTGAGTTGTGCAGTTTAAAAAAGTATAAAAGTGCCATTTAATTTGCAAGAAGTTAGCCCAATAGACTAAACGCATTTTGTCTCGACCCCTGTCAGTGAGTGTTAGCCATAAAGCACCAGATTAAAGTCATTAAGGCGTCTTTCTGCTTCGCTTTCAGAGCAACTCATGAGGCAGACCTTCTCCCCGTTTGGACAGATCATGGAAGTCAGAGTTTTTCCTGATAAAGGCTACTCGTTTGTGAGGTATGTGCAATTAAGCAGCGCCACAGCGTGATCTTTGTACTCGACATGCTTTGAGAGGCGATACTTTACTGCCAATATGAATAAATGAGAACAAGAACAGGTTTTTCAGGTCTGTGCTGCAGCATGGATGAATTAGTTGTATACAAAGCAGTGATTCTGCTCTGGCCTTTCTTTTTTTCTGCTTCAACGCCAGCCTGCTTTTATTCTGGCGGACATGTCCACATACACTGAAACAGCTTTTTTTTTGTGGTTCACTCACTGTTCTGTGTTCAGGTTTAACTCCCATGAATCAGCAGCCCATGCCATTGTGTCTGTCAATGGTTCTTCAGTGGAGGGCCACATGGTGAAGTGCTATTGGGGTAAAGAGACGCCAGACATGATGAGCCCCATGCAGCAAATGCCAATGCCCCAGGTAAGGCTGCAGCACGAGGGCAGCCTCTCTGCCACAGTATGTCAGCTCAGCTGCTCTGAATGTTCCTTGTTGCGCTCAGGGTTATAAGAGCTTAGCCGTACGCAGGCAGGGAGTAGGAAGGTCAATGGAAGTAATCTGTAAGGGCATACACAAAGTAGTATTTAAAGGAACAATATTAGCAAGTATCGTCCATGCTGTTGGGGTGTTCATACTAATGTTGCTTTTTTGCCATCTGCTCCATCATTTTTCTTCTCAAGTTCCTTTTACCCTGTTATTTTCACATACTGTTGCTATTATTTCAATGGTACCTGAAAATTCTCTCAGCACTGAGCCTCAACCTGCATTACTCCAGATGTATTATAAAGTGGTACTTTATATTGCGGCGTAATATGCATGTCACACCAGTAGGTGGCAGCGTTACATTAACACAAAGCTTCAGCGTTTTTAAGGTATTTTTAAGTCTCCAATGTTCAAAATTGTTTGAGCCTGTTTCTCAGTTTCCATTTGAAGTTTAAAGAAGGTGTGAAAGATGTGGGTGACAGATCATAGACTTTATTGTTGTTTTCCAGCAATAAAGGTGTGTGCAAAGTGGGCCTTTTTGTCCTTATTCTTAACAATCTCCTAAAATGTAGTCCACATGTGGACACACTAAACTACATAATGTTTAACCTTGAAAAGTATTTGGACACATCCCATCTTTCCACCTGTTTAAAACCCTTTTCCCTGAGGATGTTGGGTGCAAATGCACCTAACAAATAATCTGTTTGCTTCAGTTTGCATTCACACAGCGGAGCGTTGCATACAGAACAGGTCCAGCTAGTGTTAGCTTATGTTGGGTGGAAGATTTGCAACTTTGCTAATGCAGAGCTTTACTGACCTTTCTATGTGGCTCTCAAACATCCACCTCATACTGCTAGCTTAGCACGTAGCACCTTTATGCCCATTAAAAATGATAATTGTGGAATTTCAGCATAATTCTGACAACTTTCAGCATAGCGGCCCATTGAGCTGAAATACGCTGGCCAGAACCCTGACTTTAGTTTGTAAAATACTTGAAACCTGTAGGTAGGTTGGACATTGAGATCAGTGCTTAAAGGAAAAATCTTTTTTAGAAAACCTTTTATTTATTTATTTATTTCCAAAAGACGTGCTGAGCATTGGGACTATAACTGGCTGCAGCTCCAGTGGATGCTCTAAGTGGGTCCTGACGTCTGACAATAACAGCAGAAAACGGTCATACGACATTGCTCACGCATTTAAAAACTAGTTTCTCTGTGCTGAAAGTTCTCTAAAGTAAAAAGCTCTAAGTAAAGTTTGTGTGTACTCAAATGATTTCCCTCAGTAGCTCATCTAGCAAACAAACAGTCTTACCTGAGGTGGGAAAGCAATATTTAGCTGATCTGAATGGGACCTGGAGAATTTCCACGTCTTTGCTCGTTTCTTCAATAACGTCTGGTGCTTGACGTCAGGAAGTAAAAGGCTCGGTGAGATCAGTACCCGCCACTGCCTCGTAGAAACTAAAATTAAAGGACCGTTTCAGTCCCTGTACTGACACCTAGCTGAGTGATATGATTCATGGACATCACTTAGTAACTTTGTTACAGAGAAAGTTTCACAGTATATAGCAACTATATATTAAAATAGCTATACCATATTTATTTATAAAGTGCTGAAAAACAGTCAAGAGCTGAAACAAAGTGCTGTACATTGCTACAAGCTAAAACACAACCATTAAAAAAAGAATGCATGAAAGACACTTAAAAGAAACGATAAAGCTGATTTAAATCTGTCAGCTATGCTATACAAGCCATCAGTATTTATAGTATTGAAATAGTAAAGGACTGTTTATAGTTAGTGTTAATGAATGCTGTGCAGCAAATGCCACGGTGGGCCTGTTGGATGCTGTCAGACTGCAGTAGATGTTCACATCTGCCAGAGATAATCATTACAGTCCAGATAGCGCAGCAGGCATTGCTGCCATGCTAGAAACTCAGTGGCAAATTTCTGGTTTAAAAGTTTTGCTAAAGTGGATTTTGGTCCACTTTCTTTGTAAAAACTGTAATACAAGGAAATATAAATTGTCATATAATGTAAATACAATAGAATGATTTAATTTTACTGATTATTCAGTAAAGCTTTTATTTGTGAAAATAAATCTTTACTGGATGCCTATTTTAATGTTTTAAATAGATGTTTCCTAAGGAAAGTATGAACGTATCAGCAGATGTTGGGAGTTCTGTAGGACTTGTGGTTTTCAGCTCATACTCACTCGTCTCTTTTTTTTTTAAACCCTGCAGCAGAACAAGATTGGCTTTGCTCCCGCCCAGCCCTACAGCCAGTGGGGCCAGTGGTACGGCAACGGGCCCCAGATCAGCCAGTATGTCCCAAATGGGTGGCAGGTCCCCACCTACGGCGTCTACAGCCAGGCCTGGAACCAGCAGGGCTTTAAGTAAGTAGCACGGTGGGCACAGGGCTGCTCTTCACCACCTTCTACTACTTCAGCGCCACAGGATTTGCCTTCAAGACTGGGGCAGCAGGAACCAGCTCTGGCCACAGGAGGGAGCACTATCATCCACCACCTCCCCTCCCCTCCCCCTGCCTGCTCCCTCCTGCCTTCATCAGACACTCCCCTTCCTCATCCTCATCTTTAGAAGATTAAGCACCAAGCCCACACCTTGATCCCATCTGAACGGAAATTTTATTGACATTATCACTTCAGTGTCGTGTCACTGCTCGCTGCGGACGGCACATTCTGCTATTTCCAGGAGTCGGTTCTGAAATATGTTTTGTCATTTCAATTCCCCCCCACCTCCCCCCACACTAAATTCTAAGCAGTGCATTTAAGAAAGCGGTTTAAATATAGGAAAAGATGATTGATGGCGTAGCTTCAGGAGAGAGTTAAAAAAACCTCTGTTAGTCAGAACTGTCCTTTTTTTTTAAAGCTGTTTTGTTGTTTAGGTCCATTCACACCACAGCGTTCTACGGTTGTCTTCTTCCATATTTTTCCTGATTTTTGATTGTCATCGTGTCTTTGTGGCTTTTCAGAATGTGTTTTTAGATGACCTATGTGCAGTGCTGTGTGCACTCAACCATAATAAAGGAGAAGCTGAAAGTCTAAGACTGCCTAACAGCTGTGTTAATTGATCCTGCTCTAAGGTCAAAGGTGAATATACACAGAGGTTTGAAATGTTTAAATGTAAACAGGAAGATACTATGAGCATCTGTGTCCGTCTCTACTTTAAACTTGAAGGTAAAATGTCTTGAAGTTCCCACGCTGATCTTGCATTGAGCTTTATTTTCTGATCGATGGGGTTTAAAGCTCATCCTGTTGACGTGTAGGAGTAAGGCAGCCAGCTGAAGAGGACCTCACTGCTGTATGAAACGAGGCGGGGGGTGGGGTGGATTGGATCATTTAGCTTGCTGTGCTAAGCCTGTTTGCTCTTTGTCTGCTTGTCCACCCATCAAACCAACTCTTCTCTTTCCGTGCTTCAGTTTAATTTGTTGCAAGCTTCTTCTTTTTTTTTTTTTTTTTTTTTTTCTTTTAATCAGTCCAGCCTTTCTCACCTTCACCACCTTGTCCTGACTCCAGCCTGTTCAAATTCTAGTAACTCTCACACGAATTATCCTTTTGGCTCCCTTTCGCCTTGTCTCTTCTAACCTGCTGGCGTTTTGTCTTTCTCTCTCTCTCTCTCTCCTCCCTCCCCCCCTCCTCCCCCCCTCCCCTCCCGTACCTCTTCTCTTGCAGTCACTTACCGGCCAGTGCTGGGTGGACTGGCATGAGCGCCATCAGTAACGGTGGCGTTATGGAGCCCACGCAGGGATTGAATGGGAGTATGCTAGCCAACCAGCCCGGCATGGGAGCCGCAGGATACCCCACACACTGATGGGTGGGCAGGGTGGGAGATTTGTCAGCGAACAGCCGCTTATTGGCTGCACGGCGCCCTGCGGGGGTGTTTAACACCGCCCCCCCGGCTTGTGGCAGGACTAAGACTCTTTGCAGGATGTAGAACCTAACGGGAAGGTTGACGTCTGTGAAATGTAAATGCAATTTCATGGGGTGGCGGGCGGGTGGGAGGGGTTGGGGTTGAGGTAACGGGGGGGGGGGGGCCGGGCAGCGTTTTGACCCACACAGGTATTTATACCCATTAGTGGTGGGATAACTGGCCACGATCCAGGGCTCTTACCTTTTTAAGTTAACTGTAAATGAGTATAAAACTGTAAAGAAGAAACTTTTGAAGTGTTTTTTTTTTCTTTTTTCCTCTGGGTTTTACAAACGACTTCCATTTTCACACCTTTTTGTTTGACAGCCACCAGGAGGTGGATCTCCCTCTCTCACTCTCTCTCCCCAAGGAAGCCGACTCGCACTATAAATAGTGCGCCGAGTAATTTGAGAAATGGAAATGTTTTATTTGTATTTTTCTGGGATTAAAATCAATTGCAGGGATTGTTGTCACTGCTGTGTCTCCGTAAGGGCAGGTAAATGTTGCACAGCTCTTTTTTTTCCTCGCGTGTACTCAGCAGACAGATTTGCTTACGAGGAGCGCTTTTCTTTTTCCTTTTTTCCTTTCTGCATTCCGCTTCTCCTTCGTATCTTTTCTGACCGCCTCAAACCCTTCTCACCATGTGTAAATAACCATTCAGTTGATTGATTTTTGGAACAATGTATGTAAAATGCTACTGTTAACTGTGGGTGCTTGCTTTCGGTTCTGTTTTTATAATTCAACAGTTAACTCCGACATTGTACGTAGCAGAGTGGCACTATTTAACCGTGACGCTGGTACAGTGAACACAATTCTTCCATGCAGGGATAAGACTGCATTGCCATGCAGTGCATACTTAAATCTAACAGAGTTGAAATGTTAAAAGGTGAATATGTATGTTTGAAGCTGATGTTCTTTTTTTTTTTTTGTTTTCTTTTGTTTTTTTAATATCTATTGAAACGCCAGTATTTTATATTGAAACTGAGTGGATTCAACCTTTACACTCGCTCATTTTGTCAGAGAAATGGGGAGGCCTACATTGTAACTGTTGCCTTATAGAGCTGGTTTCTTTTTAGCTGACGAGATACCTTTTAATTAGGCAGTGCCTACAGACATTTTCAAGCCCTTTTTGTTTAGAAAGGTGTTCAGCCCTGAGAACTGTTGACTCTGCTACTGTCATCAATGTTTTCCTTTTTTTTTTGTTTTTTTTGTTTTTTTGCTTTGTCAAATTAAAATGCTAATGCACATAAACACCACTGTGCTTGCTTTCCTCTTTTTTTTTATCTTGAAGGATTTGCCTGATTGTTTAAAACAAAATCTGCGCCTGATGCTTTTATTTCCTGACTTTTCCACCTTTATTAAATGAATAAACACACAACATGCACCATCTGCTGCCCTTTCAAAATTCCATACAGACCGCAAACCTGTGAAAAGTATCCACAGCCTTTGAACCTTTTTGTTTTGTTGTGTCTCAAACCCAAACCTCGATGCATTTGGATTTTAGGTGCTAGACCGGGGGTCACCAACATGGTGCCCCTGAGCCTGTTCTAGAAAAAGCAAAATCCACCAGTGAGCTGCATCTGAAACTTTCATTTTATTCCATTACTATTCCTGTTATTTTTCAGACTTGCATTTATATAGATTTAAAAAATGACTAACAAAGCATAGAAAATGTATTTTACATAAAGTTAAGGTGAACTCTGACTCTTGCAGTTCAATGGTCAGTACAGGTAGCCCTTCGTATGACACACCAATGAAGTAGCTCTCAGTTTCGAAAAGGTTGGTGACGCCTGTGCTAGACCAACACAAAGTATCAAACTTTTTGCTGCGTCAACTTTGTGAAACCACTTTTTGCTTCATTTGCAGCTTGGAGATCTAAAGGGTATGTCTCTACCAGCTTTATACATCTAAAAAGTGAAACCGTGAGCCTTTGTTTGCTTTAACCGTTCAAGCTCAGTCCAACAGTGTAAATAGTTTGTAAAATAGTAAATGGCTTTCAAATTTGTTTCCAAATAACCCAAAGTCTTGGATTTTAAGCCTCTACTCTGTCGGCCCCAAAGTTGTTTGGCACAGATTTAGTGAGTGAACCAGTGTAGCACCATTGCTAACCTACCAAGACACACATCTCCACCTAAACGGTGGTCAGATAAAAAGCATAATCTGAACAAAGGAGCCAAAAGTCCTGTTTAATATCTGCTTAAAGCGGTATGTTGTGACCTGATGGTTGAAGTCATTCAATTCAATAACATGTTATTTATATAGAGCGGATTCATGAAACATGTCATCTCAAGGCACTTGACAAAATCAGATTATACTGATTGGTTCAAAAATGTCCTATATAAGGGAACCAGTTGATTGCTTCAAAGTCCTGACAAGCAGCATTCCCTCCTGAAGAAGCGTAGAGCTACAGGGAGAGTCGTCTGCATTGTCCATGGCTTTGCAGCAATCCCTCATACTGAGCAAGCATGAAGCGACAGTGGAAAGAAAAACTCCCCATTAAGGGGAAGGAAAAACCTCCAGCAAACCTCATTCAAGCTTGTTGAGACGTTGCCAGCATCCAGCCGGACTCTGGGAATGGCACTTCCAGCGCTTATGAGATACAGCTAAGGGGCTAGAGGAGAAAATTCATGTCCAGTGCTGACGCTTCCTTAACGTCTCTGTTTCTCTGACATGAACTTCTGGGGAATGTCCTGTTTGAGGATGTCACTATCCAAAAAAAAAATAAAATATGCTGAGAAAAACAGTCGATACTATGTTGGCATTTTGTGCTCCTGCAGCGCTGCTGTGTGAAGCTGTGTGCCTGCTTGGGTTAGATTTAAAAAATGGCTCCGTTTGCGTTAATTCAATGATGAATGAGTATCTTAGAAGGATACATGTTTTAGCATCCATTATATTAAAACAACAGTCAATCCTAACCCAAATAGTGCCTCTCCTCTACCTGCTTGTTGAGAATGACATTTTTAAAGGGGTTAGGATCTGAAAGTTTCCCTATCAAAAGTTCAGAATTAGGATCTTCGAGCTGCGTTATCGTTTTCTTCGTGTGATGTGTTGCCCCACTATGCTGGAAATCCAGAGATGCTCATCAGATTCTTCCTGTAATAACGGAAGAAGCTTTTTATTCTTGGCAGGTTACCTTCGCAGAACTGCGTGCTGTCCCACTTCCACAGGCAAACTGTTTCATGTTGCCAGACTACGGTTATTTTCATTACTCATTAGTGCTCATCTTTCCAGCCAAGATGTTCAAAACATCAAAAGTAGGATGTACCAGAGTCGGCCTTGTTGTTCCGTCCATCTTCATGCAAAATGTGTAGGTTATTCTTAAAAGTAGGTTGTTCCTTGGCTGCTTTTCTTGTCCAAAGGTCATCCCCCTTGCTGTGTGAGCAGATGAACTCACACTGACCCGTTGCCCTTGTTGAGCAACCTCTCAGTTGTTGGCAACCTCTTTCTGTAGCACGGCCCTTAGAAGGAGGCAACCCAATGCTCACTGAACGCAACCCTGATTCTTCTGCACAGACACGGAAGTACTTGAGCAAATGGAAAGCAGCATAGACATCATATACGTATATGATGTCTATGGAATGCAGTTCCTATCAGATGCAACATTCTTAGTAGCAGTTTCCTGTACAGTGATGATGGCTGCATGCTTTGTTTTTACAGGTAACCCTCCCAAACACAAGCAGGCAATATTTCAGCCCTTAGTTTAAGCCATCATTCTGCTTGTGAGAAATTACAGCTGGGGTTCTTAACGGTTTAACTTGTGCTTTATCTTGAATAAAAATCAGCCCATCAGTTTTTTTGTTGTTTATTTTTTTTGGCCGGGGAAAAATACAGTGCGACTGTTTTTCTGTTGTTATAAGTTATGCATAAAAATCAAAAGTCACACAGTTTGCGTGTCACTGCAAAAACCTTTCAGCAACTCTAAAAGTAACAGGAGCCCGGCTGAAGTTACAGATTTGATAAAAATTAAAGTAAGCAGTGGTTTAATCTTAGGCTACAGTTTGAAATAAACCTGAAGTAACAAATGTCCAAGTCCAAGATGAAGAGAAATAAATTGATTCTCTCTGTAAATGTCATTTAAAATATTATAAGGGACAAGGACAAGAACATGAACATTTCTGCTCATTGTATGAAGCTTTTAAAACGAAAAGCTTAGTTCCTCCTGAGGCATTGAAATATAATGTGAACATTCAGACATAGCAGTCCTTCATTTTAAACTTATTAGATCTTTTTCACACAGCTGAAAAACGGCACTTATTATTCTTTATAAAATATGAAATTTGAAATCATCTTGTTTCATCCTGGATCCAATGAACGCTTCTGCTGTCCTGTAAATGGATTAAACTTCATCACGTGTGTGCTCCTCTTCTAAAGCTATTTTTTATATGCCTGTGTTAAGATTTTTTTTTTTAATAAACTGTTTTGATTTCTTTGAATAACTTTGCTTCTTATCCACCAGAAAAGGTGGACTGCGTGTACAGGTTAGTGCACTAGATGGCGCCATCAGTCCATATTTCCAAACATGTTGAGGCGCAGCTGGCTGGCTGGTGAAACACAGTAGACTGCCCCACAAATGACCAGTTTCTGCTTTAGGACGCTATAAATGAGTCAAATGGGTGAATGTTGAAGCTCCTACAAACAAACCAACATTTTTTTTATTGTATGTAATAATATAAACGTTTAGTGAATCCTGATTGTGGACCTATGGATTCTGGTGGCCTATCAGAGCACAGGCTCCAGCTCTCCACAGTCTGAGCAAATCCTAACCGTCTGGGAAGAAAAAAAAAAAAAAAACACCAGCAGCAAGCGCTGACAGGCTGATAAATGGTGTGTGTCTTCCTGACTGGGCTTTAATGGACGCAGAGTCTGTTAGAGAGGGAGAGAGAGAGAGATGTCAGGAGATGACTTAGTGAGCAGATTACAGCTGTAATCAATCAAAGGAGCCCAGCTTGCTTTATTATTTGCTCTTTCTCTTCTTTTCTTTTTCTTTTTTTTTTGGTTTCCTTAACACCTTGAAAGTCTTGGTTCAACTAAAATGTATTAATAATAGACAACAACCAAAATGCTGAGGATTATTCAATACATCTTTCTAGTCATTATCTTCTTTACAGCAGACATCTTTTTCATTTTCTGAATTCATAAAAGCATAACTTATGTACGTTTGAAGCAGCACAGTGTAAATTTTAACCCAAGTATTAGCTTAATTTGAAACATGTTAAATATTTTTCAGGTCAATACACAACACCTGGCGCGTATGGATGCTCAATGCAGGCTGCCCTTCCCAAAAATTCACCGAAGTAACGTGAGAGGTGCGGATCTGAATGGGTCATGTGACCTAGAGCTCCGCTTTACGGCATTCTGATTTCCATTTAGAGAGCTTACCTGACATGTTTCTACTTTCCTCATCCTTGAGTTAAAGTTTGTCATGTCCATGGATACTATTACAAAATATAGTAAATATAGTTCAAAAATTTGCATGTCAGCTGTTCTCTATTGAAGTTTCTGCAACCTTTCATAATCAGATGATTATGTCCTTCTCTTCCACGGCTCCAGGAGCTCCCCCCCCCTCTCCCTCTTCCTCTCCATTCCAATGGGAGACTCTGAGTATAACCTAGAGGGGTGAATGTGGGCTTGTCTTTACAAATAACTAGAGGAGTTCTCAATCTGCTAGTGCAAAGCGGTCTGCTATCAGATTCCAAAACACAGTGACTGTTTCATTTTGCGACAGTGCAGTGTTGCCAGTGACCTTCAACAGTCTAGTGCTCCCTGGTGGCTAAAAGTAACATTATTCTGCCTTAACAGCACTTTCTAGAACGAAATGGACTTAAAAGAGCAATAAGTCAGACATTTACTGTAGCATTCCCTATAAACTATCGGTCCTCTCCATCAACAATGTGCTAGTCAAGTTTATCTCCTTTCAAAATTAGAGGTACGATCCAGAACTACTACATTGCAGTGTATAGTCCGTGTTTACTTCCTGGTTCCTGAGCCAATCATATGATAGTTCCCAGGGTGGAAAGTGCAGCATTTGGTATTTTATCTTGGCAAAAGAGCAGCTGCCTGCAAACATGGAAGCCAGTAAGAGAAGCGGGCCAGAAATAGAACAGAATACAACATTATATACCTGTCCCATGTAAGTAAAATTTCAGTAGAATTGAAGGGAAGGGTATAGGGTAGATCACGCGTGACGTCAGTGCTACATCCGGGCACTGTGGTTGGCAAAAAACAGAGCTGCTCTCGTCTACTACATGACAAAACGGATGATTTAGAGCGTACTTTTAGTTAGTTTATTTTTGGAATCTAAGCAATGCCTACGACTTGTTGTGCTCCCGGTTGCACACAGAGGCATTCCAAATCGTTGGATGTATGTTTCTGTCGTTTACCGAAGGAGGAAGGACGAAGAAAGAAATGGATATTTTCAATGAAAAGAGCGCAGGCAGACACTCCCAATGGACTGGGAGAGCCATCATATTACGACAGAATTTGCAGTCTACACTTCATCTCCGGTAAATACAACTTAATTCTGCTCTAGTCATTGTTCTACTTAAATAGCAGCGGAGGGGAGGTGGCGATCACTACACGGGCCGGAGGAGCGGCTGCTGCTGCTGTAGCAGCGGCTTCATTATGCCCCCGTTCACGGGCGCTAGTACTTCTGTGTTTACACTGCAATGTCGCCGACACCCCCACCCATTTTAACAAGACAAAAACACCAAAATAATCCGTAGTAAACAACCTACCGGGCCGGTCTTCTTCTCTGCTGAGATGCGGTCTGTGTGCGACGCCGCTTTGTGCTATTGCACAAACATGTGAACAACATCCATCCATCCATCCATTTTCTGACCGCTTAATCCCTCATGGCGTCGCTGGAGCCTTTTTCCTGATATAAAATAATTGTAGCCGTCCAGTGGTTTCATGCTTCCATGCTCTCTCGTCTGTACTGGCCTGCCGTGTTTATAAGGCAGCTGTATGTCGCGGTACGGAACACTTGGCCAGCATTTCACAGACTCCCTCCGTCCCTTCAGGCTTTTGCTTTGTGGATCTGGCAATCTGATACCATCAACCATCAACTTACTCTTAAAACGATCTTGTGATACGTTATCTAAAGAAGAAAAATACCTGGAGAACTCGTCAGTTTCTCTGTTTGCGTCCGCCATTGTGTTCATCTTTTGCCAACCAGTCCGGCGCGCATGCGCGAAAAACCCGCATTAAAACAATAACAATGAACTGGTCTATTGGGTTGTGTTTCACCGCAGCAAGGGACCGCTGAGGAAATGGCATAGATTGTTGTCAGTGGCAGGTTGTTGGTCCTTTTTAGATCTTCACATCTCCGTGGGCAAGCTGTTTATTCAACAATAGCAATTTACTTTGGCTGAAGAGTCTTCACTCATCATCTCATGACTTATTGCTCCTTTAATCAACTGACTTCCATTCTGACTTACTAAAATCTGTTTGCTTATCACTTTTGTCCTTTTGTTTAAGAAAAAGACAGACGTGGTTTATGATTTAGGCATAAAACAATTTTGATCTATCGATACTTTTTACTATTTTTTTTAAAAAGGTGCCACATAAAGCTTTTTTTCTGACAAACACAGCTAAGACATGAGGATCTTTAACAGCGACAACGTCAGGGTCAAGAAGCTCAGCTCGCTTACAAGTTTCCCTTTAGCATTAGCACTATCGCTAAATTAGCTGAACCTGGATACACATTACAGTTCTTACAACAGAGACTTTCTCAGCCACAACTCATTTGACAGTTAACTTTTACTAGGCTGGTGTTTGCCTTCATAATTGGAGCTATCAGCCTTGCCACCTCCTCATAGCAAATGAATAACTGCGCATGGACAAAACTATACTACCTCGCTCCTCAGGGGGATCACATGAAAGAATCTCCCAAATCCACTCTGGTCTTATTTCTTTCTTCTGAGGCCTTCCTCTTCTTCTCATAAACTTGTAAGACAGTTTACTTCTTGCGACTCTCAGCCTTTTTCAAAGTATACGGTGAGAGCAGCAGAGCTACGGTGAACGGTTGAAACTGAAGCTTATGGGATACATAAACCCAACGAGTGCTCATACACAGCCAGCAAGTGCAAACTAACAAGAAACATGCACCGCACATTGACTTTACGTGACAATGATTGGCATGTGGGACAACCAATAGATCAGATGAACTCAATAGGACGAACTTGAAGTTGGAAAAAGATCGTCCACCATACCTTTAAAATAAAAAGAAATCTATGGATAATATCAATTGCACACTTTATACTTTTTACATTTTATTTATTGGATAAAGAGTTCAGTATTTATTAACAGTGAACAGTTTATTCAATATGTGGGTCCCTCAGAGGTTTCTGTCTGTATCTTATCTGTGTTTGTCCAAGTATAAATATACATGTGTATTAGTTTGCCATGACTGAACGTTGATAAGTATATTTTCCCATATACAGCTATGTGGGGAAAAAAATAAAAGCTTTGGACATATGATTATATAATATATTTTAACAATGATGATAAATTCAGGTGATATAAATGAAGCAAAAAAACTGAAAGAATTTTTTTTTTCTGATAAAGGCAATTGATGAATGCCTCTTAAAATAGCTTCCCAGTTGTATCACATTAGGTGCACAGGATTAGAACGTCATTAGTCAGCATTTTGAAAGAGGTTAAACCTCATATGTTTAGTCTGGTGTGCTGCTGACTTGAAGTGAGAGTGAACTACATGGTGAGACTGAAAGCTCTGACCTCCAGAAAGGTGAGTGTGGCATCTTTTGAGTCTGATAAGATGTTTAAAAAGGCCTCAAAAGGTTTTAAAATCAGACAATGCATTGTATAGAAAATAGTTTACAAGTGGAGGACATTCCAAACAGCCGGCCGACCCGCAAGGTCTGGCTGTCCAAGCAAGTTAACCCTAAAAGCAGACAAGATGCAAAAAAGAGGTCTACAAAAACCCTAAAATGTCCTTACTAGACCTAAAGCAGGCTCTTGCTGCTGTTGATGTGAAAGGGAATCTTCTTACAATCTGAAAAAGATTAAAAAGGTTTAACTGTCATCGGAAGTGTGCAAGCAGTAAACATTTGCTTTCAAAGCAAAAAGGTAAAGGCCAGAATAAAGTTTGTCAGAGAGAACGGAGACAGCAATCAGGATTTCTGGAATAACAATCTGTGGGCAGAGGAATCTAAAACGGCATTGTTTGAACACCAGAGCAGATGATATGTTTCACAACAAATTAAGAAATAGGAAAGGAAAGTCATGGGTCGAATCAAAGCCAGGAGCTTGATCTCAGTGAGTTGTTGTGGTGTGAATTGAAAGAGACTGTCCATGCCAGAAAGCCCCATACATCTGACAATTGGAGAAGTACCAATTCCACCTGTGACCAACGTCAGACTGGTGGATGGCAACAAGAACTATCTCATTGAAATTACTTCAGTTAAAAGTGTGCACCACTAACTATCAGGGGGTCCAGCCAGCTTTTTGCTGTTGTAAAACACGCACACTGACATAGTTTTGGTTTGGTCCACCTTTCTTTCTCCACTGTAGCGATATGAGAAGCCTCAATGTTCCCAATCAGCAGAGTGTAGTGATAGCTGAGTCCTCTCTGTTTTGTTTTGGGGTCACTTTTTAAAATTGACCCGCAGAACGTTACGTTGTGCACTGTGATCTGCACATAAACATAATTGAACATTATAAAGCAACATTGTATTTATTTGGTACACGTGGGTACCGAACCGATAGGCCTGTACCAGATATTTTCGGTACACAAATACCTGTACCATTACATCCCTAATGATCAGCCAATTTGATACTTTTCACAGAATTGTATGTCTGTAAGCCATTATATGACACAAAGGACACAAATTAGATAATTACCATTAGACTCATACTCTTACTTATCTTCCTATAAGGATCTTTAAAGTTTTTTGATAACTGTTCTTTTCCCTTTCTCAGATTGTTCCACTTGTTGGATGATTGCATGGAGAGAGAAACCTAAACTGGCTTTACTTTTCTTTAGGGTGGCAGGAAAGTGTTGACTGGCTGTGGCTGATATATATATATATGTGTGTGTGTGTGTGTGTGTGTGTGTGTGTGTGTGTGTGTGTGTGTGTGTGGAGTATGTGTTAAAGCAGCAATAAAAAGGCTGTGGAAAATGTTGGGGGCTTGAGGGACTGTGGGTATCCTGTGAATTGTTTGACTGAACAGCGTTTGTGCGTGTTTGTCTGTGTTTCCATGCGAGTGACAGCTTGCTGCAGCGGCTGACAGCAAATAAACATGTTCCAGTAATTAACCTTGACAGGCCCAATGTGGTGCCAACAGCAGAAACCTGCTAATGACACAATTAATCCATAATTGAGGCATTCTGTCACACCGCATACTCTGTCAGCGAACGTTGAGTGTGTGTTGGAAAGACTGGTTCACGTCTGCGCAGGGACGTAAAGCTTGTGTGAACTCAGACGTCATATTTTTTCCTCAAAGACTTTTTATTTTTAGCAAAACAACTTTGTCAGTGATGTAATTACAGATGTTTAACCAGAGTGGCAAACATCAAAGAATCCAAATCTTAGAGGCATAATGAATGGCACATATTCTTTAAAGGTGCATAGCCATGTTTTTTGACTTTTTTAAAGTAGCTCACTTTTGTTGCATACAAAGTTCTTATGAAAGATTATCATATCCTGCTAGCGTATTAGTTGTTAAATTGGTGTTTTCTGCTTTGTTTTTGCTCAATTTGTTAGTAAATAAAGCCTTTTGTGTTTATTTTACGATTTTAACAGAAGTACACACTGCGCATGCGCAGCAGAGGTTAAAACAAGGAAGTGGCTAACGGCTATTAGCATCTTTAGGCGAAACAATGAAGAATGTTTCAAGATCTGCTGGGAAAAAAAAAAACGCAAAAAAATATAGGATTCCAAGAGGGAAAAGACTGGAATGTTTCTGGGAATGCAGTATGACTGTTGGTGTTCAGTGAAACAGACGCTAAACCTGCCGATTCTTCAGATGTGACCGCAGAGTTGACTGATGTGAGTAAATTGTTTAATTTAATTAATGACGGTTGGTCTTCAGTCACGCCGAGCTGCCGCTTTACTGCAAGGTATTTCAGAATGTCAAGCTCGGTCTGACATTATTTAATATTGATTTAATAATTAGAACGCTGGAGATAGGCACCAGCACCCCCGCGACCCCATGAGGGATTAAGTGGTTTGGAAAATGGATGGATGGATGGATTTATTAATTAAGCAAACCGGCAATATGATAATTCCACGATACTGGCGCTAGATGGCGCCATGTCTGTTTATATCTGCTAATTACGCCCGGCGCTAGGGCTTGATTTATCCACAAAAAGGACCATGAACACATTATCAGGATGGAGGCTTGGTTTATTGGGTTTTGGTCTTTTTTTAAGCATATAATGTGGCTATATACCTTTAAAACGGACAACCATCACATTAATGCAATTTTCAAAGGGAGGTAATAGAGTATTTTATGACCATAAGAAACCTTTGCAACCTAAAGGGGCAGTTATTTGTGCAGAGTTTAAATAAGCTAGTTTAACACAACCCCATACAGGTTCCTAATAGGATAAAATAAAGAACACCTGAATTTATCCTATAAAAAGACTTGCTGATGGCGATTTTAAAAAAGTGCACCATTATTGAGTTCTGTGATCAAGTTTTTTTTAAATACCTTTACACTTAATTGGTTAATATCAGTATGTCCACCCATAAAAGTGAAACATTATTTGCAGAATAAAAAGAGTTGGACAAGGCCCTGTCCTCTGAAAACGGTCTCCAGTTTTTTTCACCACTTCCCAATTAAAATGTGAAATGCTTGAGGCTTTTTTTTGCACGTTCAGATCTTTTCAAGTCACCCAAAAGCATCTCAATGGCCGCATTCCCACTGCGGTCAAATGTAGCCCATACTGATCTTTTTTTTTTTTTTTTTTTTGCAGGTCAAGTGGCCCAAATCTGATCTTTTCAAATCACATTTGAACCACTTCCATATGTAGTCCAGAATCTGATTCATGTCTGACCTTTTTGAATGTGCCTCCAGTGGGAAAAACCAAGGCGATTTTAATGCGTCTTTGACGTTACTTTCAATCAACACTGTGAGGGACCTGACATAGGCAGGACAACAGGTGTTTGAAATCGGTAAAAAAAATCTTACATTTAATAAAATCAGAAATAGTTAAAGGCTCAAACATCAAAGTTAAAATAAATCAAATAATGAATAACCTCTCCAGCTGGTCAATTGTCTGCTGAACCTCAAATACCAAATGTGTAAGTAAACCATTCAAACATTTAACTTGCGATATAATTTATAAATTAAAATATAAAAAATAATACTAACACTGCTTGGTGTTGGTTAGCGTATCCATCACAGAGACATGTCACAACATTGCGCCAGCAGCAGCTGGAGGTGATGGCAGTTAGTATTAGCAAGATAGACGGCAGCTGCCTGCTACAGCACTGCTTAGTGGAGGGACAGTGAGATTTTAGACCTCATTCATGTATGCAGCAAAGCTACTCAAGAGGGCTCAGACGGCTCATATAGGAACCGTTTGGATGAGAGAGTGGGTCACATGACCCATTCAGCAGCGGATCCAACCCTCTCAAGTTACGTAGGCGACTTTTTGAGAAGGGCAACTTGCACAGGGCATCTAAATGCACTAAATGCTGTATATTAACCTGAAATTTTTTTTAATATATCTCAAATTAGGCTAATACTTGAGTCAAAACTCACACAGTGTTGCTTTAATAAAAAAGGCCCATAAGCCTACTTAAATCTTAAATCGGATTCCTCTTCCCAAAGATCACCATGGTGATGTGTACCATAGATTAACACATAAATTGTGACAATGCGTGAAACAATTACTTTAATTGATGCTAACGTTTAAATTTAAATTACCTTTGTGTGTAATGCTATGCAATGGATGCAAATGTGCAAAGTAGGAGGGCACGCGGTATCAGGGGTCCTGGCCCATGATGATGACTGGCTAACATGCCCATTTAAACTCCCTAGAGCATGTCTGTAACCTACAGGGGACATTAACTACACACCCCAGGTGCTGGCTCCTAACCCACTTTCAAAACCTTAGAGCACGCTCTAATACCAGTTGTGGGCACAGCTAACCAAAAAATTTGCTTCGCGAACTCATATTCCGCAAAATATTAGTTTTGCAACTGTTAAATCAATGATAAATAAGGAAATTTGAGGAATCTAGCACTAGCTGCTAACCGGTGTGTGCGAGTCCGTAACCCACTCCTGTGCTGCCAGTTATTGTGGGGGAAACAAGCTGCCAGCTCTATTACCTGCACCTTGTAAACGGTATAAGCTGATAATCAGCGGACCTAGCAACACTGCTGGAAGCCTGGAACACAGTGCTGAGCCTTTCTGGTGGTCCTTTTCCCCTCCATCATCACAAACGTGAAATGAATTGTGACAATTACATGTTGTTGTAACATAAATTACATCATATATTTAATGCATAAATAAAAACTGGTTTCATCATTGCAGTGTTGAAAATGATTTTTCCTGTTTTATACATGCTGGTTAACTGTCCCTCGAGGACTACCATTGAGCAGACAGGCAGTAAGCAGCCTGGTGTTTTTTAGGAAGTGTTGGAAAAAAACAAAGGGTTCTGGTAAGCAATGCAGTGACCCAAAAGCCCAGCTCTGAGTCCAGCCTCCTTTCCTCCTTTTCATGCGGTGCCGGTAATAAACCTAGAAAGCTCAGTTACGCTACCAATTAAAGGGATTAGGATCACACAGCATTCTCTGTTTTTGAGCCAATGGGAGCCGACAAAGGGAGCCGACTGCATCATAACAAGTAGAAGAAAGGTAAGAAGAAAACAGCACACTTCCCAATTGAAGCTGTGACTGTTACTGTTGTGAAGAAGTCTGTCTGGATGTGTATTGAGAGTCAGGATAGTGACATAAATGGCGGATGAGCATCTTGTTGTGAACGTTATCGTACTTAAAGTTATCAAAACCCAATAAAATGGACGCTAACCAGTCCACAAACAGTTTATAAACTTTGCACGCACGTAAATGCAATGTACAAATATATAGCTCTGAAATTATCCATTTTCGTACCACTGTGCTCATCACTGCTTAAAACCATTCACACCCATTCCCGTGCAACTGTGGAGCCTGCTATCGGCTTCCTAAAATTCCAGTGGTAAATGGCCATCCGAACGAAGAGCCTCCTCCAAGAGGAAGTTCAACAGGGTGCACACCTCTGTCAGGATGTTATCTGAGATTTAAGACCGTGATAAGAGTCACGTTTTATTGTGTACAACATATGAGCATTTAGCCTGGCACAGATCCAGTGATAATATTTCAGTGTGTTTCAGACTTCTTTTAGCATTTTGTTGTCTGCTTTCAAGGTGAACTTGCTTGAACAGTTCATCCTGGGAACCATTTACACTGTCCCCAGATGATAAGATAACTTGCACACGCATTAGCTACTTCGGGATGCTGCTGCACCATCATGCACATAGCATGTTGTAGTATTGTGAATGTAAAGAGGATACAGTCTTTTCCTCTTTGCAATATTTATATTTATTTACTCTGGACTTTACTTTTTATCTTGTACTCTTAGTGTTCATTAGGAGCTAATTTTAGATTAGACTAGTTTTTTATTTTTTTCATTGCTAGTAATTGCTAATAACTGTCTGTGTGCTTGCCACCATCACACCCAAATTTCCACACTGCAGGACAATAAAGGAATTCTCATCCTATCTTGCACTTAAAGGAGCAATAAGCAAGAAATTTACTACAAAATGATTCTCACTTGTCACCCGGGATGGAAGTAACATTACCTATAAACAATCGGTTCTCTCCATCAACAATGTCATAGGCTGAATCCGAATACACTTATAGAGCAACGACTCTTTAGCCAAAGCAGAAGTGCGTCAGTGGTCGCCAAGATAAGTGCTGTCCAAATAGTGCAGTCAGTAATGAAAGAGGTAGGAAAAGTAGCCTGTATACTCCCTCCCGTGGCTAGTTTTCCTAGTAGCTCTACGACGTTCCTTACCGGCGCTAAAAGCCTTAACGCATCCCATAATCCTTTGTGTGACATGACATATCACCACTGCCCCCTCACGCAGTCCGAAGTGCCTTTCCTGTCCACACTAGAGTTCTTATTGTTGACCCCGTGGAAGGTCAACCAATAGGAGCTGGGAGCAGGAGCTAGAAGCTATTATTAAGGGTATTCGAATGGAGCTTTAGTCACGTTTTTCCATGGTCCGGAACTACTTCGGTGCAGTGTATAGCCCATGTTTACTTCCTGTTTCCCGACCCAATCATATGAAAGTTCCCATGGTTCTCAAAACAGAGCTCAGCATTAGGTATTTTATCTTGGCAAAAGACCAGCAGCCTGCAACATGGAAGGCAGTAAGATAAGTGGACCAGAAATAGAGCCGAATACAACACCATATATCTATCATGTGTAAGTAAAAATATCACTGGAGATTCAGACTAGCAACCGACCATTGAGAAATGGCTATTGTCATTGAAGGGATTGTATATGTGCTGTTCTGATTTGCAACACTAGCTGTCAGTATTACTTATTTCTGCTTTTACTTCAGCTGAAAATACACCGAAAACTAACGGTTAGCATGATGCTAATCTGCATTGAAAATCCCTTAGGGATGCCAGAACTATTAGTACAAAATAAATGAATGCCTCTTAGAAATATCTTACGCATACCAATGCTTTATAAAAACATAACAATCACAGACAGATGTTTGTAGGCAGTTGAGAAGATATAACAGGATAGTTTAACACTGCAAAAACATGGCTTTCAACGTAGCTCTGGACTCTTTCTAAGGTAGCCCTGTAGGAATAGGCTACTTACCATTCAGAAACTTTTACTACATCTTTGCTGGTTGTGCAGGAGGCTCCACCTCTTCACCTTCTGGGTCTGACTCAGAGTCAAAGATATACTGTTGTACCATTGTGCATCTGTTTGCAGCGATTTTAACATGTAAAACGCGTGAGTGCAAACATTGAGTTTGGGGCCGTGGCTAGATTTGCTAACATCGTATTGCTAAAACAGCTCATTCGAAAGAGAGCTCACATTAGGCGAAACTGGGGAGGTGAATTCTTATTAGCTGAGAAAGATTTTGTGCAAAACATGTAATGGACATGTTTTGTATAGCCCGTAGCTCACCTTTAAATTCCTTAGCTGACAAGCTAACAAAAAGATGTCCACTGCCCCCTAAGGGATGGGTTAAGTGCAGAGGACAAATGTCATTGGAATTTATGCTGCAGTGACAATACAGATGACCACTAAGGTCCCTTGATGACGAGAAAATTGGTGACATAACCTTCTCCTCTCAGTGGTCATAATATAATGCATGATCTGTTTGCTTCTTAGTGACTTATCTGCCCTGTAACTGGCCTGGGAGATAATTGACAGGGTTAGCTTGTGCTGATTTGCACAGTGATCTTCCTGTGGAGTGTTTGGAATATTTATGTGCAGAAATAGATTCCTGTTTGCCTCGTCTTTTATTCAGAATGTTCAGAGTCATGTTTGCTTTGGGTGAGCTGGCCCTTTTAACCACAGATTTGCACCAGGAAAGCCAAATAACATTTAATATATCAAACCGGCTACTGATATCCCATTTTCCCAAAATGCCAACATTGCCCTGACATTTGAGCTAACCACTACATCAACAGCTGACATAACACAAACTTTATGTGCTGAGCTTTTTTTTTTAGAGCTCTGCTTCCCTGTTTATAACTTTGACAGCTTTATTATGCGCGTTGTATACAGCCGGAGCAGCAAGTCACATTCTTGGCATTTGTAAATAGACTTTGAGGTGATTTTTGTGGCTGTCATGGTCCTTGCAAGACGGTCATGACTGATTTATCATCCCTGCGGCAAACATGACCTGAATAATCCAGCAGGCAAATAAAGATGAAACTGTGCTCGCTGTGTAAACACATATATCCACTCATGGGGTAAAAACACCCCACCGCTGTACAGGTCAGGGCGGTCGTAAGTTTGGAATCCACGTCTGATGTATGTTTGTGTTCAGCTCCTCACGCTGTTTTTTTTCTTCTTTTTTTCCTTGTTGTTTGTACATGTGCTAGCGGTTCACCGTTGTGTTTGTGTGTCTGTCGGGGCATGACAGGCTCGGCGCTGACAGGTGTGTGTCACCTCATCATTCAAGCTGTCAGCGCCGCCAACGAGCAGGCAGAGGAGCGACGCCAGCGAAGGACACCGGTTGGCTGGCGCTCAGGCCGAGGCGCTTCCTGTGCACACACAGTTTAGTGGGTGTCTTGGAAAAGTCTTATATAGGACAAAGACAGCCTGCGGCTAACTCCCCCTCCCCATTGAGAATATCTGTGACACTCTAAATAAAAAAATCCCCCATCTGACTTGACTCATCGCTCATCACCAGCACAGAGAGCGTAGAAGAGAGCTCCATGGATCAAAGACGAGATGTCAGATCCCCCTCCCTTTTTTTTAAATTCATCCAAAAAGACAGAGTGAAGGCTGTATGAGTGGATGTGTGCGTGTGTTGAAACAGAAAGCCTTGCCAAGCCCCTGCACTTGAAGCATGTGTTTATGTACTTTGTCACTCAGGAAAATGAGAAGTGTAAATCCAAATGTCAGTGAGGAAGAAGAGATTTCTGACAGCACTGAGCTTGGTGTTCCAGATTTTCCTCCTTCTCAACAATTTTGGCCCACTGGTCGCGCCGCTGACAGTTTCATGGCTCACAGACAGTGTAGGAGACATCTGAGCACATATCAAGGAAAGAGACGAAGGAATGGTGTTGGAGGGTGTTTCCTGAATGCACATAAACACATGGACGGCTCTGGCTTTAAAAACAGCCCAGGTACATTTATAGTCTTGCAGAACTTTTTTTTTTCACTTTTGCCTGACGTCACATCCACAAACTTCAATGTTTTTTTTTTTGAGTATTAAGCCCATCATAAAGGTGTTAACAATTTTGAATCCTTCTTTAGATTTCTGCTACACAGATTTTCCATCTGATTTAGTTCTGGACTTTGGCTAGTCCATTGTAAAAAAAAATAAATAAAATATAATTCTGGTGAAGTCTGTTTGGTTGATTTGGATATATACTTGGACTCACTGTAATACAGAAAAACTAATTCCCTCTTTATTTTTAGCTTTCTAGCAGAAACCTCAAGGTATCTGGTCAAAACTGTGTGAAAGAAATTTATTTTAGAGCTTAGTTTAATTATACTGCAAATTTTTTACAAATAAAATTTTAAAATTGTGGAAGTCTTTCTCAGTACAACTTATGGTGCAAAGATCATGTCTCTCTGCTTTGCACATCACGACACTATTAATTTTCCAATTCTTAAGTAGCACAAGGTTAATCAGATGGAAGCAAATCCTTCAAATTCAGATAATACCGTATATCTCACCTTATTGCTCTTTTCTTGCCGACACTGATTTTAGGGTCTTGTTTACTTATCTAAATCCTGCAGTTTGCTGGTCGCACAAACTACATCATCACTACATCACTCCATTGTCCTTGGAAGCCGGCTATCTCCCGCACAAGTCAGCAAACTACCTTATTTGGGTAATCAGGGGCATAACAGGTGGGCTGACTTTATCCTTCCTTGATGCATCAGTCCCAACACAAAACACAAAGAGATGGCACAAACACAACTTTATTCTGTCTTGAAGTGTTTTATGAAAGCTGCTTGACTTTCTTCTTGTCACTTGTTGTATCAGGAGGATGCTCCCACCTGAGCTATGGAACTCTGCAGCTCATCATGAGTTGGCATGTTTGTTTTTCTGACTCGCTGTCTGAATAATCCTCCTCTTGCCTGGCCAATCGGTTTAGGTTTTCAGCTGAGCTGTCCCTTTTTTAATCAGGTCACTACTCAAGGTAAGGAGGATATTGTTAAGAGGTATCAGAATAAAGGGGCTGAATGCAGATGTACAACCCAATTTTCAGATTTTGATTTATGTTAGAAAACCATGTATCCTGTTCCTTCCTCTTCACAGTTATATGCATGTGTGTTGATCTGTAACATAAAATCTCAGAAGACTCTGCTATTTGCGATTTAGATGCGAAAAACGTGGAAAAGTTTATGAGGGATGAATACTTTTGCAAATCAGCGGATGTCTTTGTGCCTGTGTATGGAAGCTCAGAGTACAAATTGGATCGAGGCCTCTGCAGTCTTCGGGTGACAGAGTAATGGAGGGTTGGATGTGTGTGTGCGCGCCTGTCGCCAGTGTTCAGTGGTCCTGCCACTCAGCAGTACATACACAGGGTTGACAGCTCCCGCTTAAATGTGTCACTCGACATTACCCATAAAGCAGCAACAGAGAGAGGGGGAGGATGGAGTTGGAGAAATGTGTGTGAGGCAGTATGAGTCAGAAAACTCACTAATGGAATAGTTTGTCTTTTATTATCAATTTTTCTTTTCTGTTACTTAGATCTGGGTTGTATGAAAACACTGAACCATAACCTTAAAGCTAGAAACAAAAAGAGCTCTGCAGCAGTATTTTGGAAAACAAGTCAAACGCTATGGCTATTTCTGATACACAAAGGCAAACAAATATAAATGTAACACCATGTATGAATGAACGCATTTGAATGTGTTTGTTAGCAACGCTAGCTAGACTAGAGATGAAAAGTTATCTTGCTGTGATTTTGCTTTTAAAGATAAACTCTGAGATTCTGCAGCTCTTTGTGTTAAGCCTTCAGATAAAGCTGGATTTTGGCAGTCAATGGCCACATGTCAAAACAAGGTTTTCCATCTACCCAAAGGCACAATAACAACAACCGTCATTTCTCAAAAACGCTATCATCGCCTTCTCATGTTCTTCAGATACTATCAAAGCGCAATCAGCTTTCCAAGGTCCATTTCCTGCCAATGCCTGATGACAAACACATGCACACGTAAACACACATTCATGCACACCCGTTGGCAACAAGTCTATCAGGAACTTATCACTTACAGTCAGTGCCTGCATACATGCACGAAGTAGCATGAATTGTTACAGCTTTCTGTGGCGTCAGTGACAGTCGACATGAGGTCAACACCGCACATCAGTGAAGATAATCATCATTCTTACTGTACTGGAGTAGCTTCTGATAGGAAAAATACATGATTTGGACTTTGAGCAGTCGTGTGAGTTTGAATGAGCAGCAGTAGGTTTATTTTGATTAACTGGAGACATTTTGTCATTATCGTTTTAACCTCACTGAGAGAATAGTTATTTTTGTTGCTTTTATCCAAGTGCATTATCCTGCGTCCGATGTGCTCTCTCTTGTTTTGTTATATCGTATTTAACCATTACCTTCCTAATAGTGATCAGCAGGGCCTTCGTATGCTGTACGAACGGTGCAACAGCACAGGGCCTTGCACCTGCAATTTTTTTCTTTTTTTAAGTAAATGCATTTGTTATGTAGAATTGTGTCTGTTTCTGTCAAGGACACAAACAATTCAAAATAAAATCTGACACATTTAGCAGGTTTTTATTGTTGCTATCATTTGTTAATGGTTGCTACGTCATTACGCCTCCTTGAGGAAGGAAGAGGGGGGGGGAAGTCATCATGCTAGCTGCCAGAGGACGCGACCGACATCGCAAACACGAATCTTGTTCTGAGAAAAAGGGGGAAAAACCAAAAGGAGGAATTTAATAGGAACCTATTGGGATCGCTGGAGATGCGAAGGTTGAGCTGATGCCCATAACGCGTCTGAATATGCACTGCGTGAATATGCTAATGTGGTGAAACAGTTGATATGTAATGCTATAATGCCATAATGACCAGTAGAGGGACTACCAGGTTGGAGGTCTTGTGAGGATGTTGGGAATGAGGAAGAGGAGGAAGATGAAGAAGAGAAGCTACAGACGGCATGACATGTATGAGGTGTTCATTCTGACATGAAAATATGAACATAAGACATGAACATAAGCTCATTCAAGATTAAACCATGTCTCATTCTTGAAGACAAATAACACAAGACCAACTATCTTCGCCTTCACTGACACAGCCGCAGTCTAGCGGGCTTCAACAACAGAACGACTGCTGAAACGTGAGCACTGAGGATCCATGGTGAAGAAAAAATAAGTAAATGTATTTATCAAATATTTTATGATTAGGTTAGAGTGACCCGATGTCCCGATTTGTGTGGGACTGTGCCGCGTTTTTCACTCTAGTCCCGGTGTCCCACAAACTGAAGGAATGTCCCGCATTTGACTGGGTCAGACGCTGAAAAGTCAAAAACGTATTGGACATGCGCTTTTCTGGAATAACGCAGAGCTGTAGTCCTCGTCGATGTGAACTGCGGCGGCTGTCAATCAAAATGTGCAGCAGTGTCTCACCTCATGGGCAGCGGCAAGCCGGGATGCTCGTAAAATAAAACGGAAAGTTTTTTTGATGCATACAGATTATTAAGAAACTACGTTAAAGTAAAAAAATACTGCTATGAAGACTGGGGAATGATTTCTAAATGAATGAGGCCAGAGAAATGTGATTCTATGAGAGCTTTTTGTGAAGTTCACTAAAGTTATCTTTCAGTTTCACACGGAGAAGAGCGCGATGTAAAGCTACACCGTAGAAGGGAGTCGCATAAGAAATGAAACTAGTCAAAAAGTCTCCTGCTGAACTATGGACTCGTTTTTACTCAAAGCAAAACACACAACGTTCAGAAGCCCCTAAACAATGTTTAATTTTACACAGAAGTTTGTGTTTCTAATCAGCTTTAAAAAACTGTTGATCTTTAATAGCTAGCAACGTTTTCTGATAAACTTAGAACAATTTTAGTAAACTTTTTAAAACTTATCCCATCCATTTGGGTCACCGGTGACCCACTGCAACGTATTTTCTACTTCAGAGACATTTTATTTAAAAATTCTTGTTTCAAGATGGTCATCTAGGGTCTCCTCCTTTGATTGACAACTCTTTTGACCAACTGTGTTGATCCACAGTTTCTCCAGAGCTAATATTATTCAGCATAGCTCATTTCTCGAAACCCTCCCTCCTCCTGTTTTGAGGTACATTGCTCGGACCAGTCAGTTTAGACGCTCATTGCTACATGTGGAGATTGTAGCCAGTGAAATTATCGTCACACAGATGTATCGCTTATCAGGGCAGGACACTTAAAACTCCACGGCGTATAGCGCTTGGTGCTTCCTTGTGTGTAAAAGTCTGTTTTTGGTGTTAGACGTACATTTTCACCAGGAAATATGTGTGAAGCTTATGGGAAGACCCAAATAGCAACAGAAAAAGCAGTGGAGTTTGTCACAGGAGTGACAATGTTTTTTCTGATGACTTATCAGAAAGGTTTTGGAGAACGCCTTGACATACCTATAGAAAAATAGAATACCTACATAATAGTCGCTTTTTATTATATGACATTCAAATTTGAACCTGTGACACAAGACTTTTCTCCTTTGGCTCCCTAATCTTTCACCTAGAATCTCTTTGCATCAGCCTGCAGTTGCACGTCGAATAAAAAGACAAGAAAACGGGCAAAAAAATGGACAATTTGTGTGTGCTCCAACTTAAACAACTAAAATCTGGTTACCAGAACACCATACTGGACTTCTTAGTGTAGAAATTTGAATGTGTTACCTTTACAGAGACACCAAGCTTTTGCCTCTACTCCAAAGGGTTCAGGAGCAGCATCTAATTTAATTTGGGTATATTTTTTAGCCGCTTTTGGAATTTTTGGGGTGCCATTTAAGGGGTTAATCTATTTAGAAATAGATTATGGTAATGTGCGATCTGTCATGTAATTAGACATCCTTATCAAAGAACAGGGCCTCACATCTGAAGTTTTCACAGAGCCTCGTACCCTACCTGCAAGGGTCCTGGTGATCAGGGCAAATATCGGCTGTCATGGTTAAAAGGTGGTGTGCAGTAGGGCTAATAGCCAATGAACCAAAAAAAAATCTCCCCATTCATTTACCCCGACAGTATATTTGACAAAATCCTGGATGCATCGATCAGAATGGTGACACCAATTTTGTTGTGGACTGCTGTTTTGAGAACATTTGAACTGAGCTGAGACCCTGAGCTGCTCCAACTAGGCAGTCACAAGGACACGCAGCGTCACAGGCCTCTCTGCGCCGCACTGACAGCTGCACAGTGGGTGCCTGTTGGAGAAGAAACGGCTCTGGACACTCAACTACCTAATCAAACTCGCTACTATCAGTTCCTCTACTTCATCCCACTGGCAGAAAGTGTGGGAAATGTAGGAATCTGTCACAAAAAGTGTAGGCAATTGGCACGCTCGACTACGAAGGCGAAAACAGTCTGCATGAAGTGTGAGTGGCTCATAGTATGTGCATAGTACGCCTGAGTATGTGGGGGCCTTTAGTCAGCTAAACCCCCCCCCCCCCCC
This sequence comes from Fundulus heteroclitus, assembly GCF_011125445.2. NCBI lineage: Eukaryota > Metazoa > Chordata > Actinopteri > Cyprinodontiformes > Fundulidae > Fundulus > Fundulus heteroclitus. The sequence continues at coordinate 42,535,355 of NC_046372.1, read as the reverse complement.
CCTCCTTACTGGGGTGTTAGCTTGCCTTGCCTCTTGTAGAGAATGTCTGTGTTGTTGTATTGGGTAAAGTATATAAGTTAGCTTCTTACATCTCCGTGCTAACATCTTAAACACCTCACTAAATGATGCTATTGCCAACTGTCAGGTCAGGGTCGATCCCGAAGAAAACCGTAATCTTGTTACCAGCCCATCCCCAGGAGAAACTAAAAGAACCAGCTAAGATTCAAGCGGGAAACATTCTTTTTTTGAGCTCAAGAAAAGTGAACAATAAAGCAAAGCATTTTTCCTAATTATAAGGAAAAGGACATTCTGATTTTTTTTTCTCTGAAATTGTCTGATTTTCTGCAGAAGCACGCTAGCAGACACTCATAGGATAAGATCGAAAAAGGAAACAAATGACAACCATCTGTTATCTGAATGATTTACTTTGTCATTGTTTTTTCCTCTCAGGTTTGGCTTGGCAACACACCTCTACCCCGTGAGGCGCAAACACTGTGGATGTAACTGTATGCCAGATTTCCTCCACTTCAGGGGAAGGATAAGGCTGTTATGTGTATTTTTTGTACTGAGCTGATCTTCACTTTTGGCTCCTGAGACAGTACTTACACGAATCAGCATTTTGCTTATGGCTGCTGGTTTTCCTAAAGGGCCCAGGGATGTTTTGATGTTTGGACCAGAAATCTAAAAGTCAGGATGCTGTGGAAATGGGTCATATGTGGGGAAATGTTTAAGCCAATTTATTGGTTTTGGTTGTTTAAAAGGTTAAATTGATCAATGAGCAGAACAGGCATCATGTGCCATTAGGGAAAACCTTCATGAGGATTCTTCTAGGCCTTGATATATTTCACCTTTCTATCCACATCCTGTTTCTATCACTGTTTAAAAAAAAAGTAATACTTTATTGGAAAATTTAAGCTTCCATCATGACAGACTGACAGACAGAAAAAGAAGAGCACTTACAGAAGGAGATAAAAGTGAGGGACAGCATGTTAAGTGGATATTTTACACTGGGGTAACCGTGCTGATACTGGGAGGATTATAATATGACACAGAGCTGCTTGGTAGGCCTAAAACCACTGACTGACAAACGTCAGTAATATTTGTATAAGACTCTCACATTGAGTGTCAGATAAGTCAATCAGGCTGAGCTAAATAACATGTTTCTGACATTGTCAGCCATGAATTTTACATAAACCTACCACTGCAATATCGCTGCTGCTTCTGGGGAGGGTGGAGGGTGCTGGAGAACAACTGGGATAAAACTGCAAATTGGGATTACACTGGTCAACACTGGTGCTCTACACTTCCCTGATCTGTGTAATATGTCCAGCTCACAAATGAGACAATAAACAATAATGGGGTCTAGAAAACACAGCAGGATGAGATAATTTTTTGTTTCTTTATAAATAGAGAAAACTTTTCAGAAATTGCTAACTTTTGAAAGAGTCTGTCATCTGTTCAAAAACATTTGAGTCCAGGTTCAACAAGTCCACGAGTTTTGTAGTTTGTGCATTTCTAATTCTAACTTGCTCTTAATGCCAAATCCAGTTGTACATGAAGCATTCTCTTTTCAGTGTAAAATTATCCAATTCAGGTCTAATCAGTCAAAGCAAGTGCTAACAATACAAAGACAACCTTAGCAGTGTTGTCAGTTAACGGTTAGCCGACGTCATTCTCATAGTACTTACAAATTGTCTTGTTTGTGATTATATCACTGGTTAATCGTCTTCAGACCCTAAAAAAGCTTAAAATACTGCCTCTCAAATGATTAGAAAGATGTAAAGGCTTCAGGAAAACCTTATGTAACAAAGTGTCGCCAGCTCGCCGGATGAGGAGCCTTCATTTGCCGACTCTGTCAACCCAACAGAGCAGCTCAGAAACTATTTAATTTCTTAAAGGGGACATATCCGGCAAAATTCACTTTTTTTTAGCCCATGATACTATCTACTGTGTACTTGGCTGTGGCATCTCTGCATTTGGGACCAGTGGGGCCTGGTCCCTGCCCTGTGACAGACTGGCGACCTGTCCAGGGTGTACCCCGCCTCTCGCCCAATGAACGCTGGAGATAGAAACCAGCATCCCTAGAGACCCCATGAGGGATTAAGCGGCTTAAAAAATGGATGGATGGATGGGGCCTGGTCCCACCAGTCATCGCTGTGGGGCTCTATGTTTACGATAATCAGTGGGACAGGATCATTCTTTATAGAGTAATATTGTAAAAAAAGACTGATTCCCTTACCAATAAATTTTAAATCTGCCGAAAAACTGACCAGCTCAGTAGGCTAAATCATCTTAAGGCGCCTTGATATTAGGGCCGGCCCACCAATGTTTGTTTAAATAATGAACATCTGAAATCGCAGTGCACATGCCCAACACGCTCTCAGTAGACAGCTGTGGGGCACAAATCCTCTGGCCCCAAGCTCAGATCGTCCAATAAAATACTTGAATTGCACACAATACATTTATGTTCTGCTGTGTAGTGTCCGACCATCTAGGCAAGATAAATTTATTTGTATACCACATTTCAGTACAAGGACAATGCAAAGTGCTTTACATGATTCAAACATTACAAAATAAGAACAGAATAAAAGCAAGTAAAAAAGACAAAAAAAACCCTGCTGGAATAAAATGTAGGAAAATTTAAACAAAAATAAAACATATGAAAATGGAAAGTAAAAACAAAGGGGAAATTGGTTCCGAGTGCTGGAGCGAGGCAAAGACTGGCGTGGCTTCATACACATCTTGTTTTGGTCTACAGACAGTGCTCAAGCTCCACCTAGTGGTGAAAAATCGCTTATTGCTCCTTTAATGTTCCTGAATCATGTCCCTGGTGGAAGTGGGACAAACGGGGCATTGGCAAGGTGGGTGGGATCTGTGTTAATAGACTGCGTTTATGTCCTGTAGATGGCATCCAACAATCCCCTGTGCTACTAAATCCTTCCTCTCCTGCACTTTGCAGCTCCCGTACTACACTGTGGTCAAAGAGAGATACCTCTATAAAGGTATACAGGCTATAAATAATAAATACAGGCTCCAAATACAGATTTACCCTTACTTCAGCTGATCAGCTAGTAAAGTGTAAGCAAGTGCTAATGATAGCAACCCCATTGTGCTTTAGTGCTTAGTCAAACAGAATTTACTTTTACAAGAAAATCTATGGTGTCTTAAAAATAGCAAGATCTTCGGGTACAACTCATTGCACAGTCAACAATTTTTGAATTATTTAAAAAATCAGTTTAGAGTATTTGGTCCTCCGTATATTTGAGTCAGCTTTAGCTAACCTAAGAATGAGGCTTTAAATGGGATACATGCTGGATCAAAGCAGACTCTGAAAACTACATTTTCACTTTCAGGCACGCAAGCGCAAATGTTTGTCACTCGGATATCATAAAGCTGTTGATCTGATGCTTGGCGTGTGAGCCAAACAGCCTTAAGCCTAACAACACCAAAATTTGCAAGAGTTTTAAATGCAGATGCATCCCAAAACACATCTGACTGCAGGATCAAATACATTTTTAAGATGAGCAGCAGCTAAACGGGCTGTCTGAGCCACCCAGCACAGGCATGTCAGAGAGCATCATCATCACGCTGCACACCAGGAGCAGGTTTGTTTCTGGCATCCCACCATGAGCTAGGGTAATGAAAGATTTCTGTTTTCACCTTTTTATCTGCATGCTTGTGTTGGTACTGCCATCTGCACTGAGCTCTGCAGTCTTTTCTCATTACCGTACACCAGGGTTTTACTGCGCTCATCGAGGTTGGTAACTTTAAAAGTGATCTGGCGACCTGATGTAAAGTGATCATAACATTATGGCCATTAAGATTTTTTAAATATATTTAACAGTTCTTATTACAGTGTGTGTTGTTAACATAAATTATGTTTTTGTTAAATATTTAAATAATATTTAAATCATATAATCATGATTTAGGTTTTTGTCTGTTTTGCTTTGGATTTTTCTGGACTTTTCCCCTATCAGCCTCTCAGCCATTATCCAATCAGCTCAGCCAACAGTCAATTAGCTCTCATCAACTCCACCTGCTGCCAGTAATTACATTCACCTCTGGTCACCTGTTCACCGGTCTACTTATACCTGCCTCAGCCACTCATCCTTGCCAGAACGTTTCTTCTCTTCTCGCCCAGTGTGATGTGCCCTGCCTCTACCAGATCCTGTGTGCTCAGCCTGTGTGACTCTTCAGTTAAAATCTCCGTGCTGCAGTTCTGCCTGTTTCTCCATGAGTTCCAGCTGCTTGCTCCACCCGTTCTGGTGGTTCCCCGGTTCACATCACCTGTTTGGATCTGTCACTACCTGCATCTTCTGGTCCTCTGCTCATCCCTGCCTGCCTGCACCTTCAGCCACTACTCATCTGCCTAGTCTGGTTCTGTTTGCCTGCCTCACTAGCCATTGCTCACCATCTTCATAATAAACCTTTTAAACGTAACTCTGTGTCTGTCTGAATATCGGGTTCACCAGCAGTAACCATTACAAAATTACATTTTCAAATAGGGCTGGGCCTTCATATCATTTTATTGTTATCTTAAAAAAATTCCTTATCGTGATAAGAATTTGGATTTATCTTGACAACAAAATCCAGCTAGTGGGGATTTTGGTTTATGTTATGATTTTGGCTGGGTTATGTTGCTAGAGTCCTGATGAAACATATTTTGAACTTAATTTCAATTCACGTTACATTTCAAATGTTTTTAAAGACAGCGTTAGTGCTTATTGGGTAATAATTGACAAGCAGTCACAGCCACACAGTTACATGAAAAAGACTACAAAAAGCTGTAAATACTTTTTATCATCGCTTTTATCATTATCACAACATTACTAAAATATATCGTGATAATATTTAAAGTCCATAACGTCACCCCTATTTTGAAAATTGTCATAATTTTCAGGACAACTTAGATCCCAAATTGTTACAAAGCCATCTAATAAACTGGGGTCAGTTTCATGAATGTAGAGCTGAATCATCTAACATTTCAGGCCACTATTCAGACAGAACAGCACCATAATCTTCATTATATTAATTCTAATATTTACTTAATGAGTAATCCTACCTGTCCACTAAGGACTTGTGAGCTCATGGTACTTGGTGCTGTATCTTGCTTCTGACTCTGACGGGCTACAGGCAAAAATTCCCAGCTATGTGGCATCACATCATACTATTATTTAAACTACATAACATTACATTATGCGCCACACCATTACAATAGTCAATGACTTGGTAATTAACTTGTATGGTGGTTCGCAGGCAAAGTTCAACATCTTTCCTTAGCCATTTCATCGAACTCATTTGACGTTTCAAACGAGCTAATTTTATTAAAAAATACGTCAATCTTTGCACATTCTAGCTTTCTCCACTGCGCCTCCTCTTTCAAACACAATTGACCGAGAGCACTGATGTGTTACGTCAGGGTGCATAAAAAAAAAAAAAAAAAAAAAAAAAACTGCCAGAGAAAGCGGATGCAGCCCAGGGATAGCAGTAGCAGCGTAGCCCATGTGATCCACTCTACAGTGTCATTACTGCCACAACAGCAGCCCAAAGTGTGTTTGCAATGTGCACTGCAAACACAAAAAGTACTCCAAACTCAAAAAAAAAGCTAACACACAAAATACATGCAATGGAAAAATGCAGCAAAAGAGAAACGCTGCAATGACAGAAATTAGACACACAATGCACAAACATGCTGCAAACACCACTGATGCTGTCACACACATAAAACATGTGCACATGTAAAATATTGCATATAGCAAAAACAACTGCAAATTAAGTAAAGCTGCAAAACTTGCTCCACATAACGAAAGTGCTCCAGATCACTAGGGAGAGTAGA